>NC_083589.1:11954472-12259055 GCF_027579695.1 Neoarius graeffei | reverse complement strand
GATTGCAGACTCATGGCCAAGCGGAGTGGAGAGCAAGACCTAAGCAAGTTCGGATTTAAGATGGCAAGAAAAAAAAAAAAAAAACATTTCAGGAGGTAAGTCAAGAGTTACGAATATCAGTCCCACTTTCTGTGAGCCTGCTATCATGCTGTAAAGTTACCGATATGTAGCCTGATTTGTGGGCGGCCGATAACAACACAGCTATCATAATGAATGTTAGTTTGGAGTCTAGCCAGCTATCGATAGCTTACTCAGGTTCATGTTAGCTTTGATTTCTTGTATAAGGCCATTCATTTAATCAGCCTGGACGTTCGTTTGTTATTCTTCAGGCAACAAAAAGTGTTATTCAAGACAGGAAGGCTAAAATAAACGACACTAGCAGTTTTGAAGGCTTCATTGCCTCATTAGAGAGCCGGTCACAACATGTAAGGCAGATTTACAATTTACTGTTGCTTGTTTTAGCTTATTGGTTCCCTACCTACTTCTGTATTTAACTCAATGTTCAGCTTTGAATAAAAATTCTATTGACTTGATATGAAAAGATTCAGTTGTTCATTTGCATTGCCTGCTGAGGTTTTAATAAATTATTTACCAAACGATTTAAAAGGAGCCTACCGTGACTATGAAGTTACACTTGAAATGTGTCATCTGCATTTCACCCTAATATGAAGAATGTGGTAGGTATGTCAGCCAGGAGCCTGACTAAATATGACACATGACCTCCACACTGTGCATGTTTTACAGTAAAATATCAGTGTATTATGTTTATTACAACAATAAAAACGGTACACAGTGTGTACTACACACTATCAGCACAAAATACTGTATGTCTGGTAAATGAACAAGGTCCACAGACCTACGTTGTGTGCAAACCCTCCTAAAAGCAAACCAGTTTCCCACCGACGGACCGACCGATGGGTCGACACGCGACTAAAAATTTCACCATCCCCCCGGTTTGATTTTACAACTCGACCACCGACCTCACGTGATTGTCAGGCTAATGCTTATCGTAACTAAGAACCAAAATATGGCTCTTATTCAAACATCACCACACACTGGTTCATTTTAAACACCGTTTGCTTCATCATTACAAAATCAAAAATTTTTTTTTTTTTTTTAAATAAAAAAGAGTGAGGTTTAGTTCGGATGCCTCAAATCTCACCAGATTCATTTTTGGAGACGCGAGCAGTGAGGCTCGAGAACAACAAACTCTGCAGTCTCTTGGAAAGTCATGAAGTCATGAGAAATAGCTTGAAATAAATAAATAAATAGATGTGCTCTCTACATCAGCACTTTGTAAAGTACAGTATGGATCCAACAGCCTCAACCCAGGGGATTTAGTGAAGGCCTTCGTGACAAACACACACACACACACACACACACTCCTTCATACCTCGCCCTCAATCCTGGGGGGTCGAATGCTGGACAGGTGAATTGTTTTGTATTCACCGGAGTTCAACTTCACAATAATGGCGTCTGCGTTCATCACCTGCATCACCTGCACAGTGGAGGAAACACAGATATGGAGGAAGCGTGAGAGATGGGTTTAAGAACATGGAGCACAGCTTGTTGCCAGAGAAACAGCATGGATATCCAACATGAGCTGAGCCTGATGAACAAGAAAAAAAAAAAAAAAACACAAGACAGACAGACATAGAAATACTTCGCCCACTCGTGACTAGATAATCTCCCTTTCCCCTCGCCCAACCTCAAATCCCCCAATATTACCCAGCATGACAGTGAAAGCCAAGCAACAGGAACACAAAATGCACCGAGTGGCACGGAGACAGACACAGGGGAACCAATAAAACATCTAAAACACACTCCGTGTTAACAGCAGGTGAGAGTAAATGGGAATTTATGGAGACAGCGTCCTCAAGAAGAGAAGAGCTGAATAAGAGACCAGAAACACCAACACCACCTTGACTCCTCACAGATAAAGAACTTAACAAGAACATCCTTCCTCTGGCAGTTGTGAAGAACTTGAAAACCCCTTTACAAAAACAAGCACTTTTCGATGACAGGAAGCAGAGGACCACACACACACCCTTTATTCTCATCATCCTCCACACTTCACCTCTCTCTCTTTAATGAACATGAAGGACGTTGTTATGAAACGTCTGGCTGGTACACGTGAGTTAATTAGCAACTGCATATGCAAAAGCACCTGCTAACAGAAACATGCAGTACACCTCCATGACTCATTCTGCCTCTGCACACAGTGACCCACAGGAGAACACCACCACCACCTGCAGGCCGACGGCAGAACTGCAGCTTCACTGCTCACGCTCCTGTCATATCTGGACCGAAAATCTATTTTATTTGTACGAAAAAAAGTCAAACTACACTGAAACTCCAGGGTTTCCCCCCCCCCCAAACTGAAACCATTTTTAATAGACTTCCATGTTTTAAAAGTACTCCGTAACCACTCTCCGCTGGTCAGGGAGCCCATCAACTTCTCAATCAAGCTGTGTGGCGGACAAAACGAGCAAAACACTTTCTAGCACAGGTTCACAAAAAGCAGAAGGGAAAGTGAAAAGACTCAAATCTGGACACAAAGTGAAGGATGAATTAAAGCTTACTTAAGGGAAGGGAAAAGAAACGTTTTGACTCAGGAGCTCTAACAGGATGCAACTCTTTTCCCATAGTGCATTGCAAAAGTATTCATCCCCCTTGGTGTTTGTCCTGTTTTGTCGCATTACAAGCTGGAATTAAAATGGATGTTTGGAGGGTTAGCACCATTTGATTTACACAACATGCCGACCACTTTAAAGGTGCACATTGTTTTTTTATTGTGACAAACAATAATTAAGATGAAAAAAAAAAACAGAAATCTGGAGTGTGCATAGGTATTCACCCCCTTTCGTATGAAACCCCTAAATAAGAGCTGCTCCAACCAATTCACTTCATAAGTCACATAATTAGTTGATTAAGATCCGCCTGTGTGCAATCAAAGTGTCACATGATGTCTGTATAAATAAATCAATCTGTTCTGGAAGGACCCGGACTCTGCTACGCTACTAAGCAACATGAGAACCAAGGAGCCTCCAAACAGGTCAGAGACAAAGTTGTGGAGAAGTATAGATCAGGGTTGGGTTAAAGAAAATATCCCAAACTTTGAATATCCCAGGGAGCACCATTAAATCCATTATAGCAAAATGGAAAGAATATGGCACCACTACAACCTGACAAGAGAAGGCCACCCACCAAAACTCACAGACCGGGCAAGGAGGGCATTAATCAGAGATGCAACAAAGACACCAAAGATAACACTGAAGGAGCTGCAAAGATGGAAGTATCGGTCCATAGGACCACTTTAAGCCATGCACTCCACAGAGTGGGCGGGGCTTTATGGAAGACTGGCCAGAAAAAAAAAAAAAAAAAAAAAAGTCATTGCTTCAGAAAACACATTTGGAGTTTGCCCAACAGCATGTGGCAGACTCCCCAAACACATGAAAGAAGATTCTCTGGTCAAATGAGACTAAAATTGATCTTTTTGGCCATCATGTGTGGCGCAAACCCAACACCCTGAGAACACCATTCCTACAGTGAAGCATGGTGGTGGCAGCATCATGCTGTGGGGATGTTTTTCATCTGCAGGGACAGGAAAGCTGGTCAGGACTGAAGGAAAGATGGATGGCCCTAAATACAGGGCAATTCTGGAGGAAAACCTGTTTGAGTCGGCCAGAGGTTTGAGACTGGGACGAAGGTTCACAGTCTAGCAGGACAATGACCCTAAACATACTGCTAAAGCTACACTGGAGTGGTTTAAAGAGAAACATTTAAATGTCTTGGAATGGCCGAGTCAAAGCCCAGACCTCAATCCAACTGAGAATGTGTGGCATAACTTGAAGATTGCTGGACACCAACGCAACCCATCGAACTTGAAGGAGTTGGAGCAGTTTTGCCTTGAGGAATGGGCAAAAATCCCAGTGGCTAGATGTGCTAAGCTAATAGAGACATACCCCAAGAGACTTGCAGCTGTAATTGCAGCAAAAGGTGGCTCTACAAAGTACTGACGTTTGGGGGGGAAATACCTATACACACTCCAGGTTTCTGTTTTTTCATCTTAATTATTGTTTGTCACACAATAAAACAACAATTTGCACCTTTTAAGTGGTAGGCATGTTGTGCTAACCCACCAAACATCCATTTTAATTCCAGCTTGCAATGCAACAAAACACGACAAACACCAAGGGGGATGAATACTTTTGCAAGGCACTGTAAATTCATTTGTATCCAGACTGATGAGGCCTCCGAGCAGTCCATCAGACCCTGGCTCTTAAAGAAAAATATTTCATTCTTCATCATTTTCTGAGAGAAAAGTCCAGAAATAAATAAAACGCAGTCCTGTTTGTGTGGCATTTTCATGGCACACACCCAAAAAAAACTGAAAAAAAAAAAGTAATGAAAATGATCCGTAACTCCAAGATCAGAACATCCCTTTGACCCGAGTCACTGTAAAAACATGACGTGGATTATTTGACTGACGAGCTTTCAGAACACCTTGCTGTGTATACATAAATGGTGCAACGAGAAAGCAGGAGAAATTGATCGAGAAGCTTATCAGGTTTCCATCACAGCAGAAAACATTCGCCAGCTACATCAAATAATCTGTACACGCTCAGGGTTTTGGGACGGTTTCTTTCGAGCTGATAAATCAGGTGTTGTGAATAATCCTCCAAAATAAAGAGCTTATGTCCTGATGTAATGCGAGGGTTAGATACGTCCAGGACCCAGGCACATGGCTAGATTCGGAATTTCTGATCCTTCCTTCCTGCTGATGTTGAAAAGCATCGTGCTGCAAACACGCCATCTACTGACATGACATGGCAGAGATTTGTTGCTTGTGGATGCTCGAGAGGTTCTCGATGAGATTCCAATCAGGTGAAAATGCAGGTCTGGCTGCTGGACTGTCTGAAGCCCAGTTTCATCAAGGAATCGACTTTAGCTTCACAGCATGTGATGGAGGATCACACCATATTACATTTGACACAAAGTGTCTGGGTTTTTTTTTTTCTTCCTCCCCCTTTCAGAAATTCAATCTAAGCTCCTGTAGACAGGTTTACTTCATCAGTACCCGACCAGCTCAGCACCAACAAGATCAACTGTGAGCTAGTGCTCACTTACGTATCCCCCCCGCTCCTGCTTATATCAGAACGCAAGCGATCAAAGGAATAGGACATAGGAATAGGGTTAATTAGGGAGCAGTGTTCTCCCTAGGGATTTCAAATAGCTTCCTGGTCAACTGTCATTTTGAAATAGCGTCAAAATCCACCCTATATATGTTTCGTAAATACATTTCAGTCGGTAAGCAGGAAGTCGATGTGGGACAGACCTGAAAATGGTATACGTGGTATAGAACCCCAAGCTGAAGCTTGGTACCAAAGATCAAGCAGTTGTGGTTTGTAGTTGCTGAGAAAAGGTGTGATGAAAATTGTGTAAATTCACCCTATATGTTCCGCAAGTACATTCAGTCGATGTGCAACGGACCTGAAAATGGTATACGCGGTATAGAACCCCAAGCTAAAGTTCGGTACCAAATATCAAGCAGTTGTGGTTTGTAGTTGCTGAGAAAAGTGGTATGAAAATTTTGTAAATCCACACTATACATTGTCGGTAAAAAGGAAGTCGATGCGCGACAGACCTGAAAACGGTATACATGGTATAGAACCCCAAGCTGAAGCTCGGTACCAAAGATCAAGCAGTCGTGATTTGTAGTTGCTGAGAAAAATGTTATAATTTTGTTAATCCACACTATATGTTTCGTAAATAAATTCAGTCGGTAAACAGGAAGTCGATGCGGGACAGACCTGAAAACGGTATACGCGGTATAGAACCCCAAGCTGAAGCTCGGTACCAAATATCAAGCAGTCGTGATTTGTAGTTGCTGAGAAAAATGTTACGAAAATTTTGTAAATCCACACTATACATTAAGTCGGTAAAAAGGAAGTCGATGCGCGACAGACCTGAAAACGGTATTGAGGTATTTCACTCACGTGACCAAGTCATGTGATGCTGCCATTTTGGACGGCACGGCTCGAATCAGTTTGAATGCGAGGAAGGCGACAAACGAAAAACAAAAGAAAAAGGAGCGAGATGCAGAAAACACCTTCACTATCCAGTGATGTAGGGCATTTACAGGGCGAGCAGAGGGAGAGGTATTTGCAAAAATTGAGGTTAGCAGGCTTAGAGAACGACGTTTACCTGCTTCCACCAGGATTGTTCACTGACGTACGGAAGTACACGAAGCCCTCGTCTTTACCTGACTTCAGCCCACATGATCTGTATACCTATGTCGTTAAAAACCCATCGCCATACACAGGTATTGATCTGAAAGCGTATAAGAGTTTGGATGCCTACAAATATTTTGTGTCAGGCTGGGTAACATGCCTACATCAGCGGGTCGTCCCTGGAGCCGGTGGTCGCCATCTGATTACAGCTAAGGTTTGTTCACATTTTCATTTACTTTCGGTCCTCAGGATAAACAAAATGTTATTAAATGTCATTGAAATAACTTCTTAGTCTGTTGAGACATGGCCCGTTATAAATTTGCTGTTACCAGGCAATGACCAAGAACTGTATTATTAGGGTCGGTGTCTGTGTTGTAGCAGTGTACTAGCAGCTAGCTGTTAGCACTAGCTAATGTCAACAACATAGTAGCTAGTATGTTACTGTAGCAATGTTTACGTTCAGTCATTTGGATGACTGTTAAAACCTTTCAGTCTCAAGTTTTTCCTTTACTGGATTTACTAGTTTACTGAGCTAGCGCTCTCCGGCCAGGCCGGGAGCCATCGCGCGCTCTCCGTCCGAGCCGCGAGCCATCGCGCGCTCTCCGGCCGAGCCGCGAGCCATCGCGCGCTCTCCGGCCGAGCCGGGAGCCATCGCGCGCTCTCCGGCCGAGCCGCGAGCCATCGCGCGCTCTCCGGCCGAGCCGCGAGCCATCGCGCGCTCTCCGGCCGAGCCGGGAGCCATCGCGCGCTCTCCGTCCGAGCCGCGAGCCATCGCGCGCTCTCCGTCCGAGCCGCGAGCCATCGCGCGCTCTCCGGCCGAGCCGCGAGCCATCGCGCGCTAGCTCAGTAAACTAGTAAATCCAGTAAAGGAAAAACTTGAGACTGAAAGGTTTTAACAGTCATCCAAATGACTGAACGTAAATATTGCTACAGTAACATACTAGCTACTGTTGTTGACATTAGCTAGCTTGCCGTCCAAAATGGTGGACACCGGGGCGTCACGTGACCCTGTGACGTCAGGTGAAATACCTCAATACATGGTATAGAACCCCAAGCTGAAGCTCGGTACCAAAGATCAAGCAGTTGTGGTTTATAGTTGCTGAGAAAAGGTGTTATGAAAATTATGTAAATCCACGCTATACATGTTTTGTAAATACATTCAGTCGGTAAGCAGGAAGTTAATGTGCGACAGACCTGAACACGGTATAGAACCCCAAGCTGAAGTTTGGTACCAAGTAGCTATGATTTGTGGTTGGTGAGAAAAAGGGTGTTTCGGATGGACGGAGATAAACCAGTATACTCACCCTCCTTCGGAGCGGGGATATAATAAAAATAATTCCAGCCCAACCTCCTCACTGGCATCTCATTTCTGACCCAATCCCTGATCCATCACCAGTGGCTTGACGCCCATCAGTGAATCAATCATCCACCTTGATGGACTTGAACCCACTTCACTGCGTAGGTCCCATATCTGGCTTCACGCATTTCACAGAGTGCTGGAGTATCCTGAACCTTCGGCATCTGGAAACCGACCTCGTCAAATATCTCTTAAACACGGAGAGAGCGCATTTACAATGCGGAACACCTTTCTCTGACCGCGCTTGAACCGGTACGATAAACTCCATCAGTCATCTTCGCGATTGTGCGTTGCTTTTGTCGGACTCAAGTTTAACTAGAAAAGCACTCGGAGAGCGCAGACCTCCGCCAAGAATCCTTTAAAAAAATCCGGGATCCAGAAGGTGATCCGGATCACCGTCAAAATGTAATGGATTGTTACTTGTGCCCAGTCACACCTCTGGAAAAATTTCAGAGCAACCCGTTCATTACTTTTTCCGTAATGTTGCGAACAAACAAACCAACGCTACCGAAAACATAACCTCCTTGGCGGAGGTAATAATTAAACGGTCATCTCTTCTGCACTTAAATCCTTCTATCGTCCATCACAGCGGCATCAACCGCTTCTTTAATACCGCAGCAGTGAAAGTTTTGCAGCTGGTGTAGATGACCGTTTATAAACGCGTTCTGTTTCGGAGACATCAGGCACGACCTCTGCCGAGCCCTTCTGTACAGCCGCGTTCCACACGGTGCAGCGTAAAGCCGTGTACGTCCGCGAGTAGACTTGTTCCAGCACCAATCGCTTGCTCACATGGCGGTTTATTATTCAGTGACTGGGGGAGATGTGGCGTGTGAACCAAATTCATCAGCGGTCTTCAAATCAGACGGCAGTTTTGCAGATAATTAAATTAAACTCGCAGGTGGAAGTGGTTGCAGAAAACGGCCGAGTCGAGTTTATGAGTCAGCTGTAGTGTGTGCAGCTCCGTGCCTCTTTGCTCTTCAACACCCACGGTTGGTTCTCCTGCATGAACCCATCACTGCTTTCAGGACAGCGCTGAGCTCAGCGCACCAGTTCACCAGATTTTGTTTGTTTGTTTTTTTGGGGGGAGGGAATCAGAAGTTACTTGTACACCTGCTCATTCATGTAATTACATTTAGGTCCATATATATTTGGACACTGACAAATTTTTTTTTTTTTTTACCTGTTTACTGAAACATATTCAAGTTATAGTTATATAATGGACATGGACAAAGTCCAGACTTTCAGCTTTCATTTGAGGGTATCCACATTAAAATTGGATGAAGGGTTTAGGAGTTTCAGCTCCTTAACATGTGCCACCCTGTTTTTAAAGGGACCAAAAGTAATTGGACAATTGACTCAAAGGCTATTTCATGGGCAGGTGTGGGCAATTCCTTCGTTATGTCATTCTCAATTAAGCAGATAAAAGGCCTGGAGTTGATTTGAGGTGTGGTGCTTGCATTTGGAAGATTTTGCTGTGAAGAAAACATGCGGTCAAAGGAGCTCTCCATGCAGGAGAAACAAGCCATCCTTAAGCTGCGAAAACAGAAAAAACCCATCCGAGAAATTGCTACAATATTAGGAGTGGCAAAATCTACAGTTTGGTACATCCTGAGAAAGAAAGCAAGCACTGGTGAACTCATCAATGCAAAAAGACCTGGACGCCCACAGAAGACAACAGTGGTGGATGATCGCAGAATAATTTCCATGGTGAAGAGAAACCCCTTCACAACAGCCAACCAAGTGAACAACACTCTCCAGGAGGTAGGCGTATCAATATCCAAATCTACCATAAAGAGAAGACTGCATGAAAGTAAATACAGAGGGATCACTGCACGGTGCAAGCCACTCATAAGCCTCAAGAATAAAAAGGCTAGATTGGACTTTGCTAAAAAAAACATCTAAAAAAGCCAGCACAGTTCTGGAAGAACATTCTTTGGACAGATGAAACCAAGATCAACCTCGACCAGAATGATGGAAAGAAAAAAGTATGGCGAAGGCGTGGTACAGCTCATGATCCAAAGCATACCACATCATCTGTAAAACACGGCGGAGGCAGTGTGATGGCTTGGGCATGCATGGCTGCCAGTGGCACTGGGTCACTAGGGTTTATTGATAATGTGACACAGGACAGAAGCAGCCGGATGAATTCTGAGGTATTCAGAGACATACTGTGTGCTCAAATCCAGCCAAACTGATTGGTCGGCGTTTCATAATACAGATGGACAATGACCCAAAACAAAGCCAAAGCAACCCAGGAGTTTATTAAAGCAAAGAAGTGGAATATTCTTGAATGGCCAAGTCAGTCACCTGATCTCAACCCGATTGAGCATGCATTTCACTTGTTAAAGACTAAACTTCAGACAGAAAGGCCCACAAACAAACAGCAACTGAAAACCGCTGCAGTAAAGGCCTGGCAGAGCATTAAAAAGGAGGAAACAGCGTCTGGTGATGTCCATGAGTTCAAGACTTCAGGCAGTCATTGCCAACAAAGGGTTTTCAGCCAAGTATTAGAAATGAACATTTTATTTACAATGATTTAATTTGTCCAATTACTTTTGAGCCCCTGAAATGAAGGGATTGTGTTTTAAAAAATGCTTTAGTTCCTCACATTTTTATGCAATCATTTTGTTCAACCCACTGAATTAAAGCTGAAAGTCTGAACTTCAACTGCATCTGAATTGTTTTGTTCAAAATTCATTGTGGTAATGTACAGAACCAAAATTAGAAAAATGTTGCCTCTGTCCAAATATTTATGGACCTAACTGTATCTTCATGAGATGATCTTCAACTGGCTTTCTTGGCTGAGAGGACGGGAACCTGACGGAGTTTTCCGTTGTTAGAACCCATCAAACGCACCTTTAGGTCTTGGAAAGCAGGTTTACCGGAGTCTGAACTAAGCTGATGAATCCGGAGATGGGAAAGTCCTTTTTTTTTTGGTTCGAGTTAAACACGTGCATGAAGAATATAAAAAGCCATTATCAATATTATGAGTCACCATGGCAACTTGTGGTGGTGGTGGTGGGAGGACCGCACACATCACCCTACTTCCATGCGTGGCACGCCCCGGAGGTGTTTGAATTGCCTCTTGGGGGAGCACAAGACAAACAAGTGTAATGACATCCATCAACTGGGAGGAGACCTTGGGGCAGACCCAGAACGCGCTGGAGAGATTACATCTCTCATCTGGCCTGCGAGCGCCTTGGGATCCCCCAGGTGGAACTGGGAAAAGGGACGCCTGGAATACCCGGCTGGCACCACAACCCAACTGCGGATAAGTGAGCGGGGGGAAAAAAGTAACCTGTTTGAAATGGGTTCATTTTCAGTCTGCATGCGTTTAAAAATCTCAAAACTTTCATAACATTACGCTAAATTGAGATTTGATGGTATTTCAGACTCACGATTCCAGCACATGCAATCAGAGTCTCAGAACTGCCTTTATGTGAACGAATCCGGCTTTAACGTTAATCGGACGTTTTTAACGAGGACAGGAAATCTGCTTCAGCCTCAGCAGGACGGAGGAGACTGTGAGGAACTCCGGGCTTGTGAAAGAAAACCTGCCAGCTGGAACAGAAAACCCCTCATCACAGGGGTCACAAACCCAGTGTTCCCTAAACCCAGTTTCTGGAACACCCCCCGCTTGGTGTGTTGTGCTTTTCTGCTCACCGCAGTTGGAAAGCAGAGTGCGAGTTACTGACCCGGTCGGTCTGCCCGTTCTTCTCGGACCTCTCTTTAACAAGGCAAGGCAAGTTTATTTATATAGCGCATTTCATACACAGTGGCAATTCAATGTGCTTTACAGAGGTAAAAGCAAAACAGTAAACGATAGAAAATAAAATTACCTAAAATAAAGGGGGAAGAAGAGAGAAAAAAATAAGAAGACTTAAACAATAGTAGAAATACAATAATAGAATGAAGTAAAAGTTCAGTAAAAAAAAACAGCAGAATAAAATAGAATAAAAGTTTAAAACATGCAGAGACTAAAAGTTAAGTAAAGTTTAAAACTACTGCTGTCAAGCGATTAAAATATTTAATCGCGATTAATGTCGCGACTGTCATAGTTAACTCGCGATTAATCGCAATTTAATCGCACATTTTTGTCACATGAAAAACCATTGTAATTCTCTTATCAGCATAAAAAAGTGAATGGGCTTGCTTTGTACCAATGTTTTGTTTTTTTTTTATTGCAGAGCATAACATGTCTTGTCACAGCCACTGCAAAGTCGGGCTGGAGCCGCCGATGGGAAAACGAAACCTAAGCCGAGCACCGTGGCTCTTCGTCCCGAGGCGCAGGGCTAGCGCGCCCTGCCCGCGCTGGTTCTTTGGGGGAAGGGCAGAGGACTCTGGCTGTGCGGGGCGTGGCATTACAGTCTCGCTGCTATCGTTTTTCTAAGCAAAGTCTCTGTTCCAAGTTCCTGGCAGTTTCAAAAGCTTATGAAAAACCTACATCATGTCACAGAGCGTTAATCTCGCGATAAAAAAATTTAATCGCCGTTAAAATCGAGTCAAGTTAACGCGATAACGCGACATTTTTGACGGCACTATTTAAGACATGTAAAGATGACAATATTTATCAGTTAGCAGAAAGCATCTGAGAACAGCTTGGTCTTTAGTCTAGATTTGAAGCTGCCAACAGCAGGAGCATTTTTGATGTCCTCTGGCAGTTGGTTCCATAGCTGTACTGCATAGTAGCTAAAAGCTGCTTCACCACACTTTGTTTTAACAACAGGTTTTACCAGTAAATTTTGCTGCTGCGATCTGGTAGATCTGATTGGGTTAGGCCGCTGCAACATATCAGAGAGGTAACTGGGCCCTGTACCATTTAGAGGTTTGTACACCAGCAGCAATGCTTTAAAGTCAATTCTGTAGCTTACTGGAAGCCAGTGAAGGGACCTTAGAATTGGAGTAATGTGCTCTGTTCTTTTTGTTCGTGTGAGAACCCTAGCCGCTGCATTTTCAACCAGCTCAAGTCGTTTGATGGTCTTTTTTGGCAGGCCTGTGAAAAGGCCATTGCAGTAATCAACCCTACTAGAGATGAAGGCATGTACAAGTTTTTCCAGATCATTTTTTGACATAAGTCCTCTTAGTTTGGAAATGTTTTTTAGGTGATAAAATGCCGTTTTAGTGATTGGTTTCATGTGACTGTCAAAGTTTAACTCGCTGTCAATGAAAACACCAAGATTTTTAACCATATCTTTTGTTTTAATCCCCTTTGTGTCAAGAACAGGGGTAATCCTGAGTCTTTCATCTTTTTTCCCCAAATAGAATTACTTCTGTTTTATCTGTGTTTAGCTGAAGAAAATTTTGTGACATCCAGTTGTTGATTTGGTCGAGACACTGGTAGAGACATCCAAGGGGGGCATAATCATTAGGTGATAGAGCAAAATAAATTTGGGTGTCATCTGCATAGCAGTGATACAAAATTGAGTTGTTCTTGATAATTTGTCCAAGTGGGAGCATATAAAAGGTTGAATAGTAATGGTCCAAGGATCAACCCCTGGGGGACACCACAGGTCAAGGACATTGATGTTGAGGTACAATTTCCCATGGTAACAAATCGATAACTTTACCAGTCAACCCAACCCAGTGTTCAAGTCGATATAGCAGTATGTTGTGATTAGCAGTATCAAAAGCTGCACTGAGGTCCAGTAACACCAGGACCGATGTTTTGCCTGCATCAGTATTAAGACGTATGTCATTTATAACTTTAATCAGCGCTGTTTCAGTGCTATGATTGGCACGAAATCCTGACTGAAAGTTATCAAAACAGCTGTTTGATATCAAGAAGGCAGTTAATTGATTGAAGACAATTTTTTCAAGGATTTTCCCAATTGGTAGATTTGATATTGGCCTGTAGTTGTTTAATACTGAAGCATCCAGATTATTCTTTTTAAGTAGGGGCTTTACAACGGCTTTTTTCAGGGACACAGGAACAATGCCAGTCCCTAAGGATGTATTTATTTAACAAGGCATTTGACCCCCCTGTGTCATTTCACACTGACACTAAAACCCATTCAGAAAGGGAGGGGGGGGGGGGATAACATTTAAAATCACTGCAGAGGTTAATGACCGTCACAGTAAAGAGGAGTGTTAGTGAAAAGGCTGTAAACTTCATCCATTTACTCTGTTTGTATGAACTCACCTTTGCCACAAACTGCCTGTCTTTCTGGTCGAGATTGGCGGTCGGAGCAACGTAGTCTTTCCAGATCCTCACTTTGCGCTCCTTCGCCGAACTACAGAACACACACACACACACAACATCTCTGCTGAGAAAATTAACTGACACGACCATGGACTTCACAACCAGCACATCAGCCTCTTACCATCAATTAATCTGCTCTATTAATTACACTGTTTATTCCTATCTACAGTAAATGAAGGCGGCCATGATCAGTGATCAACAGCTCAAGCGGAGTTTCATCCAGAGGTGGACAGTAACAAAGTGCATTTACTTGAGTACTGCACTTAAGTACACTTTTTGAGTATCTGCATTGAGTATTATTTTTTTTGGAAACATACAACTAACTTCACTACAATTATTTGAACGACAAATATCGTACTTTTCACTCCACTACATTTCTATCAAGGTCCTCGTTACTATGAAGCGGCTTTGAAAGTGGATGTTTTTTTCTTTTCTTTTCTAAAACGTGATTGGGTTTTTTCGCAGGTTACACTGAGACAGCCGATCAGTAATCACTAGGGTCACGTCACGTCCGTAGACTATAAAATCAAAGTTCAAGGATTTCTCCGCAGCATTATTTAACGAGTGAGTGAGTTGATGGCAGAATGGACACGAGGAGGCGGTTCTTCTGAAGAATGCATGCACTAATGGCTAAACCTGGAACCCATGTTTTAGTTTTCTGAAAGGGTTAAAGAGTCGTTACGTTTTAAATGTTTGCCAAAAACGAACCATATTACAGCCTACAAAAACTTGCTATCCAATCTGCAGAAGCATATCGAGGTCTGTAAACGTTTTATTCCAAGAGAAAGCTTGCAATGAAGTTGTCTGTGCTTTTAGAGCTAGCGATAACGTTGCAATAGCTGTGCAGTCTGGTTAGTCAAAAGACTTTCTATGGATTTGCCCACCAAGTTACCGCAGCCTTGTCCACGGCTAACGTTAACACATAGCTAGTTAACTTGGACACTGTTAGTTAGCATGTAAACACGGAGTTACGCTAACATGAATAACGTTAACTTATCTGAAGTCCTTTCAGAAATATGTTTTAGCATAATCTTGCCAAATAAATAGAACGTAGAAATGTTTCTTTTCTAGTAGCGTTAGCTACACAATGATTTCGAGTTTGAAAAGAGTTTGCTAGCATGTCAGGTGGAGTTTCACTGACTAGCTAGCTTAACGTGAAACCACCATGATGGCACAGCATGCGTTCATTTTGTGAATTCACATTTATGGCATTAGGTTTTGTAAACGTTGTGGCAATAACAATACACTGACAGAAAATGTACTTTTAATACTTAAGTATTTTTAAAATCAAGTACTTCAGTACTTTCACTTGAGTAAAAATTTGACTGGACAATTTTCACTTGTATCGGAGTAACAGTTAACCTTTGACTTATGTAATGAAGTTGGGTACTTTGTCCACCTCTGGTTTCATCAGAATTACAGGGGTTTGGACTTAAAGCTCATAGGCAACGGTTTTCATTTTATGCACATTTGAAACTTTATATATGTTAAAAAACCCTCTGTAATTTTCTTCTGGTCCCAAGAAGTACTGTTAATAAGTAATAATTAAAATAAAAAAAGTTAGCGGGGATCATGGCGAATTTGTCGGCTATTTTCGTGACCACTCGGCGCGTGACATCATTTAAGTTAAACAAACCGCTTGAGTGGAGTCCACTTCCGTTTACTTTCATTGCCGTTCGGCTTGAGTGCAAACGTGCGTTCAGGAATTTCCAAAGAAAAACCATGCCTTACTGTTGTGCAGTGAACTGTAACAACGGGACCGTTGTTACCTTTTTCCGAGAGAGGAGAAGGGGCGGAGAGAGTGGATTGGCTTTTTCTGAAAAAGGAGAAAAGGGGGAGCGAGAGAGTTGGCTTTTTCCGAAAGAGGAGACGAGGCGGAGCGAGTGGATTGTGCGCGTGAAGCCAGAGGGTTGTTTTTTTTCCGGAAGAGGAGACGAGGCGGAGAGAGTGGATTTTGCACCTGAAACAAAATCAAGCAGTCAAAGAAGAAATGGAGCAGCAACGCTCAAGCAAAAAGGAGAAGATTGAAAGTAAACATTTTTACTTTTGCTTGCAATTGACAAGTCAAGACTCCTGAGGGATCCTGTACAATCATTGTGGAAATGAGACAAAAGGGATATTTCCTCGCTTAGAGTCGGCTATTGAGGTATTTCACTCGTGACCAAGTCACGTGATGCTGCCATTTTGGACGGCACGCTTAAGTCCTTCAGTGCAAGGCGGTATGAGATGGTGGAGACCTTTGCGCGTTTTAACAAGAAAGTAAGCTGTGATTCGTGTTAAATTGGATCTGTCTTTTATCATAAACACTACCCAGCCTTGGTATGGAGCCAAGGTTGTCGACAGAAGTCAACAATTTGATGAAGGATGACCCCAGCAGTTTGAAACAGTACAAGGTAGGCTATGTTCACAACACTTTCTTGTTACTCGGGGGATCCGAGATCCCCTGAAACAGACATGAGATCCTTTGAAAACATGATTTGGGAAATGTTGGGGGGTCTCTAAAATATTGGCAAAATGATGTTTATTGACATAGCAATCGTGCGTAACGGGAAGCATTTGCATATCCGAAGTGTTGTGTTTACTTGACAACGACTGCTGCTGCCAGGTTGGTTGTTGAGTAGCCTGACTGTTTTTTTTTCTTGCGTGTGGTATCATTGTTGACGCGAGGTTGTTTTTTTAACATGCCAATGTGGACACGATTTCCCCTGATGAGTTATGACTTCAGACGCGATGCGTGTGTGGAGTCCGCGTGATATGTGCGCAAGATAGGCTTCTCATGTGTTTGGAGATCTGCGCTCTTTTTTCTTTTCTTTTTTTTCCTCTTTCTTTCTTTTTACGTAATTTCCCTGTTTATTTCTGTCCCGTTTCTTTCTAGCCTCCGTTATTGCGTTTTATGTCTGTCATTTTATCTACTTGTTTTGTAATGACTTGATACTTTCAATATAAAAAAAAAAAAAAGATCCGCACTCTGAGACAAGCGCAAGTTGGCTCCCAATCCTGTCTCTTCATAGCTGCAATCCATTTGGCCCTCTTGTCTGGGTCAGTAGGAAACCGGAAAAAGGAGAGTCCTGCACGCTGTCCCTGTCTGTTGTGGCAGCCCACAGCACAACAAGCAAACACCATAGTTATTTATAGACCGCTTACTGACAAATTAATCTATTCTAGGTGTCTGTAACACGTTTTTTTTCAAGCCGGTTCTCCCTCTCTGTCTGCAGCGTTAGTATGTAGCTTGCCGTCCAAAATAGCGGACACCGGGGCGTCACGTGACCCTGTGACGTCAGGTGAAATACCTCAATAAATAGTATAATGCCGCGGATGGCAGGCTAATGAGGCCTACCGGCGCAGTGTCCAGTAATCGTTCCCTATATCCACTAGGGAGGGAGGTTTAATTATTCTTCAAAAGGGCTCTTATTTAGTCTTATGACGAAAGTAAGAATTTATCATAACTACCAGGATAAATCGTTTGGGCGCGAGTCTTGTTGAGGTCCGGGGTCAGCCAAGTTGCTGTCCGATTCCGAGGCCGCACAGTCAAACCAGTGAGCCGCATTCACCGATTGCTTCGCAACGGCCATAGGTTCATACATATATGTTTTCACCTCTCGATATTCAATTTGGAGAGTTCCTACTTCAAACTCGCGATCAGACATTTTACACAACCTCTCACGACCAAAGTCCGTACACGTGTGCTCGGTTCGCAAGTAAACGCAGACCTGCTCCCAGTCTGTTTGGCTTAAATGACGTCACGACGACGGTCCCCTGGCGGTGAAAGTGCGCATAAGCGAGATGTAAACAAACCTTCGGAACTTGCACAAACCAGTATATTTTAACCGTTTTATTCAATTTCAGGGTGCAAATTAGACACCAGGAAGATTGAATTCGCTTTTTGGGTCGCTTTTCTAGACAATAAAGTTGATATTCTACGTTTCACCTCCGACCCTTGCCTATGACCTTAAAGTGCGCAATAGATCATCATCAGCTCACTGAGGGTTATTGGGTCTCCTCAGCGATCTGACCTCAACACCACGTGACTGGGCATCCTGCTTTATTTCCAGAAGGAACAGGGATGAGTTCCAGCCAACACCGAACAGAGGATCCACTGTTACAAAGCGACAGAGCAACAAAGGAATCGTCTCTAGTTCTATTGTTCTTTAATCCTTGGATGGAGGTCGAATTTGAATAACCAACAAGAAGACAGTCATATATATCCCCCGGCCCCCTTCCCATATACCAACTATACGCCAAGTTTCAGGATATTACTTGCCACGTTTTTCAAGTTGTGCTGCAGGAAACCAGCCCTACCTCTTTACACTGACCTCAGCAGCCCATGGCATAAACCCCACTGGACCTTTGGTCCAGGTGAGCGAAAAATTAACAATTTTCATATTTCTTAGTATCAAAAGGCACAAATACATTACTTAATCAACACACATACCAACTTTCAGAACCATACCACTCATAGTTTTCAAGTTGCGCTCCGGAAACAAAACCTACCCCCAAGACGAAGTTTGAAATGGTTTCCATGGAAACGTGAAAAATTTTAATGTCTCAAATTTCTTAGTATGAAAAGGCGCATCTACTGGACGTCACCTTGTTAACACGTACACCAAGTTTCAAACGCGTATCATGAATAGTTTTGGATATATGCTCCGGCAACAAACACTGCTCTTAGAAACTACAACCCCGATTCCAAAAAAGTTGGGACAAAGTACAAATTGTAAATCAAAACGGAATGCAATAATTTACAAATCTCAAAAACTGATATTGTATTCACAATAGAACATAGACAACATATCAAATGTCGAAAGTGAGACTTTTTGCAATTTCATGCCAAATATTGGCTCATTTGAAATTTCATGACAGCAACACATCTCAAAAAAGTTGGGACAGGGGCAATAAGAGGCTGGAAACGTTAAAGGTACAAAAAAGGAACAGCTGGAGGACCAAATTGCAACTCATTAGATCAATTGGCAATAGGTCATTAACATGACTGGGTATAAAAAGAGCATCTTGGAGTGGCAGCGGCTCTCAGAAGTAAAGATGGGAAGAGGATCACCAATCCCCCTAATTCTGCGCCGACAAATAGTGGCGCAATATCAGAAAGGAGTTCGACAGTGTAAAATTGCAGAGTTTGAACATATCATCATCTACAGTGCATAATATCATCAAAAGATTCAGAGAATCTGGAAGAATCTCTGTGCGTAAGGGTCAAGGCCGGAAAACCATACTGGGTGCCCGTGATCTTCGGGCCCTTAGATGGCACTGCATGACATACAGGCATGCTTCTGTATTGGAAATCACAAAATGGGCTCAGGAATATTTCCAGAGAACATTATCTGTGAACACAATTCACCGTGCCATCCGCCGTTGCCAGCTAAAACTCTATAGTTCAAAGAAGAAGCCGTATCTAAACACGATCCAGAAGCGCAGACGTCTTCTCTGGGCCAAGGCTCATTTAAAATGGACTGTGGCAAAGTGGAAAACTGTTCTGTGGTCAGACAAATCAAAATTTGAAGTTCTTTATGGAAATCAGGGACGCCGTGTCATTCGGACTAAAGAGGAGAAGGACGACCCAAGTTGTTATCAGCGCTCAGTTCAGAAGCCTGCATCTCTGATGGTATGGGGTTGCATTAGTGCATGTAGCATGGGTAGCTTACACATCTGGAAAGACACCATCAATGCTGAAAGGTATATCCAGGTTCTAGAGCAACACATGCTCCCATCCAGACGACGTCTCTTTCAGGGAAGACCTTGCATTTTCCAACATGACAATGCCAAACCACATACTGCATCAATTACAGCATCATGGCTGCGCAGAAGAAGGGTCCGGGTACTGAACTGGCCAGCCTGCAGTCCAGATCTTTCACCCAGAGAAAACATTTGGCGCATCATAAAACGGAAGATACGACAAAAAAAGACCTAAGACAGTTGAGCAACTAGAATCCTACATTAGACAAGAATGGGTTAACATTCCTATCCCTAAACTTGAGCAACTTGTCTCCTCAGTCCCCAGACGTTTACAGACTGTTGTAAAGAGAAAAGGGGATGTCTCACAGTGGCATGAAATTTAAAATCACCTAATTTTTCTCTTTAAATGATACATTTTCTCAGTTTAACATTTGATGTCATCTATGTTCTATTCTGAATAAAATCTATTTACGTAAAAATATGAAAAAATTTTTTTTTTCAAAAATCCAAAATAGCAAAAGGCACCGGTTCACAGAGCGCTTGATATGTATACAAAGTTTCATGACGATATCTTCTGTAGTTTTAAAAGGCATGGCCCGGAAATGAAAACGGGACCGGACGGACGGAACCCGTTTCTTCGTTTGTCGGGGGATAAAAACCCTTTAGATCATCAACACTGATGCAATGCAGTTAGATGATCATGCACGGTTACACTAGTTAGCATGCCTTTTGTTTTAGCTTCCTGTGAACATAGTCTGTGCTGTTCAAGTTTAGCAAAATTCAGGTGTTAATATGGATTCTGATAACTGTTCAGTAGTAAGTAGGTTATTTTATTTGTCACATGTCCAGGAGAGCAGAGTGAAATTAATTCTCTGCATTTAACCCATCCGGGGATGTGAGCACATGCGGAACCAGGCTTCTGGTACTCGAGTCCGACTCACGCCCTGATTTTAAGAACTCATGACCCGACTGCATTCGGACCCGTAAACTGGAGACGAGGACCGGGATTTTTTCTTTATTTTTTGTAACAGGCCTAAGATATTTATATCGACAGTAATTTTTGTACTAATTTCATCTAAGTGCGTCACACCCTGGCGTGTGCATCAGACAGACTCTCGCACACGCCGTAAACGACTCGCACCTGCACAGGATTTGGGCGCAATCAGTGCGCCGATATAAAAACTGTGAAAACACACTTACTTTGCGAAGTATTGAGTTGCATTGCTGATACATTACAGAGCCTTATTTCCTCGTTTGGTTTCCTGATCCCTGTTTCGCCGTTATACGATTTCGCCTGTCGTTCTGGATCGTTTACCTGCCTTCACTTGCATTAATAAACGCACCTTCTGCACTTACATCCGTCTCCCAACCATCTCTGACAGAATACTTCACACCCCCTGATAAAGAGAAGCGCATTCACCTGTTCAGGAACAATCTAACGTTAATGGCGTTGAACCAGCCACCGTCAAACAGTGCGGTTGGAGTCTTGTTCTCGGACTCGACTTGGAATTTTTTTTAAACGACTCAGACTTGAGGTTGAGTGACTGGACTACAGCACGGCACAAAGCAGCGAGCAGCCTGGGGGGGCAGTTGGGGTTCAGTGCCCTTACTCAAGGGCACTTCAGCCTTTCCTGCTTGTCCAGGGAATCAAACCGGTGACCTTTTGGTTCCAAAGCTGCTTGTCTATAACCTTTAGGCCACGGCCTCCCACACAGATCTTTTAAGAAAAGGAGGAACCTTAAAAAGAGGTCATTTTCATTTTGTCAGTTATCTGCTCAAGTCCTGTTAGGACACGGTGTAACGTTTTACTGGCTCATTCTCATGCGAGACACATCTCTCAATCTGATACGTCAGCGTTCAACACTGCTTTCTGAAACGGGCTATTCATCAGAAAATACTGCTGAGCCCTTCTTCTGAAAAAGTACCTTCGTTTTTATTCAGGAGAAACTACAGGGATTTATAAAAACACGCTTCGGCTAAGCACGCCGTTTTTCCACAAGCAGCACACTCGATCCTGCATCCAGCAGCAAGCAGGCGCTGGGAGATTCGCCCAAGTCGTTGCGTCAGCTTCCTGTGGAGTTACAGCACCGACAGCCAGGACGTGGTGACGGAAACATCTCCGGTCTGACGAATCCGCTGAAAATGATCAGGACATGAGCGAGCAAACTCTCCGACAGTCACACAGCTTCTCCCTCAGATTAACCCCGGGGTAACGGAATCTCCACGGCAGGAGTCAAGTTCGGGTTTGGCGTTGGAGAACGCAGCCTTCGTTAACCCCATCTGGATTGGTGGAGTTCATCAGGGGAACATCTGTACTCGTTTCCTCAGTGGTTAAAATCTCGCATCCAGATAGCAATTCTGGATTCCCACAGTTTCTCACAAGCTGGAGCTATTTTCGAAAAACTCGTACAGGATTGGTTCAAATTTTTTGTTCGAGCTTCCGGATTTTTGTTTCACAGTTCAGGAAAGTTTTAATATCCGCACGCTGTACGCAACAAGCAGCATTTGAAGATGTGTTTTTCTAACATCTGTGGAGAAAATCACAGACATGTGTTCAGACGAGCGCCAGGTTTGGAAGGCAGGAGCAGCAGCCGGTCATCTCCTCAGAGGAATTCGCTTACACACCGGCACGACAAACCAAATCGAGCTCAACTCGGACTCGCCGCGCCACAGTAACGGCTTTCTCGAGTCAACTCCGTCACACGTGTACGATAAACCCCCAAAATTAGCACAATTACAGTTCCCAAGAACTCCCCCCGTATTCACTTGGTGCACAAATTCACAGGTCTGAGTTTCACACGATAAATTTCGCGCCGAGAGAACCCCGACGCAAGTGCACGTCTTTCATTTCCTACATTTTAAGTGCTCTTTTGTACCTGTTTAAAAACACAAAATACTCACGGATTGAGCACATATTAAAATCAATCAAAATCAGTAGATGCAGCTCTCGTCCTAACAGCCCAGAAAGACGGATTAATGGAAAGACAGGAGGATGTGGGACATGAAAGAAAGGCCCATGTTTACTTCTGCCAAGTTTTCATGTCACGCAAAACGTTGACCTGTGAATCTGTGGTTCAAAGCAAAAGCAGAACAGAGTTTATACGGTTTTCAAGAAAAGACATTTTAAACGCCATTAGAATATTCCGAAGGGGCATCAATAACTTGGTACGCAAACACACTTGCTGCCCACTTTATTAGGAACACCTGCTCATTAACGCACTCATCTAAAATCGGCCAATCACATGGCGGTGGCGGCAGCGGCGCGACGAATAAAACTGAACGGAAACCGATTTTCAGTTAAACGTTCACATCAACATCAGAATGAAGGGGGGAGAAAAAAAAAAAAAAAAAAACACTTTCTTCCTTGGGATGTCTGATGCGATTGTGCTGCTGCCACGTGATTGGTTGATCAGATACCTGCAGTGTTATGAGCAAGTGATCCTAATAAGGTGGACAGGAAGTGAATTTTTTTAAAAAGAAATATGGTTTCACAAAGAAAGATGAACAGTTGGTTCGATTGTTTTGAGTGGATAATCTAAATTAGTTGTATTTTTGCTTATTTTTTTTTAAACTGATCATCGATGTGTTCCAATAATTTTGAGCAGCATGTTTATTGCATTCTCATAGTGACACGCTGGGTGCGATTTGCTGGGGGGGATGGTGGGGATCATCCCCCCCCTCTGGTTTTTATCTCTGCTGAAAAAAAATCCTCGGGGACAACCCCGTCAATAAAACAAACAAACCAAAAAAAAAAGTTGACATGACAGGCGTGTTGTGACACAGTTTTCTATGGTCTACATTGCACTCACTTTCAAAATGACCCGAAGTGGCAGCTTTGATGTTCACGAACGTCCCCGGCAAATAGATACATTGAAGATAATAACAATATCCAGAGTGTGAACGTGGATTTAGCGCCATGAATCACATCCTTACTGATGAGCGCAACAGAATGAATGTATCCACACTGAACAGCCTTCTTTTCCTCGCTGTCAATGGGCCAGACGTGCGTTCCTTCCCTGCTGAGAAATTCGCAGAAATGTGGATTAAAGAAGGGCGAAACGCGGCAGATAGCGCACCGACGGGAAAGCAGAAAAGGCCACATGAACGGCGCCATCAGAGCAAACTGTTCATTTAGTATTCATGTATTTCAGTGATTTTCGAGTCACTGTCCATTTAATCCGGAAGGAGAGAAACATCACAGCAACGCGACAAGCAATGCGAACTTTGTTGTGTGTTAGTGTTTGTGTATTTAGTCAGAGAGATAGAAAGATGAATTTACTATCTCTGGTTTAGTGTTCGTTTTCATTTAGTGTTATTCATTTGATATCATCGGATGTTATTGAGCTGTTAGCCTATTGTTACCTTAATTTTGTGACGTTTCATGATTTTAAAAAAAAAAAAAACATCCCCCCTTCTGGTTTTTTGACAAATCGCACCCTGGTGACACGCACACACGAGAAGCTTTAATCCCGACCTCAGTGCTTGAGAATCCCTGCACTAACTGACGAGGGATCAGACGTTACATAACTGAAAGGTGGTTTGATTTCCTGTTATTAGAAGACAGCTTGGGGGGGGAAAAAAAAAAAAAAAAAAAGCAGCAGATGTTACAGTTGACTGGTTTAAAGCAGCGCTTTCCACCTCGGCCATGTCCGCTACAGCACGTAGAGAGAGATTTACTCTGGACAGGTATTCGTCCTTCCGCCAAGTCTCTATTAGTCCGTCCATTTAATTAGCCTGAGTTCAATCATGAAGAATCACCCACTGCCTGATTTTTTTTTTTTCACTGGATCTACTCAAGTCCAAGTCACTGACGAGCACAAACTATGAGACCAGAGTCTCACACACACACACACACTGACCGTTCTGCGGCGCGCAGTTTCTCTGCTCCCTGGGTGTACACAGCCATGGACCAGTCCACACAGCGAGCAAAGCCCTCCTTCAGCAACAGCTCTGTGATGTTCCCGTTCTGTACAAACACACACACACACACAAATGCGTCAATTACTTGGATATCTAAAACATACATAATTCAACACTGAGGAAATATCCTGAGCTTACTGAGTACCTGAAAAGTTTAAATGAGAAAGATAAATTCAAGGAACGACAGACCCCACTTGATCCGGTTCAACTTATTTACATTTTGAACAGTCAGTCAGTCACGGTCAGCTTTAGAGAAGCCCAGATGAAGATCTAGATCCATAATGAGCAGGACACAGGGGCAAAGAGAAACTTCCTGATATGACACGAGGAATCGGACTCAAAACAGTCGTGGGATTATAAAATCATCGCATTACACAGTGGGAGAAGAGCAAAGTGCACGAAGCAGAGATGCCAACCACTACGAAATTTTCGTATTTTATACGATTTTCTGCCACTTTTGCACCACTACGACCAGTTAATTCGAAACTACGAATTTCGCAGTGATCGGAAAAAAAAAAAATCAGTTCGTTCCGCATTTTTGTTTGGTACGGTGAACTCCGCCATGATCGAAGAAAA
The DNA here is from genome assembly GCF_027579695.1 of Neoarius graeffei. NCBI lineage: Eukaryota > Metazoa > Chordata > Actinopteri > Siluriformes > Ariidae > Neoarius > Neoarius graeffei. The sequence continues at coordinate 12,234,085 of NC_083589.1, read as the reverse complement.
TTCAGTCCGTTCCGCATTTTCGGAAGGATGAAATCCGCGGGAATCATTCAAAGCTTTCGTGATACGTCGTCGCTGATTGGTTGATATTCGCTTACGGGTTTGAACTTGACCAATCAAAATTCGTGATAGTGCCGTCCGACAATATATCTGTGAATAAAACACATTTCATAAGGATTGACTTGTCTAAGCTTCATTTTTTTTTTATTTTGCAAAGTAACAAATGTACTCTTTCACTGTGCATTCTATACTCATGAAAACATTACAATATATCGCATTGTGTGCATATATGCATACAGTTTGCAACCGAAAACTACAGATTCTTCGGCCCCGGACTGTTTATTGAAAGGTTGGCATCTCTGACGAAGTGGGTTTAACTACAGTGCCCTCCACAATTATTATCAAAAAAAAAAACAACTTTCGGTGAAGTCGCTTCATCTCAGACTTTAAACACGAGCGCTCAGAGAGCACAATATCCCCTGCTGGCAACTCGGCCATAACTCTCGTAAAATGTGACTAAATTGAACTTAATTACAATATGCGTATTACCGACATATAACAAAGAATCCCGTCAAGTTTCGTGAAATTCCTCCAAAAATTGTGAGAAGAGTTGATTTCAGAAGGTGAGCACCCTTCCCGGGACAGACAGACGGACAAAGCCACGACATAATCCCCCTTCGGGCCTTTCGGCCAGCAGGGAATATTGTTTAAAAAAAAAAAAAAAGGTGAGGGAAGTTGATTTCAGAAAGCAAGCACACCTTGATGAAATTGCAGAGATGCCTACCCCAAATTTTGAATTTCAGTATTCTTGAAAACATTTTTCAGTATTTTGGAATGACTTTCAGTAACACTAATTTATGCGCATTTCCATTATAAAGAGGTGTATATACCAATATGTTTAACATTTAAATTATTAAAAAGAACTGTTTTGTGTGAATTGAATAAACAAAAGGCGAGCAGCCATCTCAACTGAATTTCCACTCAACAAGTTTCTAGAGCATACAATATATCACATTTTTATAAATACAATAGTGTTCCCTGTTTGCAGACATTACGGTTGACTACCAATCATTGGTATTAAATGTAACTCCTCAAAAGTATTATATTATATTGCCTGGCAAAATGTTCTACCTGTTAACGGATTCTAATAAAATTAAAAAAAAATTTCTTATTTCATGCCAAAGAGATTCCAACATTATCTTAATGTCCCAATATATAAATACTTCAGCATAATGCTTCAGAAGAGACACTGAATAAAATGACATTTATAATTGTATTTAAAACAGTGGAATGATCAATTTTTTGCCACAATCCCAACAGCACTAATCATAAAATTCTGTTTTTGATCAGACTACATGTGCATTTGCACTTGCAACACTGAAAAGACTTTGAGTTAAAGAAGTCCAGCCAGTGTTTGATATTTCAGTGAATAAAAATCAGACATGTAAAAAGAAACTGAATAAGTTTAACTCACATTTCATGGCACTAATTGGCAAGTTCAACTCCAAGCACAGGTCAACCATCACCGCTTCAGCACGGGTCACGTTCCGTGTCTTTTCATCCACAGATTTCGTAAAAAACTGCTGGATACCCCCAGATTTACTTTCCGCCTGACTCGCCATTTCAGCATACTCCAGATGTTTTTTTTTTTGTAGTTGACATGCCGCGCGCAGTCATCGCGACCACCATGAGTGATGTTAATGCCAGTTCTACACAGTTTGCAGTGTGCGTATCCATTGCCCTTTTGGCTGGGTGTAATGCACGGCCGTTCTACCGTATCGAAAATAGCGCGAACAAATGTGCGGAATCTGAGCATGTCACACACAGCATGTGCGGTTGTCATAAAAATAAATAGCCGTGAATCGCGCATGGATTGAAAAAGTCGCTTGGACATTTAAAAACAACTCACTGGAATTTTTTTAAGACTTTATAATAATTCCGTACAGAATAACACTGTTTGCCGTAACATCGTATTTACGTAACTTTTCCGTACAAAATACGGCCAATCCGTACTAATAGGCATCTCTGAAATTGCCAAAGTACAAGTTTGTTAATAATCAAGCGCATAACTCTGGTCAAATCTGCCCAAATTAAACGAAATTTCAATATGCATATAACAAAGCCTTTTACCAAGTTTCATGAAATTCCTCCACAAATTGTGAGAGGAGTTGATTTCAGAAGGAAAACACACTCTCATGAAATTCTCAAAGTATAATTTTGTTAAATCGAGGGCTGTAACGCTGGTAAAACGCGACCAAACTGAACTAAATTACAATATGCATATTACCGACATATAACAAAGAATCCTGCCAAGTTTCATGAAATTCCTCCAAAAATTGCAAGAGGAGTTGATTTCAGAAGGTGAGCGCCCTTCCCGGGATGGACGGACATCGCCATGACATAATCCCCCTTCGGGCCTTTCGGCCAGCGGGGGATAAAAACTGAGAAAATCCGACCTTTAACTGAAATACATTTATTCAAAGAAAAACAAATCCCTCATCAAGAAATAATTTAACAGAAAGCACATGTGCCAATATTACTGGCACCCCTGGAACTTATAATAATGAACACAATGTAACTGAAGCATGTTTTCCTTTTAAATTGTGCAGTATTTGAGTCGACTGGCGTGTGGAGGAACTTTCAAGCTGTAATCCATGACTTCCGGATTAACTGGGGAACAAATATGAGGTGACACAGAGGCTAAATTCCCTCAACATCAACATGGGAAAGATAAAAGAACACACGAACCAAATGAGGGAGAAGAAGCGTGTTGGCCTTCCTAAGCCAGGGAATGGTTATAAAAATATCTACTCGCCTGAAAATGCCCATTTCCTATGTCCTGTTAGGGCAATAATTTAAAAAGAAGGATGGCTCATGAAAAGAACCCGATCCCAGCTGCTAAGGTTCTGTGATGTTCTGGGGCTGTTTTTCCTCCAAAGTCTCTGGAAACCTTGTTAGGGTTCATGGCATCACCGACTCCATGAAATCCCAGGGCATTTTAAATCAGAATCTGGCTCCTCTGGCAGGAAACTAAAAACCGGGTCATCACTGTATCTTCCAGCAGGACAATGTTGATGTCCCGACGTCCAAATCAACACAAAAACGGTTACGATTCGGTAGCAGGTCTGAGAAGGTAGAAATACATTATCCAGGTAAGATGATCCACTGAAGCAAAGGCAAGACTTGAGCATCAGGTTTTGGGAAATGGAAATCTTACAGGTGTCCATGTGGACTGTCCACAGCCACCGAGGGTACATGCAGAAATCTCCAAGCAGAAGAGGAAAAAAAATTAAAAAAAAAAATCAAAATCAGGTACCGAGGTCAAGATGAGGCACACAGAAGTGCATCAGGATCTGGTATAGACATTACAGGAGCGCACACAGAGCTCGACAGAGAGACGGAACAGACTAGGGATGTCCTTACCCTAAAAAGTACGCACAGAGGGCAAGTGGGACTCCAGCAGGCCTAATTAGAACAGCATAACTAAAAGGAAGAGCCAGAACGTAACAAACCTGAGGCATAAACCACTCCATCATTAAATCATTCCAGGTCCTAATAAAGAGTCTGCACCTGTCACACAGACTCTACTAATATCTATACTAACGAGATACGAACCCAAGATTCTAAAAAGCACGCACCTTCCTCAGAGAGGCGAGTGATTAGAGAACCAGGGACGCCAACTCTGCAGTTTTTTACTAGAAAAGAATTAACGATTTTGTTTGGGAGGGGGAACAAAAAACACTCGTAGCAGTAGAGGAGATGAGGACACCGAGACAGAAAGCTCTATATGGTACAAACAGCGTGGACATGTGTACAAGGAAAAAAAAAAAAAAAAAAAAAGGCTGTATAACTGGTCTTTATGATGGTTTCATGATGGGACCACCGAGATCTCAGTTTCCACACAACATTCCACAATCCAGGAACCTCAAGATGAACCAGAAACACACTCTTCAGTCTACCTGGGGAGACCGTCTGTGTACGGGTCGGTCTGTTTTCAAGGAACCTGACTTCATGACTTACAGTCAAGCCGGAAAGTCTGCACACCCCTTTCACCTTCTCCATGTTTTATTACGTTACAGACTTATTCCACAATAGACTGAGTTCATTTTTTGTCACAAAATTATCCACAAAAATGGCCCATAATGACAAAGTGAAAGCAAGTTTTTAGAAAATATATACGGTATTTACCAGCTGGGAGGTCCGTGTGGTGAAATACCGTGACCGAGGCCCTCTGGGGGCCTCGGACCTCAAGGCTGAGGTCACAGTATTTCACCATACGGACCGACCTTAAGCTGGTAAATAATATTTTTTTTTTTTCTTACCAAATTCTAACAGAAAACAAGAGCGCCCGAAAGGGAAAACCGAGCCGAGCCGCCATTTTGAATCCTCATTCACGGCTGTAATGCAAATTGCTTCCTCCTCAGTATACAAGTGCACTTCCATGGCAGGAAAAAAAAACAAACTACATTTTGCCGCCTATCCAGTCCCCTATTTTGACTCAATTTTGTATTTCGGGATTCAGCCATGTTTTTGCTCGGTGTTAGCAAATTACAGGTTTTTAGCTTTCTCCTGAAATGTTTTCTTTTATTTCTTCTTCCTCAGGGTAGTAAAACTCGCTTTCGCTGTGAACACTGTCGTTATCGCTATCCATGCTGTAAAATTAATGCTATTCTCCTGAGAAATGCTGGCAAAAATGTATAAGATTTTTGATAATATTATAAATCTTTTTTTTTTTAATAAGATAAATGTTGACAAAAAAATTCTACTATGTTTGTTGTTGTTGTGAATGAGCGAGTCGCCAGAGGTCCATAACTGGGGTCCGTACCGTAGGATACAGACCCGCTCGCCAGCCAATCAGAGCACAGGATTTGGACTGCGAAAAAAATAAACCATTTTATTTTACTGACAAAAATTGGTTATTTAGGGGTTACATATCTGTATACACCCTTAACCGAATACTTGGTTGATGCACCTTTGACGGCAATTACAGCTTCAAGGTGTCTTGGGAAAAGATGCTACGAGCTTGGCACACTTGTTTCTGGACATTTTTGCCCATTCCTCTTGGAATATCCTTGTAAGCTCTGTCAGGGTGGATGGGGAGCATCGGTACACAGCCATTTTCAGCTCCTTCCACAGATGTTCAGGTCTGGGCTCTGGCTGGGCCATTCACAGACTTTCTCCAAAGCCACGCCTTTCATCTCTTGGCTGTGTGCTTCGGGTCGTTGTCATGTTGGAAGGTAACCCAGTCTGAGGTCCAGAGCACTCTGGAGCAGGTTTTCTTCAAGGATCTCGGTGTACTTGGCTGCATTCATCTTTCCCTCGATCAGGACTTGTCACCCTGTTCCTGCTGCTGAAAAACATCCCCACATCATGATGCTGCCACCGCCATGCTTCACTGTAGGGATGGCATTAGCCAGGTGATAAGTGGTGCCTGGTTTCCTCCAAACGTGATGCTTGGTATTCAAGCCAAAAAGCTCAATTTTGGTTTCATCAGACATGAACAGAATCTTGTTTCTCATGGTTTGAGAGTCCTCTAGGTGCCTTTTGGCAAACTCCAAGCGGGCAGTCATGTGCCTTTTACTAAGGAGTGGCTTCCGTCTGGCCACTCTACCATAAAGGCCTGAGTTGTGGAGTGCTGCCTGGATGGTTGATCTTCTGAAAGGTTCTCCCATCACCACAAGGATATGCTGGAGCTCTGTCAGAGTGACCCTCTGGTTCCTGCTCACCTCCCTGGCCAAGGCCCGTCTTCCCCGATCACTCAGTTTGGCCAGGTCTAGGAAGATTCTTGGTGGTTCCAAACTTCTTCCATTTACAAATGATGGTGGCCACTGTGCTCTTTGGGACCTGTAAAGCTGCAACAAATTTTCTGTACCCTTCTCCAGATCTATGCCTTGACACAATCCTGTTTCTGAGGTCTGCAGATAATTCCTTTGACCCCATGGCTTGGAGTTTGCTCTGACATGCACCGTCAACTGTGGGACCTTATATAGGCAGGTGCTGACAATCCCCAATCATCTCATCATCCCTAGCCGCTTTATCCTGTTCTACAAGGTCGCAGGCAAGCTGGAGCCTATCCCAGCTGACTATGGGCGAAAGGCGGGGTACACCCTGGACAAGTCGCCAGGTCATCACAGGGCTGACACATAGACACAGACAACCATTCACACTCACATTCACACCTACGGTCAATTTAGAGTCACCAGTTAACCTAACCTGCATGTCTTTGGACTGTGGGGGAAACCGGAGCACCCGGAGGAAACCCACGCGGACACGGGGAGAACATGCAAACTCTGCACAGAAAGGCCCTCGCCGGCCACGGGGCTCGAACCCAGACCTTCTTGCTGTGAGGCGACAGCGCTAACCACTACACCACCATGCTGCCCATCCCCAATCAATTGAATTTACCACAGGTGGACTCCAATTAAGTTGTCGAAACATGTCAAGCAGTATCAGTGGAAACAAAATGCACCGCAGCTCACTTTTGGGTGTCATATCAAAGGGTGTGCACACTTGTGCACATATATTTTACATTTTGATTTTTAATAAATTAGCACAAATGTCTAAAAACCTGCTTTCACTCTGTCATTATGGGCTATTTTTGTGTAGAATTTGGTGACAAAAAAATGAACTCAGTCTATTGTAGAATAAGTCTGTAACATGATAAAACGTGGAGAAGGTGAAAGGGGCGCGCAGACTTTCCGGCTTGACTGACATTAGGAAGTCGCTGACGTCAGACCACTGAAACTCGCCAACACCCTTTATACAGAATGAAGGAGGTGAAGGCTGAGGAGAAAGTCATTTTTAAAAGAGAATAGGTTGTTGTACCGGGTGGAGGATGGTACCCAGGATGACCTGGTTGGGGCAGGACTCCAGGATGATCTGCACATCTCTCTGCAGCAGACGGGACTCTGTGAAGAACTTCGCCTCGGCTGCAAACGGCTCTGGCGTCTCTGTTCCGTCGGCTTCCCGTCTGAACGTTGGACACTAAGAGAAAGGATGAAAAAAATTGATACGATGAAATATTTTTAGCGTGGGAGTGATCTTTCCATCTCTATACACTTGTGCACAGACCAGTGATGCATTAAAGGGAAAAAAAATAAACTGCTTTGAGCTGACAGGAATGAAACCGTGAACTCTTTTAGACATCAAGTATCTCGGAAAGCTGAAGACTTTTGCTGTGTCCGAAATCACTCACGACTCACTATATAAGGAGTTCGCCATTTTGTAGTGCTGTCCGAATGTACAGTTGTGGTCAGAAGTTCACATACAGTGACATGGATGTCATCTTGGATATGAATGTCATGGCAATATTTGGGCTTTCAGTATTTTCTTTGAACTGTTCTTTTTCTGTGGTAGAATGATTGGACAGCACACAGCTTTAATTTAAAAAAAAAAAAAAAAAAACACGAATTTGGTGCACAAGTTTTAATTTCCTTCAGGTTTTCTGAAATCAACACAGGGTCAAAATTATACATACAGAGTCAAATTTACATACGTTCGCTGAGATGATTAATTCAGAGGTGCTGAAACTTCCAAAATATGTCTTTTATCTTGCCAAGGCCGAGGTCTCTTAACTTCCTCTTAGTGATCATGATTGACTAAAGCTGGTAGCTTCTCTGTGCCTTCATAAAAAGGGTTTGTTTACAGCACACAGTAAAATGGGAAAGTCCAAGGAGCTCAGTGCAGATCTGAGAAAGAGGATCGCAGATGTACACAACTCCGGAATGTCTCTTGGAGCCATTTCTAAACCACTGCAAATTCCAAGATCAGTTCAAACAATTGTATCCAAGTTACTGACAAGTGTAGTCACTTTGCCAAGCCACTTTGCTTCAAGAAAACCCAAACTGTCACCCTCAGCTGAAAGGAAATTGGTTTGGATGGTCAGGAACAACCTGGGGACCACCATGGCACAGCCCTGCCGTGAACTGGAAGCTGATGGATCACTGTCTACAGTTCAGATCACCATGGACGAAAAGGTTGCTATGCAAGAAATAACCCCCTGCTCCAAAATTGACACCTTCAAGCTTAGCTAAAGTTTGAAGCTGACCACACGGACAAAGAAAAAAAGCCTTCTGGAGGAAAGCTGAATGGTCAGATGAGACAAAGACTGAGTTGTTTGGCCACAATGACCACCATGTACAGAGGGACACTGTACCAGCATGGTGGTGGTGGTACAGCCCCATCATGCTCTGGGGCTGTTTTGCTGCCAGTGGAACTGGTTCATTGCACAAAGTGGATGGAATAATGAAGGAGGAGGACTACCTCAGAATTCTTCAGCATGAACCATCAGAAACTCGAACACGACTTGGGAGTTACAACAGGACAATGAACCCAAACACGCATCAGAGCTGGTTGTGGAGGATAAAGCAGGCTAACATTAAGCTTAAAACAAGTCCTGACTTCAACCCGATTGAAAATATATGAACCGTGCTTATAAGTCGAGTCCATGGCAAGAAAATACAAAAAAAAAAAATTTTAATTGAACTCTACCAGTTCTACCATGAAGAGTCATGAAATATCCAACCAGAATTCTGCCAGAAACTTGTTCATGGTAAACAAAAATGTTTGGTCAAGGTGAATCTTGCAAAGAGACATTTTACCCAAATATTAGGTGTGCTGGATGTAATATTTTTGACCCTGTATTAATTTCAGAAAATCTAACGCAAATTAAAACTTGTGCACCAAATTCTAGTGTTTTTTTTTTTTTTTTTTTAATTAAAGACGAACGCTGTACAATCATTCTGCCACAGAAAAAGAACAGTTCAAAGAAATGGCTGAAAGCCCAAATAATCACCATGACATTCATATCACTCTATATAAACTTCTGACCACCACTGTATAGTGAGAATTATTACGTCCTATATATAGTCAGGGCTTTCCACAAGCACCGGCTGCCGGCCATACAGCCGACTACACAATTAAGTCGAGCCGGCTACTTTAATAACTTATTTTTGTAGCCCACAGGCTCTAAATATTAATTTTTCGATTTTAATAAAATTAAACGTTTATCTAACGGACTGACAATAATGTCAAACTGAACCGCACTCATTTAAGTTGTGATTCGCGCTGTTTGTACCGATAATAACCACAAATTCCCCGCCGACTTCGTTGATCAGGGGAGAGTAACTCATCCGCGGCCCCGACATGCGGTGTGTGTGTGCACGCGCACTCGGCGGAGGCAGTAGTGTGTCGGAGGCGACATCGGAGGGAACAGAAGCAGAGATGACGCTTATTTTGTCTCCGGTAAACCAGTCTTCTCTCGTTCAATTATGTGCTGGCATCAAAAGACACCGTTGGTTGTAAATGAACCCAAACTGAGTGGTTGGAGTGTATTTTCATACACAAATGGAGAAATGTTGGCTGAGTGTGTAATTGTGTAGCCCCACTGCAGACCGTTGTCGTTGTTAATTCATAGCATGCTCAGCTGCGTGAATGTGTCATGCACCGAAAATAAGAGATTTACAAGCCAGGAACGCCTCATGATGCAATATGCAAGAAAAGAAAGAAGATTTACTGCCATTTTACTTTGTATGAGTAAAGTGAATAAATAAATGGTCTGTGGGAAATACATTTAATCCTGGGAACTGCGTGCACAGGAGTTTATTTTGTGTTTACTCCCCCGCCCCCCGGCTGGCTACTTATTTGTCATGGCTGGCTAGTATGAGCCTTAGTGGAAAGCCCTGTATAGTGGACTCATAACATCCCACAACACACTGTGAAAAGTAGTGTACAACTGATGGTCATTAACCAAGCAATATATTCATCATGCAGAGCCAGGAATTAATCAAAAGCCTCAAATTTTCATTTAATAAAATGCAGCGGCAAAGAAGAAAGAAAGGATTCAGCTTTGATTTCAAAGAACTGAAAGATGCAGCAGACACAACGTACTTTGTCTTTATTAAAATGTGGGAAATACACTCAGTATAACATGGATTTATTATTCGGAAAACCCACCAGCCGACTGATCCGGCGGCACGTTTTAATTTACAACGGTAATGACGTAAATAACGGCGCGGCGGAGTAGCGTCCGAAAGTGGTTTTTCATTTTACAAATGAGCTCGCTATATAGTCCTCGATATAGAATTCCCTCGATAGTGAGTCAGGAGTACTGAATGAGCGAGTGATTTCAAATACAGATTATGGATGTGTAAAGTGGATATATGCACTGAAAGTATATTAAATAAAGTGGCTAAAAGAATATTTATTTCCCCCTCACTGGGTATAAAATTGGTTTTGTACAGCACTCCGGAGGAGATAATTACTCACCTTGATTCCAGACAGCATCACAGTGACCAGGTAGTAATCAGGCAGCAGGAGAGCTCGCACCACACTGCCATCACGGACGTGTTCAATAATGGCTAGGCGTGTGAAAAAGGAGAGAGAGAAAGAGAGAGTCAATTATGAAGCCACATTCCATGCACAATCCACCCTACGAAATGGAAAAATAAACATCCAGACATTTTTTTTTTTGGTAGCAGTAGTATGGATCACAGGATGCCGTCAAGTTGCACTACAATAAACCACGGCACTAATTCATGAGGATTCAAATCAATTAAATAAATTCTTCGTGATAATCCGGCTGAGTGATCTCTGCGTTTTTCCTCACTGTAATCGAATTGTTGTTTACACAGCAGACGAGCAATAGCATACAATCGTAGGAATGCACGTGACTTCCCTGTAGGTGGAAGTAACACAGCTCTACTGCCATGAAAACACACACGAAAAAAATGGTGGAAGAGCTGCTGTTTGACTGACTACAAAGATTTAACAGGAAATCCGAGCTCGCTTTTACAGACTGCTGAAAGTTAAAGAAAAGAGAAGCAAATGGAGGCAGAACAAATGTTTATTCAGACAAGAAACTGGTTATTAATATTTTCCTTTTATTAAAAATGAATATTTTAGTTAATAGGTTATTTTATTTTTTTCCCGGTCCGGTTCCCATCAAATCCCACGCTCTGACTGGCTGGCGAGCGGGTCCGTATCCTACGGTACGGACCCCAGTTACGGACCTCTGGCGACTCGCTCGTTCACAACAACAAACATAGTAGCAATTTTTGTCAACATTTATTTTCGCATTTCTCAGGAGAACAGCATTAATTTTACAGCATGGATAGCGATAACGACAGTGTTCACAGCGAAAGCGAGTTTTACTACCCTGAGGAAGAAGAAATAAAAGAAAACATTTCAAGAGAAAGCTAAAAACCTGTAACTGTTACTAACGCCGAGCAAAAACATGGCTGAATGATTCAATTTTGTATAAATAGGGGACTACATAGGCGGCAAAATGTAGTTGTTTTCCTGCCATGGAAGTGCACTTGTATACCGAGGAGGAAGACATTTGCATTACAGCCATGAACGAGGATTCAAAATGCCGTCTCGGCTCGGCTTTCCCTTTCGGGCGCTCTGGTTTCTGTTAGAATTTGGTAAAGAAAAAAATAAATATATTATTTACCAGCTTAAGGTCGGTCCGTATGGTGAAATACACGGTATTTCATGATACAGACCTCCCGGCTGGTAAATATATATAATTTTTTTTTCCTCCAACCTTCACAAATGTGCGTAAATAATTAGTTATTAAAGCTAGACTGCCTTTCAGATTTTAAGTGGAGGTCATAAAAAGGATTTTCCCCAACACCCGATTATTTTTGTTAAGCTACTGAATTCGAATCACGGACTTCCAATTTTATTAGCTTTTTTTTTTTTAAACAGAACAATTAATGAATTAATGCCACGTGGCCCAAAATTCCCCGCTATTTTTTCCTGCTTCACCATGACCCAATACAAGATACTACGTCATGCATCACATCACATCACATGGTGGGCTTTCCCTGTTCGCGCAAAGCATTGTGGGAGAAAAATGGAGGACGCGAGTGTGCGAATGAAGCGTGAAAGACCGACTACGGTAACAGAAAGCGAGTTATGTTATATACGAAGGAAAGGAAACGCAGGCCCGAGCTAATAAACATCGGCGCTCAGCGAGCACCTCGGTGTGATCAGCTGTTCGTTTAGCGACAAAACGATGGAACCGTCAGTGCACGCTCAAAGGCAAACCTGCGCATGCATACACAATTTCATGCACGTTATTTGCTTTAATCCTCTCGAATTAAATAACTTCCCAACCACAGAATGGCCTGATATTCTGTGAGGTATTACAGAAATAAACACATCACAATGACCACGTTTCAGACGGAGCTACATTTCACTGATTTTATGAACTCGAAAGGTCGTCTTGCTTTAAGTTGATAAAGAATAAGAAAATAAAGCGTTACATTTGTCATAACGCTTTTTGGATTTTTTTTTTTTCAAAAAACATGGTGGGAAAATTGAAAGCCTCATCTTGAAGTCTTACTCCGTGAAGTCAGCCTGACGTAAAGGAACCGGCGTGTCCATGATGTGTCTCGTCTGCTCCCCTTCCGGACCGTGGCTTTTCTCCTGGTTTATTCCCATTTGATCTGAAAGCTGCTTTATGAGAAAGCGGAGAAGGTGCAGTTTTCAGGTGTCTCCTGAATGTCAGAGTCGTGTGATTGAAGAGATCATCGTCGCTACATGAGACTACACTGCTACCATATTACCACACTGTATAGGAGCGCTGCCAAAACATCACGCTACACTAGTGTCAGTGCGTACAGGGTTCGTGTTATGGTGCACTGCATTATGGGTAGTGTAGTTTGGTACGGAGTGCAAGACTGTCATGGACAGAGGCGGTCCTTTTTTCGTCCCCCAGATTCGTTGTTGCTTAATTTACGGAAAATATTTCATCTGTGGAGGACAATAAACGCCACCCGTTCAGCAGAGCCAGCACTTCATTTTCCCCAAATGAGTCAGAAAAGAAAAAAAAAAAAAAAGCAGGAAAGAGTGCCCCGGAGTGGTGCGTTTGGTGCACTCCGGACCTGGAACTCAACACGGAAACCTAAAAGGTCGACGCTCAAGCTTTGGAGTCAATTCCACACGCAGCAAACAAAACGTATTGAGGAAGTGTTTCAGTTCGTGAACATTTATTTTGAATTTGTCGGATTGTCATGAAAAACCGGGGCCTGAAATGCAGGCGAGACGTACAGAACCATAAAGAAGGTAAAGAAGAGACGCCTGGCGTTAGTTTCCGTCTTTGATTTGACGGAAACACCCGATGACTTTCTCAGGTAGGAGCGGAGAATCTGATGAACGTCAGTTTGAGTTAGGGACCTGATATTTAACGAACCCTAGTGAAGGGTTCGCTGATTGAAATGCTCTTGTTTTATTATTCATTTTTGGCACAACCCCGATTCCAAAAAAGTTGGGACAAAGAACAAATTGTTAATAAAAACGGAATGCAATAATTTACAAATCTCAAAAACTGATATTGTATTCACAATAGAACATAGACAACATATCAAATGTCGAAAGTGAGACTTTTTGAAATTTCATGCCAAATATTGGCTCATTTGAAATTTCATGACAGCAACACATCTCAAAAAAGTTGGGACGGGGCAATAAGAGGCTGGAAAAGTTAAAGGTACAAAAAAGGAACAGCTGGAGGACCAAATTGCAACTCATTAGGTCAATTGGCAATAGGTCATTAACATGACTGGGTATAAAAAGAGCATCTCGGAGTGGCAGTGGCTCTCAGAAGTAAAGATGGGAAGAGGATCACCAATCCCCCTAATTCTGCGCCGACAAATAGTGGAGCAATATCAGAAAGGAGTTCGACAGTGTAAAATTGCAAAGAGTTTGAACATATCATCATCTACAGTGCATAATATCATCAAAAGATTCAGAGAATCTGGAAGAATCTCTGTGCGTAAGGGTCAAGGCCGGAAAACCATACTGGGTGCCCATGATCTTCGGGCCCTTAGACGGCACTGCATCACATACAGGCATGCTTCTGTACTGGAAATCACAAAATGGGCTCAGGAATATTTCCAGAGAACATTATCTGTGAACACAATTCACCGTGCCATCTGCCGTTGCCAGCTAAAACTCTATAGTTCAAAGAAGAAGCCGTATCTAAACATGATCCAGAAGCGCAGACGTTTTCTTTGGGCCAAAGCTCATTTAAAATGGACTGTGGCAAAGTGGAAAACTGTTCTGTGGTCAGACGAATCAAAATTTGAAGTTCTTTATGGAAATCAGGGACGCCGTGTCATTCGGACTAAAGAGGAGAAGGACGACCCAAGTTGTTATCAGCGCTCAGTTCAGAAGCCTGCATCTCTGATGGTATGGGGTTGCATTAGTGCGTGTGGCATGGGCAGCTTACACATCTGGAAAGACGCCATCAATGCTGAAAGGTATATCCAGATTCTAGAGCAACATATGCTCCCATCCAGACGACGTCTCTTTCAGGGAAGACCTTGCATTTTCCAGCATGACAATGCCAAACCACATACTGCATCAATTACAGCATCATGGCTGCGTAGAAGAAGGGTCCGGGTACTGAACTGGCCAGCCTGCAGTCCAGATCTTTCACCCATAGAAAACATTTGGCGCATCATAAAACGGAAGATACGACAAAAAAGACCTAAAACAGTTGAGCAACTAGAATCCTACATTAGACAAGAATGGGTTAACATTCCTATCCCTAAACTTGAGCAACTTGTCTCCTCAGTCCCCAGACGTTTACAGACTGTTGTAAAGAGAAAAGGGGATGTCTCACAGTGGCATGAAATTTAAAATCACCTAATTTTTCTCTTTAACTGATACATTTTCTCAGTTTAAACATTTGATAAGTCATCTATGTTCTATTCTGAATAAAATATGGAATTTTGAAACTTCCACATCATTGCATTCCGTTTTTATTTACAATTTGTACTTTGTCCCAACTTGTTTGGAATCAGGGTTGTATTTAACACGTATTAAAACACTCTGTGACCATCATGTATAACAGAAGAGCGCTTTAGCATCCTGGCGAGAAGAAAGTGGCCTGGATGTTGACGTCCTGTCTGCTGGACGTGTTACAGAAACCCGAAAGGTAGAGATCCCACCCGGGAACACATCAACATGGGTGTGGATATATGTTTAGTTTATATCCCTGTGAAGTGGGATCAGGTTCGGACCAAATAGTGGTTCGATATTCAACTGTCGGCTGGTTTTGAAGAAGAAGGTGACATCATGCTGCGTGTGGCAGACTGGACGTCCCTGCTCCAAAAAGAAAAATCACAGGCAGTCAGTGAAGACGCATGAGACGAGCAGGAAGCGGAACCGCCCTGACTGTCCAGAGATGATCTGTTCGAGTCTGAAGAGGACTTGAACCCGTGATGACTCACCGTTAACTGGTTTCTGATGCATGGAATCCACAAAATTGCGGGGGTTCTCGATGCTGTATTTGAGGTCTCGGATCGTGTGTGTACCTCCACCCTCGGACCACAGACCTTTCTTCACAGCCTTTGCCTGGTCCTCCAAATCGCACAGTCTGACCTGCTCAGGGCTGACACACACACACACACACACACACAAGTTCCTCATTGTTATTATACAGTAAGGACATGATACGAGTCGAGTCCCCGCCCCCCTTTGTCATTTGAAGCACATCACCAGAAACACACCCTCTACACGCTCACTGCAGTCACGTGACCATTGAGCACAGAGTGTGAAGAGGCCTTTATGCAACATCAAAGCAGTAAAATGTGAGCACAGGCCCGTGTTTACGCCGCCAGGAGAAGAGCAGGCTTCCATCTGGAGGAACTGTGTAAGGCTTAAAATGCTGGGTTTCAGTCACGTGACTTTTCTTCGCGATTTCACGTCCGGTAAAACCGAAACAGCTGCCGCAGCGCAAACAACTAGCGATAGCTTATCAGAGTACGCTCTGGAAACCACTGCTGGCTTTAGATCTATTCGGAAGATTGCTGTGTGCAATGGAATCGACCCCGACAGTCTGGGAAAGAAGGATTTGTCGTACGATCTCGAAAACTACGCTTCAGTCGAGTTCCCCGACATCTCGAACCATCTGGTGTTGCAGACATCCTTCTACACCGCAAAACGGATGAAAGCGTGGAAGAGTACGGAGGCTCACAACTTTTTTTTTTTCCTACGTGGCTGGGTAAAGGACCTCGCTATCATCAAGTCGCTGCCGAATGAATCCTGGATTGTTTTTGCCCGTGTGAGTTGCGTGCTTTTTTTTTTTAAAGCTTTTCGTTCGCGTCTTTCCAACGAAGTGCAAAGAAACATCAGTTGGCTTGATTCTTCCTCGTCTCTCACGTAAATCATCAGAAACCCCTTTAAAGACCCGGATCTTAGTTAAACAAGACGGAGATGAAGTGGTCACGGCGCGTTGTAACTGTACGGCTGGGGAAGAATTTTGTCGCGACCTTCATGCGTATGGACTTTGTAAGGAGTAAAAAAAAAAGTACCGTAAAATAACGACGCACAGCGGGAAAAGTACTTGGGAAATACAAACCTTTCACGAAGAAGTGATCACTGCAAACTCGAGCACGCTTCGACTCGGCTCCCTTCGATTTCACTGAAAAGCCGCCTTTCTCGACGCCTTTTTGCGAAACCCTGTGTTCGTTCACCCTTTTTTTTTTTTTTAAATTAGTTCACGGGGAACCCTGAAGAAACTTTGATCAGTTTCACGGTTTGATCGATTCGAACAACGCAAGCACCTTGTCCGTACAAACGCTTTGCCGAATGAGTTTTGGTCGACCACCAGCTCAAGTTTTGAATAACTAATGAGGCGGATGCGACGTCACGCGAAACGCAGCAGTAGAAATATTTTCTCACGGAGAATCAAAGAACACTGACTGCTTTCTTCCTCGACACAGGGTTGAGAGCAAGTGCTCCACACACGCGTCTTACTTTGTGCCTCTGATGCCCTCTCTGCGGACTGTAGCAAGACCCTCAGCGACCAGCGACTCGGCAATGTTCTCTCCCGACGTGTCTGAGGGTTGAATCATAAAGAGAAAAATTATAAACAAGGAAAAAAAAAAAAAAAAAACACACACTGTCATCGTGGACCACAATTCAGTTTCAAACTCAGCACAGATCAGACGCTGGATCGGTCAGCGTGGGTCAAAATAAATATTCTTGGTATTAGCAACGCGTCTTACCTTTCCCCAGGTACACCACTCCGTACTCTCGGCCCTGCTGCGTTTTGATTTCCACAGTGAAGCACACCTCTTTGCCGATCATCTTTTTGCGCAGGAACTCACGAGCCTGGAAAGCCCAGGGCTACAGAAAACACACACAGGCACTAACGTCTCCACAGCACAGCAGATTAATCATTATCCATGAAGGCATTCATTTCACACTAAGACTATAAGTGGAGTCCGAGACGTGACACGCACCTCATCTGGGGTGTCCTTGGTGTCAGGCTGGCTCTGGGTGGCACGGCGGGCGAGGGCACCGGTACGCACGTTGCTCAGGTTGATCTGTCGCTCCGGAGGAGGCCCGCCCCGTGGCTGGCCTCTTACGATGATCGCACATCCGGACAGAACCTAAACAGAACACGAGCCCTCGTTAGACGAACACCATCACGGTCCTGATCTCTTTAAAGAGCAACATCTGAAGCTTCATCCGTTCCCGAGAGCAAGAAGGAACAGGTTTAATTAACACCAACTTCGCTGATCTACGGGGATTTACCGTACGCTGCAGGGATCTACCCGAGACTCCGCTACTCATTTGCTGCATCAAGTTGGCGGTGGAAAGAGCGAGAATAGAACAGAAACTCTGAAAAAAGCGTGAGACGTCAGCCGACGACGCAAAACTCAATTCAACTGAAGGTCAAAGCTTGAACAAATGATTAAACAAGCAGTCCTGAGCCTGCACACACATTTTAATCAAGTCCCACACTGTGTGTTTAAGGTTGTATACGAGGTCCGTTCGTTAACTGAGTGAAAGCTATGATGTCATGAGCCCCCGAGGAGCTGATCTTCAGGAATCCAACATTCCCGATAACTAACCTTTTCCCAAAAGCATCGTAGCACAACGAACTCTCTTTCTCTCTTCCAGTTAAGATCCTCTTAGCGTTAAGAGGCTTTCGGAAAACCCATCCCTGACTGATTTTCACGGCTAGAAATGACCATTCAGTTCCAGAAGGACCTGATCAGCGCTGTGCTGTCCAACATCCGGCTCACGGAATCTTAAGTACAATCAACTTCTGCGTTATTCAACTCGGAGCGCAAAAAAAAAAAAAAAACGCAACGAGCTTCGTCTCAGTTCCAGCTGAAAATCTGACATCTCTTTCCAAAACAACAAGGCGTCTCTGAGCAAGCGGAGTGAACGATTACACCCTCGTGACTTTCTGGATTTGTAAATACATTTTGGGACTAGATCTCACGCAGACGCACACTTCAGTTTTAATAGTCAACTCATAAAACCCAAATCAAGACCGGATCAGTTCAGTTTCGCACTAAAAAAGATGACTCATTGACACATCATAAACCCAGAGCTCCTTTGGTACTGAAAAGATCTCTCGGACCAACGCAGCCCGTTATCTAAGCCGGATGGGACGCTCCTGACCCACGCTGGGTTCAGAAAGCCTCCCTGCACACTTGACCGTGCTACAAATTTAAAATTTGTCGCCATTTGTAACGTTTTTATAATTTTCTGGTCAAACTCTGTGTTCACACAGGAAACTATCGCGAACGTTCTGAGCACCGTCATTGTGAAACGGACGAAGCTCCACACCAAGGTGGTCCCGGAAAGAACCTGTTCTGTTTGGATCTTCCGACTTGAGCCTTGATGAGATAGGAGCTTTCTTTTCGACACGTCGAGAGCTCGTTTAGAATTTGTGTTGCGCTGGACGACACGCGCGTTGACAATCAATCAGCGTCTAGACAGCATTGTTTGGTCCAAATAAATAGTGTACGTTCCGCTTGACCAAGAAGTCAACAGCTACTCTGACGGTGCTTCAGAAGTCCTCTGGGGATCCGACAACCATCTCTCAAATCAGGTCTGAGGTGATCTGGATGTGTGCAAATAGCACGAGGAAAATCTGACAAGAAAGTAACGGAGATGTCGAACATGTGATCCAGGGAAGACGTGATCCTGCCAACACCCCTCACCCGGACCGCACGGTGTCCGTCTCTGTCCAGGACACACGGACGGGACGGGACAGGACGGGACCTTCACCCTCAGAACAGCATGAGGAGCAAAACCCCATCTTGTAAAGTGCTAACCATTATACAAAAGGTTTCTCTTCGATTCTGGACCAGTGGCTCTCCACATGGCTCTCCATCCGAGCTGAACTTTAAAGAACCTGACAGTAAACATGAACAGAACCCAGGATGGACATTTTAAGAGACTTTGCATGTGGTGTTTAAACTCCTGAGAGAGCTGGGCTCCATAAACACCCCAGTGGGTCAGTGTGCCTGCCCCTGGAGCACTGCTCAACACCACGAGGAGAACCTGCAGGGTCTGGAGGAACCTTCTGACCACACACACACACACACACACAGGAAGGAGCGAGCTCCCATGAGCCAGATGTTCGTACCATTTTCACAATCCCTCTCTGCAGCGGTGGCGTGTGCGCCGCGCTCGGGACCTGTGCGGAGACTGAAGAGGCCATCACCGCGCTCTCTCAAAACAAACCCGGACTCGATTTCAAAAAAAAAAAAAAAAAAAGGGCTTCACAAGCGCAAATCGCAGGAGGTTATAAGCTCGAATTTCTGAGCCAACGAGGCAAAGCTGAGCACGGCGAGTCAAGACTTACTTCCCCGGAAGAGCAGGGAAACATGCAAGCGATGTACACGTCGAAGAATTACACTTCCGGGGTCAGACACAGAGGCGCGATCTCATTGGCCGACTTCAAACCTACGTCGACAAGCCGAACAACATCCGGGTCACTCAACAGGGCGACACGTCAGCATAGCTGTGGGACAAGTGGCAGAGAGCAAACCGCGTGGACGCGATCACTCAGTGCCCTGAGCAGCTCACTGCTCTTTTATTATTATTATTATTATTTAATAAACTATTTATTAAACTGTGTAATAAAATAACCCAAAAATCAAACGATGAGGAGTCAAAGGGGGAAAAAAATCAACAAATTAGCGGCTACAATTATCGACACCTTACCGATCTTTTCAATACGTAAACTGGGCATGAATAATTACACAAACTTCCACTGGAGACAAAATGAGTTGATTCCCGATTACTTAGCGTATCAGATCACATGACACCGTTCCGCAATTATCGGCACCTTTGTCCACAATTATCGACACTGTTCCACAATTATCGACACCCAGATGATTATATAACAGGCTTGCTCATTGGGGATAGATTAGGGATAAAATTAGCTCATGTTTTAAGTCGTTCAAATTCTGTAAAGCTGCTTTGCGACAATGTTTATTGTTAAAAGCGCTGTACAAATAAACTTGATTTGATTTGATTATTTATTTTAAAAAATAATAATAATCGGTATGTGGTATTAAGTTAACAAAACATAGTTTTTATTGAAAATTTGTTTTACATAGACTTTTATATGTAGAGCAGCAGCTACAATTATCGACACCTTAACGGTTTTTTCAATACGTAAACTGGGCATGAATAATTACACAAACTTCCACTGGAGAAAAAATGAGTTGATTCCCGATTACTTAGCATATCAGATCACATGACACCGTTCCGCAATTATCGGCACCTTTGTACACAATTATCGACACTGTTCCACAATTATCGACACCGTTCCACAATTATCGACACCCTGATGATTATTTATTTTAAAAAATAATAATAATCGGTATGTGGTATTAAGTTAACAAAACATAGTTTTTATTGAAAATTTGTTTTACATAGACTTATATGTAGAGCAGCGGCTACAATTATCGACACCTTAACGGTTTTTTCAATACGTAAACTGGGCATGAATAATTACACAAACTTCCACTGGAGACAAAATGAGTTGATTCCCGATTACTTAGCGTATCAGATCACATGACACCGTTCCGCAATTATCGGCACCTTTGTCCACAATTATCGACACTGTTCCACAATTATCGACACCCAGATGATTATTTATTTTAAAAAATAATAATAATCGGTATGTGGTATTAAGTTAACAAAACATAGTTTTTATTGAAAATTTGTTTTACATAGACTTTTATATGTAGAGCAGCAGCTACAATTATCGACACCTTAACGGTTTTTTCAATTCGTAAACTGGGCATGAATAATTACACAAACTTCCACTGGAGAAAAAATGAGTTGATTCCCGATTACTTAGCATATCAGATCACATGACACCGTTCCGCAATTATCGGCACCTTTGTCCACAATTATCGACACCCAGATGATTATTTATTTTAAAAAATAATAATAATCGGTATGTGGTATTAAGTTAACAAAACATAGTTTTTATTGAAAATTTGTTTTACATAGGCTTTTATATGTAGAGCAGCAGCTACAATTATCGACACCTTAACGGTTTTTTCAATACGTAAACTGGGCATGAATAATTACACAAACTTCCACTGGAGAAAAAATGAGTTGATTCCCGATTACTTAGCATATCAGATCACATGACACCGTTCCGCAATTATCGGCACCTTTGTCCACAATTATCGACACTGTTCCACAATTATCGACACCGTTCCACAATTATCGACACCCTGATGATTATTTATTTTAAAAAATAATAATAATCGGTATGTGGTATTAAGTTAACAAAACATAGTTTTTATTGAAAATTTGTTTTACATAGACTTTTATATGTAGAGCAGCGGCTACAATTATCGACACCTTAACGGTTTTTTCAATACGTAAACTGGGCATGAATAATTACACAAACTTCCACTGGAGAAAAAATGAGTTGATTCCCGATTACTTAGCATATCAGATCACATGACACCGTTCCGCAATTATCGGCACCTTTGTCCACAATTATCGACACTGTTCCACAATTATCGACACCGTTCCACAATTATCGACACCCTGATGATTATTTATTTTAAAAAATAATAATAATCGGTATGTGGTATTAAGTTAACAAAACATAGTTTTTATTGAAAATTTGTTTTACATAGACTTTTATATGTAGAGCAGCGGCTACAATTATCGACACCTTAACGGTTTTTTCAATACGTAAACTGGGCATGAATAATTACGCAAACTTCCACTGGAGAAAAAATGAGTTGATTCCCAATTACTTAGCATATCAGATCACATGACACCGTTCCGCAATTATCGGCACCTTTGTCCACAATTATCGACACTGTTCCACAATTATCGACACCCAGATGATTATTTATTTTAAAAAATAATAATAATCGGTATGTGGTATTAAGTTAACAAAACATAGTTTTTATTGAAAATTTGTTTTACATAGGCTTTTATATGTAGAGCAGCGGCTACAATTATCGACACCTTAACGGTTTTTTCAATACGTAAACTGGGCATGAATAATTACACAAACTTCCACTGGAGAAAAAATGAGTTGATTCCCGATTACTTAGCATATCAGATCACATGACACCGTTCCGCAATTATCGGCACCTTTGTCCACAATTATCGACACTGTTCCACAATTATCGACACCGTTCCACAGTTATCGACACCCAGATGATTATTTATTTTAAAAAATAATAATAATCGGTATGTGGTATTAAGTTAACAAAACATAGTTTTTATTGAAAATTTGTTTTACATAGACTTTTATATGTAGAGCAGCGGCTACAATTATCGACACCTTAACGGTTTTTTCAATACGTAAACTGGGCATGAATAATTACGCAAACTTCCACTGGAGAAAAAATGAGTTGATTCCCAATTACTTAGCGTATCAGATTATGTGACACCGTTCTACATTTATCGACACCTTTGTCCACAGTTATCGACACTGTTCCGCAATTATCGACACCTTTGTCCACAGTTATCGACACCGTTCCACAATTATCGAAACCCAGATGATTATTTATTTTAAAAAATAATAATAATCGGTATGTGGTATTAAGTTAACAAAACAGTTTTTATTGAAAATTTGTTTTACATAGACTTTTATACTTAGAGCGGCGGCTACAATTATCGACACCTTTGTCCACGGTTATCGACACTGTTCCGCAATTATCGACACCTTTTTCCACAGTTATAGACATCGTTTCGCAATTATCGACACCGTTCCACAATTATCGACACCCAGATGATTATTTATGTGGTATTAAGTTAACAAAACATAGTTTTTATTGAAAATTTGTTTTGCATAGACTTTTATATGTAGAGCAGCGGCTACAATTATCAACACCTTAACGATCTTTTCAATACGTAAACTGGGCATGAATAATTACACAAACTTCCACTGGAGAAAAAAATGAGTTGATTCCCGATTACTTAGCATATCAGATCACATGACACCGTTCCGCAATTATCGGCACCTTTGTCCACAGTTATCGACACCGTTCCACAATTATCAACACCCTGATGATTCATCTCATCTCATTATCTCTAGCCGCTTTATCCTTCTACAGGGTCGCAGGCAAGCTGGAGCCTATCCCAGCTGACTACGGGCGAAAGGCGGGGTACACCCTGGACAAGTCGCCAGGTCATCACAGGGCTGACACATAGACACAGACAACCATTCACACTCACATTCACACCTACGCTCAATTTAGAGTCACCAGTTAACCTAACCTGCATGTCTTTGGACTGTGGGGGAAACCGGAGCACCCAGAGGAAACCCACGCGGACACGGGGAGAACATGCAAACTCCGCACAGAAAGGCCCTCGCCGGCCCTGGGGCTCGAACCCAGGACCTTCTTGCTGTGAGGCGACAGCGCTAACCACTACACCACCGTGCCGCCACACCCTGATGATTATTTATTTTAAAAAATAATAATAATTGGTATGTGGTATGAAGTTAACAAAACATAGTTTTTATTGAAAATTTGTCTTACATAGACTTTTATATGTAGAACGGTGGCTACAATTATCGACACCTTAACGATCTTTTCAATATGTAAACTGGGCATGAATAATTACGCAAACTTCCACTGGAGAAAAAAAGAGTTGATTCCCGATTACTTAGCGTATCAGATCACATGACACCGTTCCGCAATTATCGGCACCTTTGTCCACAGCTATTGACACCGTTCCACAATTATCAACACCCAGATGATTATTTATTTTTAAAAAAAATAAATAAATAATAATAATAATAATCGGTATGTGGTATGAAGTTAACAAAACATAGTTTTTATTGAAAATTTGTTTTACATAGACTTTTATATGTAGAGCAGCGGCTACAATTATCGACACCTTAACGGTTTTTTCGATATGTAAACTGGGCATGAATAATTACACAAACTTCCACTGGAGAAAAAATGAGTTGATTCCCAATTACTTAGCGTATCAGATTATGTGACACCGTTCCACATTTATCGACACCTTTGTCCACAGTTATCGACACTGTTCCGCAATTATCGACACCTTTGTCCACAGTTATCGACACCGTTCCACAATTATCGAAACCCAGATGATTATTTATTTTAAAAAATAATAATAATAATCGGTATGTGGTAGGAAGTTAACAAAACATAGTTTTTATTGAAAATTTGTTTTACATAGACTTTTATATGTAGAGCAGCGGCTACAATTATCGACACCTTAACGATCTTTTCAATACGTAAACTGGGCATGAATAATTATGCAAACTTCCAAAATTTGTTTTAGATAGACTTTTACACAAAATTTGTTTTGCATAGACTTTTATATGTAGAGCGGCGGCTACAATTATCGACACCTTAACAATCTTTTCAATACGTAAACTGGGCATGAATAATTACGCAAACTTCCACTGGAGGAAAAAATGAGTTGATTCCCAATTACTTAGCGTATCAGATCACGTGACACCGTTCCACATTTACGCTATGTTCACACTGCAAGGCTTAATGCTCAATTCCGATTTTTTTGTGAAATCCAATTTTTTTGTGAGGTCGTTCACATTAACAAATATATGCGACTTGTATGTGATCCTCAGTATGAACGAAAAGCGACCTAAAAGTGTTCCGCATGCACATTGCAGGATACGACGACGTCACACGCAGTGAGCATGGCCAGTGTTTACGGAAGTAAAACCGCCCGGTTGCAGTATGACCCATCCAATCTAGCTTGAATAGCTGCATCCCCCCAAATGGAAATCAGCTGAGACCCGCCGCCTACTTCAGCGCAGAATAGTGACGTTTGTGGCTTGTTGATGACGTGTATAGTCGGATGAATGCGACCTGGCGGTTCAGACTGAAGTCGCATATGAAAAGAGCGGATAGGAATCAGAATTAGGACCACATATCCAAACGGCCTGGGTCGGATTTGAAAAACTCGGATCTGTGTCGTTCATATTGTCAATAAAAGATCGGATACAGGTCACATATGGGCGAAAAGATCGGATTTGAGTCACTTCAGCCTGCAGTGTGAACGTAGCCTTATAGACACCGTTCCACAATTACCGACACCTTTGTCCACAGTTATCAACACCGTTCCGCAATTATTGACACTTTTGTCCACAGTTATCGACACCGTTAGGCAATTATCAACACCTTTGTCCACAGTTATCGACACCATTCCGCAATTATCGACACCTTTGTCCACAATTATCGACACCCAGATGATTATTTATTTAAAAAAAAATTATATTCAGTATGTGGTATGAAGTTAACAAAACATAGTTTTTATTGAAAATTTGTTTTACATAGACTTATATATGTAGAGCGGCAGCTACAATTATCGACACCTTTGTCCACAGTTATCGTCACCGTTCCACAATTATCGACACCCAGATGATTATTAATTTTAAAAAATAATAATAATATTCAGTATGTGGTTTGAAGTTAACAAAACATAGTTTTTATTGAAAATTTGTTTTGCATAGACTTTTATATGTAGCGCGGCAGCTACAATTATCGACACCTTAAGGATCTTTTCAATACGTAAACTGGGCATGAATAATTATGCAAACTTCCACTGGAGAAAAAATGAGTTGATTCCCGATTACTTAGCGTATCAGATCACATGACACCGTTTCGCAATTATCGACACCGTTCCACAATTATCGACACCCAGATGATTATTTATTTTAAAAAATAATAATAATATTCAGTATGTGGTATGAAGTTAACAAAACATAGTTTTTATTGAAAATTTGTTTTACATAGACTTTTATATGTAGAGCGGCGGCTACAATTATCGACACCTTAACGATCTTTTCAATACGTAAACTGGGCATGAATAATTACGCAAACTTCCACTGGAGAAAAAATGAGTTGATTCCCGATTACTTAGCATATCAGATCATGTGACACTGTTCCACATTTATCAACACCTTTGTCCACAATTATCGACACCTTAACGATCTTTTCAATACATAAACTGGGCATGAATAATTACGCAAACTTCCACTGGAGAAAAAATGAGTTGATTCCCGATTACTTAGTGTATCAGTTCACGTGACACCGTTCCACATTTATCAACACCTTTGTCCACAGTTATCAACACCCAGATGATTATTTATCTCATCTCATCTCATTATCTCTAGCCGCTTTATCCTGTTCTACAGGGTCGCAGGCAAGCTGGAGCCTATCCCAGCTGACTACGGGCGAAAGGCGGGGTACACCCTGGACAAGTCGCCAGGTCATCACAGGGCTGACACATAGACACAGACAACCATTCACACTCACATTCACACCTACGCTCAATTTAGAGTCACCAGTTAACCTAACCTGCATGTCTTTGGACTGTGGGGGAAACCGGAGCACCTGGAGGAAACCCACGCGGACACGGGGAGAACATACAAACTCCACACAGAAAGGCCCTCGCCGGCCACGGGGCTCGAACCCGGACCTTCTTGCTGTGAGGCGACAGCGCTAACCACTACACCACCGTGCCGCCCCATGATTATTTATTTAAAAAAAATAATCAGTATGTGGTATGAAGTTAACAAAACAGTTTTTATTTAAAATGTGTTTGACATAGACTTATGTTTAGTACAAAATATCTGTTATAAATATATCGATGTCGGTGTTTACGTAAATGAGGAAGTAATTCTGTTTGTAAAAAAATGAACTGATAATGTTTAACCTGCGTCAGAAAATCTTTCTGTTCCACTTTCTACCCAATTTCTAAGTATTTTCGTAGATCACATTTTCTTAATCATTCGTTGCTGTTTATATTAATTTCTAGTTTTGGAGTTTACCAATAAATATCCACAGGGAATTGAGATTGTAACCACATGAAAATCCAGGTCAAAGGTCGCACATCATTCCTCGAACCAAAATATGAAATGTCTCCTGATATTGTAATATGTGGTAGATATTTACAACAAACTGCAAAAAAAAAATTCTGAATGGAATAGAAAAATCTGAATATTTCAAGCATGTCATCTTTTATATGCGAGGAATTTAATTCTGGTCTAATTCTATTTACTGCAATCGGATTCCAAATCCTCTATAAACATTCCATTCTGTATGGATCAGAAAAAAAAATTATTATAAATCACAGCACTTTTATTATTTTTTTTTAAAGTACTTCATCGACTTCAACAATGTTACACAAAGATCGATCCATAACAGCTGTAAATGTCCCTTAATTCCACAGGGTGTCGATAACAGTGGACACCGGTGAAAGTCATCACTATTATCGACACCTCACGTGACTTCTCAAACGCGCGTTTAAATACAAAATGGCGACTGACAAATGAAAGAGACGGAAACAAAGGAGGTTTCGATGAGGAGATCATGAAATATCGGTGAATTTGATCAGTAAAAACATGTCCATGATCTTTCCACCATGCTTACCTGCGATGATGACGTCTAGGTTTTCCGAAAAATTGCTGATCGTGCTAAAAAAAAAAAAAAGAAAAAATCCATCTCAGGTAGCGAGCTGTGTCATCAGATGACAAGCTCAAAGGGAGAGGTGGGCGGGTCTTCCAGTTGATGAATTAACCAATACTAACTATTGTAACTGAAACTCACCTTTGTAAAATTGTTTTTTATTGGTAAATCTGAAAAGCTGTCGATAATTGTAGCCGCCGCTCTTTAACAATAATTACAACCACCAACAACAATAAAATAATCATAAGAATAATAATAAATAGAAAAGTGCGATTTATTATGTATGATTATCCGTGGAGTTTCTAAATGGTTGCTAGGGCTTTGACAGCTGTGGTTGCTATGGTGTTGTTCAAGTGTTGAAGTTCCTGAGAAACATGTATTTGAATATAGCCCCACCCCCTAACTGTAGCCCCACCCCACCTGAGCAAATGGCCTCAGAACCTTGTCCTGAATCCGCCTTTCGGGAGTTGTGGCTGACGGGGGTCTTTCTGTATGGAGTAACATGTTCTCTCCTCGTACCTCTATGGGTTTCCTCCGGGTGCTCCGGTTTCCTCCAACAGTCCAAAGACATGGTTCGGTTAACTGTCGACTCTAAATCCCCCAGAGGTGCGTGTGAGTGTGAGAGTGATGGTTATTTGTCTCTGTGTAGCCCTGTGATAGATTGGTGACCTGCCCAGATTGAACCCCATCTCTCACCTGCAGTCGGCAGGGATTGGTTCCAGTTTCCCGCACGGCCCTGACAGATACAGTAAGTGGTATAGATAATGGATGGATTTGTGGGAATCCATCGATCATGTGCTCTAGCTTCATGACAGAACTAAGTCTCACTGAGTAATGAGGCATCACTGTATTAAAATCACATCGAATTTGAATCTTGTGTATCGTTACACCCCTAATAAATGTTTTCCTTAACTTTTGACTAGAATATGGCATTGTTTCAACAACCTTATGCAACGTCACAACATGTATTTCCATCTAGAGTTGCATGAATGTTTCCCTGAGATCTTGTATTGACTACAGGAGAGTTGAACCACTCTGTAAAATCTTCTCCAGCATCCCAAAGACTCTCAGTGGGGTTAAGGTCGGGACTCTGTGGGGGTTAATTCATGTGTAAAATGAGTCCTCATGCTCTCTGAACCACTCTTTCACTATTCTAACCCTAATTTTATTCCCGTGCCATCAGGGAAGAAAAACCCCACTGATGTGAACCTGGTCATTCAGTACATTCAGGTCGTCAGCTGACTTCATTATGTTGCTGAGCCTCGACCTGATCAACTGAACCGACCCCAGATCATCACACTGCCTCCAGAGGCTTGTACAGTGGACACTATGCATGATGGGGCATCGCTTCATGAGCTTCCCTTCTTACCCTGACACGCCCATTTACTCAGGAATTGGGTCAATCTGGACTCATCAGACCACATGACCTTTCTCGCTAACGAGTGGTTTTCTTATGGACACACAGCTGTTTAGTCCCAATCCTGCGAGTTCTCGTCCCACTGTGAGCGTGGAAACGATCTTACTTTCACTATTAAACATAGCTGTGAGTTCTCCTGTCCATATTTTACAATTTGGCTTTACCAAGCCTTGAAGTGATCTCTGATCATGGTCAGTCAGGATGTTTTATTCGAATCACATTTTTTCCACTAAGTTGACGGTTCATCATGATCCTTCCAGGTTTTAATAATGTGTTGGTCAGTTCTTAACCCAATTCCAGTCGTTTCAGTAATCTCCTCAGATGTTTTCTTTGCTTGATTCAGGCCGATAATTTGACTCTTCTGAAACACAGGAACATCTTTTCCATGAGCACGGGAAACCTCTTCTGACATGTTTGTCGAAGAAATGAGAAGCTACTCACTGCATCAGTTCGAGTTACAATAATTTTTTGCCAACTGAAACACATTAATCACTGCAGTCATTATCCAATCAAAGGCTCTTAAAGTGAGACAGCCTTTCGATTTCATAAAATCTGTGAAATTGAGTTCCTTCTGAAATTTGGTCATTGTGATATATGTTTATTTCTCATCTCATCTCATTATCTCTAGCCGCTTTATCCTGTTCTACAGGGTCACAGGCAAGCTGGAGCCTATCCCAGCTGACTACGGGCGAAAGGCGGGGTACACCCTGGACAAGTCGCCAGGTCATCACAGGGCCGACACATAGACACAGACAACCATTCACACTCACATTCACACCTACGCTCAATTTAGAGTCACCAGTTAACCTAACCTGCATGTCTTTGGACTGTGGGGGAAACCGGAGCACCCGGAGGAAACCCACGCGGACACGGGGAGAACATGCAAACTCCGCACAGAAAGGCCCTCGCCGGCCCCGGGGCTCGAACCCAGACCTTCTTGCTGTGAGGCGACAGCGCTAACCACTACACCACCGTGCCGCCATGTTTATTTCTGTAATATCTAAAAAACAACAACAACACAGGCCATTCTGTGGTTGGAAAGTTATTTAATTTGAGGGAATTAAAGCAAATAATGTGCATGAAATCGCTCACTTTGCGCAGTCAAGCAGACAGAGGAAGTCCGTGTGTGCGCGCGCATGCGCAGGTTTAGCTTTGAGCGTGCACTGATGGTTCCATCATTCTGTCACTAAACGAACAGCTGAGCGCCGATATTTATTAGTTTGATCCTGCGTTTCCTTTCCTTCGTATATAACATAACGTCTTTTCTTCTCGCTTTCCGCTTCGGTCTTTCATGTGTCATTCGCACACTCACGGCCTCCATTTTTCTCTCCGGTTTCAAATTTGTATCTCACAATGCCTTGCGTGAACAGGGGAAAGCCCAGCACTTGATGTGATGCGTGACGTAGTATCTTGAATTGGGTCATGGTGAAGCAGGAAAAAATAGCAGAGACTTTAGGGCCACATGACCTGAAATTGATTAACTGTTCTATTTTTAAAAACCTAATAAAATTGGAAGTCTGTGATTCAAATTCAGTAGCTTTCGGTCCACTAAACAAAAATAATTGGGTGTCGGGGAAAATTCTGAAAGGCAGTCTACCTTTAAATATTTGCTTATTTTAATCCAAATGATGGCCAAGTAGATAGTACTATCGTGCTTAGGAACTGTATATTAAATTAAATTAAGCTCAATGAAAGTACATGCTGTAAAACTGTTTTTTGCCAATAAAGTTACACTAATAAGAGAGCAGTCACAGCCTTCACAATGGTGACACCTCAGATGTGTTACATGTCGGTCCTGGGATCGAGATGCTGACCTCTTCTGCTCCTTGGACCTGCCTGATCCATCCTGGTGCCCTGTGTCTGGTTGGAGTCTCATCGCGTCGCTCCTGTGGAGGGCGGCCCCATGTGGACAGTTGGGGGTTGCGTCTGGAGGACGCTCTGGACTCTTGCAGTGGTGCTTTTGTGGCTGGGGACTGCAGTTGTCGTGAACGGTTTTGCGCTCGGGTTTCCGTCGGTGGGGCGTTTATAGCATCAACGAAGCTGACTTTGTCAGGACTGTTAATGTCATGTTGTCTGTTGTTGCCCAGATGGAGATGGGTTCCCTTTTGAGTCTGGTTCCTCTCGAGGTTTCTTCCTCATGTCGTCTGAGGGAGTTTTTCCCTGCCACCGTCGCCACAGACTTGCTCATTGGGGATAGATTAGGGATAAAATTAGCTCACGTTTTAAGTCGTTCAAATTCTGTAACGCTGCTTTGCGACAACGTTTATTGTTAAAAGCGCTACACAAATAAACTTGACTTGACAGCTTACCAGGCATCAAGAGGATTAAAATTGGTGGATTTCATCCAAACTAAGACATGTACAAGGCTCAAGTTGACAAAAGTAAGTCAGAAATCCTGGATTCTTCATCTCATAAAATATACAATAAACTATACTTTATCTCCTGTATCTCCTACACCTCTGGTATGACAAAATCAAAAAGTTGAATGACTTTCCCCAAACATTTAATGAATTTACTGAATTCACTGACTTCCTCCTTCCTTCATTCCATCCTTCCTGGAAAATGGGGTTTTAAATTTCCATGGCTTTTCCAGGATTTCCATAACCGTGGGAACTCTGTTGAAGGTCAAACTAGGGCAGCGGTCAGTCCAACAATATTTCACTAGTTTAACAAACACTGTTTAGATCAGGATCGCATACAGGCTGGACACTGATTCGCGTGTTAATCATTTTTGACTCCTATACAGTAGTTAGTAAGTGATTATGTTCCCTGCATACACAGTTACAGTATGAGCTGGTTATAATATAAAATAAATATAATACAGGGGTGTTCGATTAAAAGTCACTGAGGTCCAGTTATTAAATTTTGTCCAAGTAGAAGGTCCGAACCGAAGTCCAGCTTGTGTCTTATAGCCTTCCCCTATGTCCACATTTTCATATGGTTTCAACAATATTTATTGTTCATTTCCAATGCAGGAAACGAACTGAGTGCACAACTATCTCTTTTACCATAAATAAAAGTCGTCCCAGGAAAATAAATTCAAGGCCTTTATTTCAGATTAAAGAAAACAGAAACCTCAGAATAAAATAAATAAAAAAGTGCAAACAGAGTGGAATAACTCCTTTTTCTCTTAAATTAAAGAGGTCCCAACCTGAAGAATTGAAGGCCTACGGTTCAAGTAAAAAAGTCAACTCAGAAAACATTAACTAAAAAGTGCAAACAGAGCATTGACTTCACATTTTCTCTTCTTTGTTCTTAAAATAAGGAGGTCCCAGCCTAAAAAAATGAGGGCCTACTTTTCAAGAAAAAAAAAGTCCACATCTTCAGAAAACAAGTGGCTTTTTTTTGGGGGGGGGGGGGGGGGGGGGGGGGGGGGGATGCAAACAGAACATTTTTCTTTGAACTTTTCTCTTTTAATTCTTCTTTTACTCTTCTTAATGAGAAAAACGGGCATGTGGCTGACCTGCCAGTAATTTAAATCTTGGTTGGAGTGCCATTCTCATGCAGATATGTACAGTTGTGTTCAAAATAATAGCAGTGTGCTTAAAAACGTGAGTAAAGCTCAAAATCCTTATAATAGTTTTTATTTCCATGCATTGGGAACAATGCACATTATATTCTACATCAAAACATGAAGAAAAATGTATGAATATTTTAATTACTTTACAGAAAATGAAGAAAAATGAACATTGGGCTGTTCAAAAAAAATAGCAGTGTCTGCATTTTTCATTACAAACTCCAAATATTTACTGTATAAACTGAAAAAATCTTAAGGATTTAGTATTCCTGTGAATCACTAAAGGGCGGCACGGTGGTGTAGTGGTTAGCGCTGTCGCCTCACAGCAAGAAGGTCCTGGGTTCGAACCCCGGGTCCGGCGAGGGCCTTTCTGTGTGGAGTTTGCATGTTGTCCGCGTGGGTTTCCTCCGGGTGCTCCGGTTTCCCCCACAGTCCAAAGACATGCAGGTTAGGTTAACTGGTGACTCTAAATTGAGCGTAGGTGTGAATGTGAGTGTGAATGGTTGTCTGTGTCTGTGTGTCAGCCCTGTGATGACCTGGCGACTTGTCCAGGGTGTACCCCGCCTTTTGCCCGTAGTCAGCTGGGATAGGCTCCAGCTTTGCCTGCGACCCTGTAGAAGGATAAAGCGGCTAGAGATAATGAGATGAATCACTAAACTAATATTTAGTTGTATAACCACGATTTCTGAGAACTTCTGGCACCTGTGAACAGGTATTCCAGCCCGGGTTGATTCGACAACATTCCACAATTCCTCTGCATTTCTTGGTTTTGCCTCAGAAACAGCATTTTTGATGTCACCCCACAAGTTTTCTATCGGATTAAGGTCCGGGGATTGGGCTGGCCACGCCATAACTTTCATTTTGTTGGTCTTGAACCCTGATGCTGCTCGCTTACTGGTGTGTTTGGGGTCGTTGTCTTGTTGAAACACCCATTTCAAGGGCATTTCCTCTTCAGCATAAGGCAACATGACCTCCTCAAGTATTCTGATATATGCAAACTGATCCATGATCCCTGGTATGCGATAAATGGGCCCAACACCATAGTAAGAGAAACATCCCCATATCATGATGCTTGCACCACCATGCTTCACTGTCTTCAGAGTGTACTGTGGCTTGAATTCAGTGTTTGGGGGTCGTCTGAAAAACTGTCTGCGGCTCCAGGACCCAAAAAGAACAATTTTACTTTCATCAGTCCACAAAATGTTTTTCCATTTCTCTTTAGGCCAGTCGATGTGTTCTTTGGCAAACTGTATCCTCTTCACCACGTCTTTTTTTTAACAGTGGAACTTTGCGGGAGCTTCTTGCCGATAGATTAGCTTCACACAGGCATCTTCTAATTGTCACAGTACTCACAGGTAACTTCAGACCGTCTTTGATCACCCTGGAGCTGATCATTGGCTGAGTCTTTGCCATTCTGGCTATTCTTCGATCCATTCGAATGGTAGTCTTCTGTTTTCTTCTACGTCTCTCTGGCTTTGCTGTCCATTTTAAAGCATTGGAGATCATTTTAGCCGAGCAGCCCATCATTTTCTGCACTTCTTTACAGTATACGTTTTACCTCTCCAATCAACGTTTTAATCAAAGCACGCTGTTCTTCTGAACAATGTCTGGAACGACCCATGTTTCTCAGGTTTTCAGAGAGAAATGGATGTACAACATGTGCTGGCTTCATCCTTAAATTAGGGCCACCTGACTGACATCTGTTTTTTCACAGAATGAATGATCTCACTAATTAAACTCCACACTGCTATTATTTTGAACACGTCCCTTTCACTTAATTATTCGATTACACAGACTCAGGAGCATGCATATCATGAATGTTGGGTCTGTTGGTTTTCTATGACTCTACTACACCTACTGGTAAATTATTTGCCATGTAGTAATATAATTTCCACCAAAAACAGTGATTGATCTGGTTAGTCGTGTTGGACTGCTATTATTTTGAACACAAGTGTAGGTGTTCATTGTTGAGCCTAGAACGGTACTTGGTTTTGACAATGTTCATAGTGGAAAAAGCTGACTCACAGCTGTAAGTCGATCCAAACATAGTCAAGGTGTGCAGTGCTCCTTTGATTAGACCAGGGAACACACTCCAATGTGTTTATGTTGCTCTAAAATCCACGCTACTTTTAAGGAACATTCATTTGCACGTTGCTGGGCTGTAAGTGTATGTGTGATGAGTCGGCTAGACCTGTCATACTGTGCTTGCAGTTGGGTTATTTTGCGGGCCCTCAGCTCGGACTTCAGGGGATAACTTTGCTCAAAAGAGCTGTGCTTTGTTTCGTAGTGGCGCTTCACGTTGCCGCTTTTAATTAATGCCACGTTTCCGGAGCATATAAGGCACACTGGTTTTGAACTGCTCGCCGGAAGAATGAACATATATTTCTCCGTCCATTCATCTTTGAAACAACGATTTTCCTTGTCTACTTTCCGCCGCCTTTTGGAGCAAGCCATGTTGTCTCAGTCGGTTGTCTCTTAACTTAACTCTCTTCCTCTCTGCTTGTTGCTCTGCTGTGGTGTGCTGGGTAAACTAACGATTTTATTGGCTCAACTGAGTGAAACTATTGTCGTATTAACTGGAGTAGCAGCGCCCGCTGTCAATAGCCACGACCGTCCAAAATAATGCTCCATGAAAATTACTTAATCTCGTGAATTTACCATTGGTCACGGGTCCGGACAGAACCATCATTGGATCCGGATCCGGACCGAGGTCCGCCATTTGGTGATGCCTGATATAATTCATTATACTAGTGCATCTCAAACACTGAAAATATTGTGAAAAAGGGTTGGTTTTTTTTTTTGTAATTCAGTTCAAAAAGGTAAACTTTCATATATTCTATCTTCATTACACATCAAGTGAAATATTTCAAGGCTTATAGCTCATGAAAACCAGAAATCCAGTATCGCAAATGATGAGAATATTTCCTAAGCTCAATTTTAAAAAAACGATTTACAATACAGAAATGTCCAACTTCTGAAAAGTACGTTCATTTATACACTCAGTACTTTGTTGGGGTTCCTTTACCACAAATTACTGTATCAATGCGGAGCGGCACTGCTGAGGTGTTACTGAAGCCCAGGTTACTTTGATAGCAGCCTGCACCTCGTCTGTATTTTTGGGTCGGGTGTTTCTCATCTTCCTCATGACTATAGACAATACAGTGGTGCTTGAAAGTTTGTGAACCCTTTAGAATTTCCTAGATTTCTGCATAAATATGACCTAAAACATCATCAGATTTTCACACAAGTCCTAAAAGTAGATAAAGAGAACCAAGTTAAACAAATGCGACAAAAATATTATACTTGGTCATTTATTTATTGAGGAAAATGATCCAATGTTACATATCTGTGAGTGGCAAAAGTATGTGAACCTCTCGGATTAGCAGTTAATTTGAAGGTGAAATTAGAGTCAGGTGTTTTCAATCAATGGGATGACAATCAGGTGTGAGTGGGCACCCTGTTTTATTTAAAGAACAGGGCTCTATCAAAGTCTGATCTTCACAACACGTTTGTGGAAGTGTATCATGGCACGAACAAAGGAGATTTCTGAGGACCTCAGAAAAAGTGTTGTTGATGCTCATCAGGCTGGAAAAGGTTACAAAACCATCTCTAAAGAGTTTGGACTCCACCAATCCACAGTCAGAGAGATTGTGTACAAATGGAGGAAATTCAAGACCAGTGTTACCCTCCCCAGGAGTGGTCGACCAACAAAGATCACTCCAAGAGCAAGGCGTGTAATAGTCAGCGAAGTCACAAAGGACCCCAGGGTCACTTCTAAGCAACTGAAGGCCTCTCTCACATTGGCTAATGTTCATGAGTCCACCATCAGGAGAACACTGAACAACAATGGTGTGCATGGCAGGGTTGCAAGGAGAAAGCCACTGCTCTCCAAAAAGAACATTGCTGCTTGGCTGCAGTTTGCTAAAGATCACGTGGACAAGCCAGAAGGCTATTGGAAAAATGTTTTGTGAACGGATGAGACCAAACTAGAACGTTTTGGTTTAAAAACGATCCTAAGCACACAAGTCATTCTACCAAAGAATGGTGAAAGAAGAATAAAAAGTTAATGTTTTGGAATGGCGAAGTCAAAGTCCTGACCTTAATCCAATCGAAATGTTGTGGAAGGACCTGAAGCGAGCAGTTCATGTGAGGAAACCCACCAACATCCCAGAGTTGAAGCTGTTCTGTACGGAGGAACGGGCTAAAATTCCTCCAAGCCGGTGTGCAGATCTGATCAACAGTTACCGGAAACGTTTAGTTGCAGTTATTGCTGCACAAGGGGGTCACACCAGATACTGAAAGCAAAGGTTTACATACTTTTGGCACTCATAGATATGTAATATTGGATAATTTTCCTCAGTAAATAAATGACCAAGTATAATATTTTTGTCTCATTTGTTTAACTGGGTTCTCTTTATCCACTTTTAGGACTTGTGTGAATATCTGGTGATGTTTTAGGTCATATTTATGCAGAAATATAGAAAATTCCAAAGGGTTCACAAACTTTCAAGCACCACTGTATATTCTCTCCGGGGTTCAGGTCAGGCAAGCTGGCTGGCCAATCAAGCACAGTAATATCATGGTCAGCAAACCATTTGGTAATAGTTTTGGCATTGTGGGCAGGTGCTAAGTCCTGCTTGAAAAGGAAATCAGCATCTCCATAAAGCTCGTCAGCAGATGGAAGCATGAAGTGCTCTAAAATCTTCTGCGTTGACTTTGGACTTGATAAAACACAGTGGACCGACACCAGCAGATGACATGGCACCTCAAATCAATCACAGACTGTGGAAACTTCACACTGGACTTCAAACACCTGGGATTCTTTATATTACGACATGGCATGTAGCAGACGATCTTATCCAGAGCGACGTACAACGAGTGTAAAAGTCAGGTACACAAAGTACTGAACTTCTAGGCAAGAAAGTGTTAGTGCCAGCTTAACAAGTCACAGCAATACCTAGTGTACTATTCTGTTGACGTACCAATACTCAAACAGCCAAGGAAACAAACCAACCATATAAATTATAATTAAAGAGAGAATTCAAAATGGCTAAACAGTACTGTGCACAGATTCTGTGCTTCTCCACTCTTCCTCCAGACTCTAGGACCTTGATTTCCAAATTACCTGCAAAATTTACGTTCATCTGAAAAGAAGACTTTGGACCACTGAGCAACAGTCCAGTTTTTTCTCTCCTTAGACCAGTAAGACGCTTCTGACGTTGTGTCTGGTTCAGGAGGAGCTTGATATGAACACGCAGACGTCTTCAGGAAAGGGGCTCCAACTGTCACATGACAGTTATAGCCCCTTTCCTGAAGATGTCTGCGTGTGGCGGGTTTGATCCATCCAGGTACTGTACATACCTCCCACTGGCCAGAAACACACACCTATAACTGGCCCAAGTGTGAATGAGTGTACGAATGTGGGCGTGTGAGTGAGAGCGACGCAGCAGGTTTTTGTTCCACTATGCAGTACTGTGCAAAAGTCTTAGACCCTCTGTTTTTTTTCATACAAAGTTTGTTATAGATTTCTATTTTATGACTTCTACATTATCAAGTCAGGAACACAAAAATATTTGAGTTCCAAATGTTGTTCTGTACAGAGGAATGGGCTAAAATTCCTCCAAGCCGGTGTGCAGGACTGGTCAACAGTTACCGGAAACGTTTAGTTGCAGTTATTGCTGCACACCAGATACTGAAAGCAAAGGTTCACATACTTTTGCCACTCACATATGCAATACATCAGATCATTTTCCTCAATCAATAAATAATCATGAATAATATTTTTGTCTCCTTTGTTTAACTGGGTTCTCTTTATCTACTTTTAGGACTTGTGTGAAAATCTGGTCATATTCATGCAGAAATATAGAAAATTCGAAAGACCAAACTTTCAAGCACCACCGGATATATAATTTGTTTCCTGGATCACCTACAACAGCAATCCTCAAATTAGATCCACTGCATTTTCTTTCTCCCCATGTGGCAAGGGGGCAAGCAGTCAGCTTGGAGTCGCTATCAGTTTTCTGGATATTGGCCCCATTCCAGGGAAGCAAGTGATATTTCCCTGCTCATAACTTTTCTAAAATGCATTTAATTTAGGTTTGGAGCTACTAATCATAACAAGCATAAAACACATGACTATTTTTACTCTGAACTACAACAAGCTAACAAAAGCCCATTACTTCAACACCAACTGCTTCTGATTCAATATTGTTAATAAAACATCAAATCAAACCTTCTGAAATGGAACCAATTAGGAATCAGCTCAGGATGAATCACTATTTTCTGCAATTTCAAGCAACGTGCAAATATCTTTACATATGATAAACATGCATTATGACTCATACATTTGTTAAATGAAAACTTAATACAATCTACAAGTTTGGATTTTAACTGACTGACATCAGGGCAACACAGCAGACTACAGACTGAAACCTGCCTGTGTGCTGTTTACATTACGGACATCTTTTGGCTGCTCTCGATTAGAGGTCGCCACAGCGGATCTTTCGTCTCCATCGCTCCCTGTCTTCCGTATCCTTCTCTACCACACCTGCCACTTTCATCTCCTCTTTGGCCTTCCTCGTTTTCGTTTGCCTGGCAGCTCCATCCTCAACATTGTCCTTCCAACATGCTCTGCATCTCTTCTCAGGATGTGCCCGTACCATCTCCGTCTCATCTCTCTTAGCTTAATTCCCAAGCTCTCCACATGTCCCTCATCCTGTCCAACCTCCCATCACAAACCTCAACATCCTCAACTCCGCCTCCTGTCTGTTCGTTAAGGGTCCGGTCTCCAATCCATACATCACAGCTGGTCTCGCTACTGTCTTATACATCTTACCTTTCACTTTTGCTGGGACTTTCCTATCACAAATGACTCCCCGAAATCCTTCTCCAACTGCTCGACCCTGCCTGCACTCACTATCGCAGCCCCCATTTTCCTGCACAGTTGATCCCAGGTACTTGAATTCACAAACTTTCTTTACGTCTACTCCTTGCATCTTCACTATGCTCATGTTTACATTACGGACATACACCACAAAATCCATTCATTATCCGTAGCTGCTTATCCTGTGCAGGGTCGCGGGCGAGCTGGAGCCTATCCCAGCTGACTAGAGACAAACAACCATTCACACTCACATTCACACCTACGGTCAATTTAGAGCCACCAATTAGCCTAACCTGCATGTCTTTGGACTGTTGAACATGCAAGCTCCACGCAGAAAGGCCCCCCATCAGCCGCCGGGCTCAAGGCCAGAATCTTCTTGCTGTGAGGCGACAGTGCTAACCATTACACCACCGTGCCGCCCACACTGCAAAATAAAATCGGCTTTTAAAAATTTGGTTTTAAACATCCACACTTGGCCAGGATCTGGTGTAAAGACCCATGTTGGTCCTGGGATTGAGACGCTGGCCTCTTCTGCCCCTCGGACCTGCTTGATCCATCCTGGTGCCCTGTGTCTGGTCGGAGTTTTATCACATCGCTCCTGTGGAGGACGGCCCCATGAGGACAGTTGAGGGTTACACCTGGAGGATGCTCTGGACTCTTACAGTAATGCTTTTATGGCTGAGGACTACAGTTGATTTGCTAACTTTAGGACTGCAGTTGTCATGAACAGTTTTGCACTCAAGTTTCCATCAATGAAGAGTTACAACATCAAGGAAACTAGCCTGGCAAGCCAGACTAAATGTGAATATTTAGTCTGGCCTCGCTCGTAGACATTTCCGAAGGGTGTAGGAGGAACAACCCGCTATCTTTCAAACTGTCTCTGTGCGTATAGGCCAACGCTCTGACCAATCAGCGCAACAGTGACTGTGACGTAGTCAGAGCGACAGAAAGCAGTGGGGGAGGCCTTGAAATAAATAATTTTTCAAAATGTGTATTAATTAATAAACAGGTTCTAGATATTAAGAAGTTTGGAGATAATGACCACAAGTTTGGAGTCTGTACCATATACTTAACATACACTTATTTTTTTCAAGTGTTTTTCAAGGGTTTGCTTAAACTGTTTTTGAGTTATTCTTATTTAGTGGTGTTTGGTGAAATAATTTCCCTTAAATTTAAAATAACGGGAAAATAAGAAACAATCAAAAAGTAATGTTTCAAAGCTGTTTATTAATTCTTCGTACTGCACAAACTAGCCCCATCCTTTTGGCTATGAGCGGAGCCAGCTGGTAGATCAGACTTTTGCCATAGCCGGTCGGCAAAACAGCGAAAACGTCCTTCTTGAAAAGGAATGAGCGGAGAGCCTCTTCCTGCTCATGTTTCAACGAAAACTCCAAGTCTAATTCTTCTAAAACTGATTCCAAAGCGGAGTCAAACGCATGCTGTTCTCTAGCCGTAGCCATCTTCCCTGTTGTGCTTTCTCCAGCATAGCGCAGCCTTGTCACTCCTGCAAAAGCCCACCCAAAGAATCCAAACAAAAACCTTGCATTGTGATTGGCGGGCACGATTTGATGCCCAGGGTGTTTTGTTGATATGGTGCGAGGCTAGACCCACTCGCTAGGCAAAAAATATTTTTGGCCGCTAGGCGGGTGGGTCTAGTTTACTAGGCTACAACGAAACTGACTTCATGTTAAATCTGTTAATGTTATAGTCAGGCTGTCTGTTGTTGCCCAAATGAGGATGGGTTCCCTTTTGAGTCTGGTTCCTCTCGAAGTTTCTTCCTCGTGTCGTCTGAGGGAGTTTTTCCTCGCCACCGTCGTGCTCATTGGGGATAGATTAGGGATAAAATTGGCTCATGTTTTAAGTCGTTCAAATTCTGTAAAGCTGCTTTGCGACAATGTTTATTGTTAAAAGCGCTATACAGATAAACTTGACTTAAAGACCACCGTGCTTCACGTGACAGGATGTTGAATGCAGCAGCAATGACATGCTTCATTCCAAACTGAATGAAGGCCAAAGAAAAAAAACAAGAAAAGAGATTTAATAATTATTATCAGTCATAAATACATTCCAGCAGAAACGGTATGTAATAGTTGGTAAATATTGACCCATCCCCATCTAGGGCGTTCCCCTGGAAGGTCACAGCCCAAAGGCTGAGAACCGATCAATATAAAAAAGGTACAACGTAATTTTCTTTGTTTCTCCAATTAACAGGTTTAAATAAAAGGAGTGAACACAAAGTATTTTGGATAAATACTGACATTTTGTTACTAGTTAACAGTTACACAACAAACATTACAATGCATCACTGAATTAAACATCATCCACCTACAACAGTATTAGTACAGTCATCAAGTCTGGATAACCCCCACACACACACACACACAGCGCCAAATACATATTACTGAGATATTTTCAGAGGAGTTATGACACCTCCAAGCGTGCGAGACGTTTTAAGCGCGATTCTTCGTATCAGACTAAGTGTTCATCATCAGCATTCCTTCAGCCTCAAGCTGGCATCAGGATAAAGGTGGTGTAAATTATCCCAAGGATCTATTTAATAGGAATTACTTGTCCTTTCATTTGCGTTTCCTTCACAGCGTTAAGCAGTCACGGGTTCCCGCTGGTTGTTCTGACGTTTCACGACGAACACTTTTTGTCCGGAGACGGTCACGGCGTAAACATAGTCCTCGAACATCACTGTGGAGGAAACGAGAGCAGCGTTAGACCAGTGCACGTTCTCTCCAGCACGTCTCTGCGGTGTAGAGTGTACCGCCCCGGACGTCTCACCTGACATGCGTTTCAGAGGAGGCTCTGCTGCGCCGTGAAGCCTGAATCGACACGCTGTGCGGATCATCTGCATGATCACACCCGCTGTACGCTCGTCGTTCTCCAGCTCTCCTGAGGACTGCACGAAGAAAAGAGCATCATTTAAAAAAAAAAAGTTTTTTTAAATAAAATACATTACCCTACCATTTTCACAGGCTCAAAAGTAATTGGACAAGTGACTGAAAAGCAGTTCCCTCATCATTTCATGACAAATTAATTAAAAAAAAAAAAAAAAAAAGTGTAGCATGGATTCCAACCGTTGAATTAGGACCTGAAATATCAAAAATCTGTTCTGAGACAGTTTAAAGCATATACGCAGAGCCATGGCCTCACTTTCATTTATAAATGCCTTGAGACCTCAGGAATGGCACAGGAATAGTTTTCAGCATTAACAATAAATCTAATATAGTAATTTTTACGATTAAAGTGATTTAGATACCGTAGGTAGCGGTCTGAGCGAATGACCTTGACGTCCGTGACGTCACAGCAGGAAGTCTATTGGTCTCATCGCCATTTCCGCTATACTAAAAAACAGAGCTGACTGCAACTCCGATCCTCCATTTTGAGCCAATTTATCGCCATGTCACGTAGATGTGTTGCTGGCGGATGCAGCAACACGACAGAAGCTGGATTTATGTTGCCTTCATGACCCAAGAATGTTCAAACTGCAAAGATTTAGACACGTTTTGCGAGAAGTTCACTGGCACATTGGGTGCCTACGAAGTGGTCTCTCTTCTGCTCTGCACATTTTACTGAAGACTCGGACGAAACCTCTGATCTGTTGAGGAGCGTTGGCTATAAGCCCATATTGAAAGAGGGTGCAGTACCAACAATTAAAGAAAAATAATTCATTTTTTTCAAGTGAGTTCAGTTTCACCAATCCTCCCGGAGCGTGAGCCGAGGGTTGTTGCTCAACCCGGGACGGGACATATCGCTCGGGCAGTGACCTCCCCGCAGTTGTTGCTAAAACTGGTGCCATCCTGTTCTGTCCCGGATTTTAGTGATTGCCTGAGCCCAGCAGTAATGGCGGAGTACTCACTATGGAGAGAATGAGTGGAGCAGCCGTCTTATTTCTAAACTGGATATTGGTGCCATCTCGCCCTTACGTGGAAGTAGTGAATGAACGGAGAACTGAAAGTCAGATTGTTTCGAAACAATCGGCCACAAGATCAGCCTTCAAGAAGCGAGAACGCAGATGGGTAAGCTCCGACTCTCATTTGGAGACAAAACACCACGTTGTTTAAGCCTAGGTCACAACCAGACGTACGATTTTTTTTGGCCGTGCGATTTTTGGCATTTCCCAAATCGCTGCGTTTGTTTTGTTCGTGGAGAAAGACGCACGTTGGCCGTAAGTTTGTCTTGCAACCTGAAAAAACGTAAGCGCCTGTAGAGTTTGACATGACAAAGAACCTCTGCAGCCGGTCTGCGGCCAGTCTACGGCTCGAAAATCAGCATGTCACACACGCGCCCACTGTGCGTTTCACGCACGCCCTGCGTGCATTTCTTGCGTTTTTTTGCACGTAGACCGGCCGTAGGAGCATGTATGGCCGGTTGTGACCGAGGCTTTACCTGCATTTAGATTAATACATATAATTTGTATTGTGTGTTTAAGTTACCGGTGTAAGATTATTTAATTTGCTTCAGAATGTGATTGTCTCAGTTCATCTGATTATTTAATAAGCCTTTTACATTTTATCAGTGAAAATGCATGCATGTACATGTATGCTGCAGAAGTTATAACACCTATCCGGTTTTAATAAGGGTCAACCCACAATCAGTGAAGTCAAATCAGTCTTAGTTGAGCAAGTCGGTCACGGTATTTCTTACTTTCACCATAAATTTTTATTTATAT
The DNA here is from genome assembly GCF_027579695.1 of Neoarius graeffei. Taxonomy (NCBI): domain Eukaryota; kingdom Metazoa; phylum Chordata; class Actinopteri; order Siluriformes; family Ariidae; genus Neoarius; species Neoarius graeffei. Next base: position 12,189,874 of record NC_083589.1, on the reverse strand, counting down.
GACTTTGGCCTATAGCTGTAAAAGGCCTCGGCCTTAAAACCAGTTCCCGCTGTGACGTCACGCACTCAGGGCTGGCTGGCTCAGCGGGGCAGCTCCAATGCCAACTTTGCAGTCGATTTTAACTCTCAAAAATATAATTTTTTTATTCCCATTTATGCAACATACAAGAGTCAAGGATGGAGATCCTATCCACTCAGAAATTTATTTAAAAATAAAGGTTCTGCACATTTCCTTTAAGGACCCATGGCAACCCTGATGATTTATTCAAAAGTAACTTTCTCCTTTCTTCCAAAAGACGTGTGTGCTTGTTGAGAACTTCTAACCTGCTTCACATCACTGGAAAGATTTTATCAGAGTCATCTTTACCGCCAGTCCTGTTCAATCTCATCAAGTCTGGGTGGGCCGAGTCGAACTGAACCCAATTTCAATTAAATTTGATGAATTAGTTGACTGAGGAACTAAGAGGGTGATTACTTATTCACACCAGGTGAGCTGGCGTTGGACAACTTTTCTTCAAGAACTGAAGTGATAATGTAAAAAAAAAAAAAAAAAAAAAAAAAGACTGCATTTTGTGTTCTCAGGTTCTTAAGTTTTGTTTTAAAGTAAGATCTGAGGTGCAGCTTACGGTGTTTTTTTTTTAATTAATGTACACAAACTTTTGTCATGTTAAAGGAACAGTCCACCGTACTTCCATAATGAAATATGTTCTTCTCTGAATTGAGACGAGCTGATCCGTACCTCTCCGAGCTTTGCGCGACCTCCCAGTCAGTCAGACGCGCTGTTACTCCTGTTAGCAATGTAGCTAGGCTCAGCATGGCCAATGGTATTTTTTGGGGCTGTAGTTAGATGCGACCAAACTCTTCCACATTTTTCCTGTTTACATAGGTTTATATGACCAGTGACATGAAACAAGTTCAGTTACACAAATTGAAACGTGGCGATTTTCTATGCTATGGAAAGTGCGCACTATAATGACAGGCGTACCAACACCTTCTGCGCGCTTCGACAGTGCATTGATACCTTCACTCCTGTTTTCCCCCTCTCCCCTGCCCCCCTGACTAGACGGTGTTCCAAGGAGTGCAGGCTACTTGTCTTGGTGGTCACGTTGGTTGTATTGACGGAAGTTAGGGGGGGCGGGGGAGAGGAAAAAAAAAAAAGAGTGAAGGTATCAATGCGCTGCCGAAGCGCGCAGAAGGTGTTAGTACGCCTGTCATGATAGTGCGGACTTTCCATAGCATAGAAAATCGCCACGTTTCAATTTGTGTAACTGAACTTGTTTCATGTCACTGGTCATATAAACCTATGTAAACAGGAAAAACGTGGAAGAGTTTGGTCGCATCTAACTACAGCCCCAAAAAATACCATTGGCCATACTGAGCCTAGCTACATTGCTAACAGGAGTAACAGCACGTCTGACTGACTGGGAGGTCGCACAAAGCTCGGAGAGGTACAGAGTAGCTCGTCTCAATTCAGAGAACAACATATTTCATTATGGAAGTACGGCAGACTGTTCCTTTAACAGATACATGTTTGACACGGATTCAAAATGAGCATCGTTCTGCTTCTGGGCTCAATGAGCTGGATGTTCTCTCAGCTCTCTCCAGCCATCGTTTCTTCACCCAAACTGCTGGTTCAGACCCTGGGAGATGCTTCTTTGGACCGGACCACAGATTAACCCAAATGTGGCTGTAACTCCGTTTCCAAACACCGACTAGTAAAAACAAAGAAAAAAAAAAAAAAAAACCTGTCAATTCAGAATCCTGTTTGGAGATTTCAGTTCCACCTTCAACACCATCATCCAGGCTCTTCTGCAGGACAAGCTCTCTCAGCTGAGTGTGCCTGACAGGAAGCAGCACGTGAAGCTTGGGAATCAGCACTGGAAACCCCGCCCTCATTGGACTCGTCTCTGATGAGAAGGAGTCTGTTTATGGGGAGAGATTGACCATCTGATATCCTGGTGCAGGCAGAACAACTTGGAGCTCAATGCTCTAAACACAGCGGAGATGATTGTGGACTTCAGAAGGAGCTCTGCCACACCCTCCCCATCACCCTGTTTGACTCCCCAGTGGAGCATTTCCACTTCCTGGGCACTATAATTACCCAGGACCGTAAGTGGGAGACGAATACCTGCTCTCTCACAGCAAAGGATGTTCTTCCTGCGGCAGCTGAAGAAGTTCAATCTGCCAAAGACAACGATGGTGCACGTTTACACCACTATCATCAAGTCCATCTGCACCTCCTCCACTACCACCACCAGGGACAAGGGCAGACTGCAGCGCATCATGAGAGGACAACTGGCTGCAATCTTCCCTCTCTTCAGGACCTGTACAAGTCCAGGACGCCGAGGAGAGCAGAAAGGAACGTGGCCGACCCCTCTCACCCCAGACATAAACTTTTTGAACCACTCCCCTCTGGTAGGAGGTTGCGGTCCAGAACCAAAACCTCACACCATAAGCCCAGCTTTTTCCCCACTGCAGCTGCCTCATCCATAAGGCCAGAGACCCCACTGACTAAACTCTTAAAGGAGAACTGAAGTCATTTTTAAATTTGCTTTATTTCCTAATTAACGTGTTACTCAGTTACGTTTCCAGTTTTAGTAATCTTACAACCCCGATTCCAAAAAAGTTGGGACAAAGTACAAATTGTAAATATAAACGGAATGCAATGATGTGGAAGTTTCAAAATTCCATATTTTATTCAGAATAGAACATAGATGACATATCAAAATGTTTAAACTGAGAAAATGTATCATTTAAAGAGAAAAATTAGGTGATTTTAAATTTCATGACACCACATCTCAAAAAAGTTGGGACAAGGCCATGTTTCCCACTGTGAGACATCCCCTTTTCTCTTTACAACAGTCTGTAAACGTCTGGGGACTGAGGAGACAAGTTGCTCAAGTTTAGGGAGAGGAATGTTAACCCATTCTTGTCTAATGTAGGATTCTAGTTGCTCAAATGTCTTAGGTCTTTTTTGTCGTATCTTCTGTTTTATGATGCGCCAAATGTTTTCTATGGGTGAAAGATCTGGACTGCAGGCTGGCCAGTTCAGTACCCGGACCCTTCTTCTACGCAGCCATGATGCTGTAATTGATGCAGTATGTGGTTTGGCATTGTCATGTTGGAAAATGCAAAGTCTTCCCTGAAAGAGACGTCGTCTGGATGGGAGCATATGTTGCTCTAGAACCTGGATATACCTTTCAGCATTGATGGTGTCTTTCCAGATGTGTAAGCTGCCCATGCCACACGCACTAATGCAACCCCATACCATCAGAGATGCAGGCTTCTGGACTGAGCGCTGAGAACTTGGGTCGTCCTTCTCCTCTTTAGTCCGAATGACACGGCGTCCCTGATTTCCATAAAGAACTTCAAATTTTGATTCGTCTGACCACAGAACAGTTTTCCACTTTGCCACAGTCCATTTTAAATGAGCCTTGGCCCAGAGAAGACGTCTGCGCTTCTGGATCATGTTTAGATACGGCTTCTTCTTTGAACTATAGAGTTTTAGCTGGCAACAGCGGATGGCACGGTGAATTGTGTTCACAGATAATGTTCTCTGGAAATATTCCTGAGCCCATTTTGTGATTTCCAATACAGAAGCATGCCTGTATGTGATGCAGTGCCGTCTAAGGGCCCGAAGATCACGGGCACCCAGTCTGGTTTTCCGGCCTTGACCCTTGCGCACAGAGATTCTTCCAGATTCTCTGAATCTTTTGATGATATTATGCACTGTAGATGATGATATGTTCAAACTCTTTGCAATTTGACATTGGCGAACTCCTTTCTGATATTGCTCCACTATTTGTCGGCGCAGAATTAGGGGGATTGGTGATCCTCTTCCCATCTTTACTTCTGAGAGCCGCTGCCACTCCAAGATGCTCTTTTTATACCCAGTCATGTTAATGACCTATTGCCAATTGACCTAATGAGTTGCAATTTGGTCCTCCAGCTGTTCCTTTTTTGTACCTTTAACTTTTCCAGCCTCTTATTGCCCCTGTCCCAACTTTTTTGAGATGTGTTGCTGTCATGAAATTTCAAATGAGCCAATATTTGGCATGAAATTTCAAAAAGTCTCACTTTCGACATTTGACATGTTGTCTATGTTCTATTGTGAATACAATATCAGTTTGAGATTTGTAAAATTATTGCATTCCATTTTATTTACAATTTGTACTTTGTCCCAACTTTTTTGGAATCGGGGTTGTATATCGTGACTCATATTGGCAACCAATTGCAATTAAATATTATACTTATGGCTAAAAACCCGAATAGGCTGACGTTGAATGTAGTTCATTTGGTCCACGGTGGGCGTCACTTATCCGTGCGATCTTCATGAGACTTGTGCGAGACTTCGAAACATGAAGTGTCAGTGCCGCCATTTTGAAAATTGTCTTCCAAACAAAATATTGTACAAAAACGAGTGTAAATGACGATTACTGCCTACTTTTTTCAAGCTTTCCTGATTGCTATCAAAACAAACAAAACTTCTGGCTTGATTACGTCAGCATTCGAAAGAGGGCGCGCGCGTCTTTTTTTGTGCTCGCCCTGAAAGAAATTAAATTTAAAAAGTCTCAAATTTGATTTAATAAAAAGGCAGCGGCAAAGAAGAAAGTATTTAGCCTTGATTGATTTTTTTTTTAAAAAGCAGGTACTTTATTTCATTAAGCGTGGGAAATACGCTCAGTATAATATGGATTTATCACAAAACCACTTTTTTTTTTGAAAACCCACCAGCTGACTGATCTGACAAGTTTTAATTGTGTGACAGTAACAACGTAAATGCCAGCGTGACGGACTAGAGTCCAAAAGGAGTTTTTTTTTTTTTTCATTTTACCAATGAGCTCACTATCTAGTAATTCCCTATATAGGGAGTAGTGAACGAGTGAGCAATTTCTACAAAAATCTACAGTTTGGTACATCCTGAGAAAGAAAGAAAAAGAAAGAACTGGTGAACTCATCAATGCAAAAAGACCCGGACACCCACAGAAGACAACTGTGGTGGATGATCGCAGAACAATTTCCATGGTGAAGAGAAACCCCTTCACAACAGCCAACCAAGTGAACAACACTCTCCAGGAGGTAGGCGTATCAATATCCAAATCTACCATAAAGAGAAGACTGTATGAAAGTAAATACAGAGGGTTCACTGGACGGTGCAAGCCACTCATAAGCCTCAAGAATAAAAAGGCTAGATTGGACTTCGCTAAAAAACATCTAAAAAAGCCAGCACAGTTCTGGAAGAACATTCTTTGGACAGATGAAACCAAGATCAACCTCTACCAGAATGATGGAAAGAAAAAAGTATGGTGAAGGCGTGGTACAGCTCATGATCCAAAGCATACCACATCATCTGTAAAACACGGCAGAGGCAGTGTGATGGCTTGGGCATGCATGGCTGCCAGTGGCACTGGGTCACTAGTGTTTATTGATGATGTGACACAGGACAGAAGCAGCCGGATGAATTCTGAGGTATTCAGAGACATACTGTGTGCTCAAATCCAGCCAAACTGGTTGGTTGGCATTTCATAATACAGATGGACAATGACCCAAAACAAAGCCAAAGCAACCCAGGAGTTTATAAAAGCAAAGAAGTGGAATATTCTTAAATGGCCAAGTCAGTCACCTGATCTCAACCCAATTGAGCATGCATTTCACTTGTTAAAGACTAAACTTCAGACAGAAAGGCCCACAAACAAACAGCAACTGAAAACCGCTGCAGTAAAGGCCTGGCAGAGCATTAAAAAGGAGGAAACACAGCGTCTGGTGATGTCCATGAGTTCAAGACTTCAGGCAGTCATTGCCAACAAAGGGTTTTCAACCAAGTATTAGAAATGAACATTTTATTTACAATTATTTAATTTGTCCAATTACTTTTGAGCCCCTGAAATGAAGGGATTGTGTTTAAAAAATGCTTTTAGTTCCTCACATTTTTATGCAATCATTTTATTCAACCCACTGAATTAAAGCTGAAAGTCTGAACTTCAACTGCATCTGAATTGTTTTGTTCAAAATTCATTGTGGTAATGTACAGAACCAAAATTAGAAAAATGTTGCCTCTGTCCAAATATTTATGGACCTAACTGTATATTTAATAAAATCAGATAAATAGAATTTGGATAATTAAAAAAAAAAAAAAATTGCCTTCAGTTCTCTTTTAACTCGCATTCTGTAACATGAACACTTCATCTCTGAATTGAGATTTTACACATTTCATGGTTATCTTCATTCTGTGAACTTTTATTGCACATTCTGGCTCATGCTGTACAGCTTGGAAATTTATTTAACCCACTGCACATATTCTCTTCTTCTCACACACACACGTCATCATGACTCTTCTCCATCTTCATCATGTGGCCTGTTTTCACACATTCCAGGACACACTGTACAGCCTGGACTTAAAGCTCGTAGGCAATGGTTTTAATTTTATGCACATTTGAAACTTTATACGTTAAAAAACCCTCTGTAATTTTCTTTTGGTCCCAAGAAGTATTGTTAATAAGTAATAATTAAAATAAGTTAGCGCGGATCGCGGTGAATTTCTGTCGGCTATTTTCATGACCACTCAGCACATGACATCATTTAAAACAAACCGCTTGAGTGGAGTCCACTTCCGTTTACTTACACTGCCCTTCGGCTTGAGTGCAGATGTGCGTTCAGGAATTTCCAAAGAAAAACCCCATGCCTTACTGTTGTGCAGTGAACTGTAACAACGGGACCGGGTCAGGAAGAAGTTTTTACCTTTTTCCGAGAGAGAAGAGGCGAAGCGAGTGGGTTGGCTTTTTCCGAAAGAGGAGACGAGGCGGAGAGAGTGGATTGTGTGCATGAAACAAAATCAAGCAGTCAAAGAAGAAATGGAGCAGCAACGCTCAAGCAAAAAGGAGAAGATTGGAGGTAAACATTTTTACTTTTGCTTGCAGTTGACAAGTCAAGAATCCTGAGGGATCCTGTACAATCATTGTGGAAATGAGACAAAGGGATATTTCCTCATTTATACCCCTTTTCCACCAAATCAGTTCCAGGGCTGGTTCGGGGCCAGTGCTGGTGCACAACTTGTTCAACTTGCGAGCCAGCTGAGAACCAGTTTGCTTTTCCATAGCTCGGGGTGCTAAGGGGAGCCACGTCATTACGTCACTGTATATGTCAGTTACGTCGCTGCGTTTGCATAAACCTTGGTGCGAACGTCAAAGCAACACCACCACGGAGAGGAAGAAGCAGCAGCAACAATAATGGATGACTTTGCGTTTGTACAGCTGCTGCTTCTGGCTTTACGGTGCTTCATTGGGGTCAGAAAACAGCAGATCCAATGTGTGTGTGTTGATCAACAGGTTTTGAGTGGACGGCGATTACGTTCTAGGAGACGGGTAATAACCTAATAACGTTTTGACTCTTACTTACACTGAATGTGAGATGGTTATGTTAGCCTTTGTTATGAGCAGTCTTGCTATTGTTGTTGGTCTTAACAACTCCGCCCCCCCGACGTAAGCGGTTCTTTCCTCTGGCCCAGCAAAGAGCTGGTGCTACCCTGGAACCAGTTTTTCTGGCCCCAGAGCCAGTTCTTTGTCAGTGGAAACAGAAAACCCGGTTCCAAACTAAGCACTGGCCCCGAACCAGCCCTGGAACTGCTTTGGTGGAAAAGGGACTTAGAGTCGTCTATAAATAGTATAATGCTGCGGATGGCAGGCTAACGTGGCCTACCGGCGCACTGTCCAGTAATCGTTCCCTATATCCACTAGGGAGGGCGGTTTAATTATTCTTCAAAAGGGCTCTTATTTAGTCTTACGACGAAAGTAAGAATTTATCATAACTACCAGGATAAATCGTTTGGGCGCGAGTCTTGTTGAGGTCCATGGTCAGCCGAGTCGCTGTCCGATTCCGAGGCTGCACGGTCAAACCAGTGAGCTACCTTCACTGATTGCTTCGCAACGGCCATAGGGTCATACATATGGTTTCACCTCTTGATATTCAATTTGGAGAGTTCCTACTTCAAAATCGCTATCAGACATTTTAGGCTACATCCACAAGACAACGAGATTTTTTTTTTAAATATCGCGTCCACATGGGCAACGGATCAGTTACATTTCAGGTCCATATGGCAACGGGACGCTTGCTGAAAACGATGCAATACACATGCCACACCTCTACGTGCGCTGTAAGACGGTCCCATCGGAGACACCAGAACAATAGAAGTAGACGCATGCGCATAAACCCCTTCTTCTGTAGCTTTAGCCACAAAGTTTTGATTATTAATCAGTAGCGTAAAACGAAAGACGCGGAAAGAGGAACGAACAGGGGTAGATGGAAGCCGGTACGCCAACATTCTGATATCCTCCAGAATTCTTTAATGGTCCAGAATAAATTGAATGCTACACGCTGATGGATTACTTTCTTCTACGCCCTTTTTGAGGAATGTATTGTCAGACTTAAACCAACATCTGAAGAGGTGAGATCACTCCTTTTTTTTCCCTATTTTTGCTGGCGGGATTGGTTTTGTTTTTGGAAAGCGCATGGGCGGTGCGCGGTTTTGGTTACTGCTTCCGCAGTGTTTGGACTAGTTATAGGATTTGTTGACAACTCGCATCAAGTTCGTTACACTTCTACCCGACGTGAAGCACTGACAGTCATGTGGTTGTGACGTCATCGTAAACAAATCCGTTCTACTCATCCAGTCGACTTCACAACGGGGCCATTGCCAGATTTTTCCACTCTGGGACCTGTTCTCAAAAGATTTCGTTTTGGGGCACCCAAAACGCCGGTGCCGTGTGGACGCCAGGCCAAAACAATAAACAATTTTATCAGATTCACCTGAATCCGTTGCCGTGTGGACAGGGCCTTACACAACCTCTCACGACCAAAGTCCATACACGTGTGCTCGGTTCGCAAGTAAACACAGACCTGCTCCCAGTCTGTTTGGCTTAAATGACGTCATGACGACGGCCCTCTGGCGGTGAAAGTGCGCAGAAGTGAGATGTAAACAAACCTTTGGAAATTGGGCAAAACAGTATATTTTAACCGTTTTATTCAATTTCAGGGTGCAAATTAGACACCAGGAAGATTGAATTCGCTTTTTGGGTTGCTTTTCTAGACAATAAAGTTGATATTCTACGTTTCACCTCCGACCCTTAAACAACCCATACACACTCCCCTTAAATAGGTCCACTTTTCAAAATCAGTATATTTTAGATTGTTATTCTATCTATTTATATAACTACTCATGTCTTAATTCTCTCTTAATCGTTCAAGCACCAGTCACCAAAGCAAATTCCTTGTACGTGAAACCGGATTCTGGTTCTGACTTGGGAAGCAGGCCCGGTCTCCTCTAGTCTGGCTAACGCGACTTCAAAGCTCTGCGAGCACTGGTCTGGCAAAGATATTAAGCCCAACCGTTTCCCAAAGGCGTGGTTGACCCACCTCCCTGAAATGCCTCAGTTTGCTACTGGTCGAAGCCAGAAAAGGCTGTGACGAAGCTTAAATCAATCACATCACTCTTTCCTCTGACGTATGTGACGTGACGGAAACTGCTTGAGTAACAGGAAGAAGATAAATACCTCCAGGGCTGCTCTTTGCTCCGTTTTCAATGAGAACTTCCCGTTGAATGCTTTCAATACAGCATCTACCGCTGTGTCGAAGGCTTGCCGCTACTCCATGTTCGTAATGTTTCTAGTGAATGAAGCGCTTCCGGCATAGATTCTGTAAACAATCTATGGCTTCCGGTCGCAGTTCTACTACATCACTGCCTTGAACACGCCTCTACCCAGGGCCGTTGGAGATGCTCAAAGTTGATTGGCTCCCGATTTTTCAGGAGCTTGGAAGAGCTGGAGATAGCTTGCCTGGCCAGACTAAAGGCCTCTGCATGCTCTTGCGACAAGGCTTTCGCAGATAGCTTTTCGCAGACAGTTGTAATTTATCGTTGAGCGGGGAGTAATGGGCGTGCGCGATGTTATTCACCGGCACAACGCAAGGGGGCACGAAGTCGCTAGGAGTAGTTGGTGGGTGTGGTTAGTGGAGTGTTTATCCTCCGGTTACTTATAAGGACTAGAACTTTTTTTTTTATAATGACTAGAACTGGAGTCATATAGATGTACGTACTTCCTCAATCAACCGCTCTTCATGCTGCTCCATCTTCGCTCGTGTTTTTAAAAATGCCGGTCGTGAAAACAAACCAAACCGAGAAAGTAGGGAAGCGGAAGTGCGTGTACAGTGGATGTAGAGTGGACCAATCAGAGCCCTCTTGTCTGCGGCGCTGTCTGCGAGGCTTCTGCGGTGGTCACAATTTTTGGGAGGTGCGCGCAGAGCGTCTGCGAAGGTGGGGGGGCTACGCAGACACTGTCTGCGACACTATCTGCGAGGACTGGGTTGTCAGCATAAATTGGCCTTAAGCTCACAACAGGCCCTCGTGTTGCGTCACACTTAGGATGGGCGGGCCCAGGCTAGGTCTCCTCAGGCCTGAGCTCAGGGAGTGACGTCACACCAACATGGCGGCTCACAGCATCACTTCATCCCTTTAAATGAGTTTTAGTGTCGATACACAAGGGTTCGCTTTATAATACACACACATTCACTTCTTCCACCTCCAGCACTCACTCTACACTCCACTGTTCTGTGGAGGAACACACACACACACACACACACTCCACTGCTCTGAGGAGGAACAGCATCTACTTCCGGGTTTTAGTCTAAAACACATCTTAACGTTCTGAAATGTGTAAAACACCGGATATCTCAGTGTGTCGTTTCTATAATTAGGAGCATGTACCGAGCTGGAAGCTGTTCTGTTCCCGTACTGCGTTATTTACTGTAATAGGCAAGGCAAAGCAAGTTTATTTATATAGCACATTTCATACACAATGGCAGTTCAATGTGCTTTACAGAAGCAAAAACAAAAAAACAGTAAACAATAGAGAAATAAAATTACATAAAATAATTTTATTTTTAATCTAAAACAATTAATTAAAAGAATTAAAAGAAAATAATAAGAATTAAACAACAGTAGAACTAAAATAATAAAATGATAAAATGCCAAAAAGAAAAAAGGAGAAAAAGAAAAAGAAACCAGCGGAATAAAAGAGAATAAAATTAAAGTAAATTTAAAACATGCAGAGAAAGTAAAGATTATAAAAAATGTAAAAACATTAATTATTTAACAGAAAGCATCTGAGAACAGCTTGGTCTTTAGTCTAGATTTGAAGCTGCCAACAGCAGGAGCATTTTTGATGTCCTCTGGCAGTTGGTTCCATAGCTGCACTGCATAGTAGCTAAAAGCTGCTTCACCACACTTTGTTTTAACAACTGGTTTTAACAGTAAATTTTTCTGTTTTGATCTGGTAGATCTGATTGGGTTAGGCCGCTGCAACATATCAGAGAGGTAATTGGGCCCTGTACCATTTAGAGATTTGTACACCAGCAGCAATGCTTTAAAGTCAATTCTGTAGCTTACTGGAAGCCAGTGAAGGGACCTTAGAATAATACAGGTGTGGAGAAAGGAAGAAACAAACTTACAGCCAGCACGCCGTCCTCACTTATCACCAGGTATCCCATCTGCCCCGGGATTCTCTCCAGACCCTGAGTCAGTGCAGTCGTCTGTCTCAGAGGAAAGAAAAAAAATATATCACACACACTTCTCCCACACTGCACTATTGTACCGAAAAACAGCTCAAATTCACGACAAAGACTTCAAGCTTGAGGAATTTTCACTGCCTGTATAATGCTAAAAGCTCATTTCGACACAAAAATAAACACACATACCATTTTACTTCACTTACAAACCAGGAAGCGACAGGAACACTCGCGTCTCACGTGACGAGCTGGCAATATCACGTGACTTCCCTCTTCTTCTTCAGTTTTTAACGGTGGTTGGAAAACAACTTGTTCGTTACCGCCACCTAGTGATCTGGACTGTGTACTAAAGTTAGCTCGGTTTATCAAGTCAAGTCAAGTCAACTTTATTGTCAAATATGCTCTACATGCTCGACGTACAGCACAGATGAAATATCAGTCCTCTCTGACCCACGATGCAAACAGGCAATGCAATAAATAAAAATAAAAATAGAATAAATTGAAAAAAACCAAACAATATAAACACTCTAGATAGGCACGAGACATAGACTAAACACTCAAACAATATCTCATCTCATCATCTGTAGCCGCTTTATCCTTCTACAGGGTCGCAGGAGCCTATCCCAGCTGACTACGGGCGAAAGGCGGGGTACACCCTGGACAAGTCGCCAGGTCATCACAGGGCTGACACAGACAACCATTCACACTCACACCTACGGTCAATTTAGAGTCACCAGTTAACCTAACCTGCATGTCTTTGGACTGTGGGGGAAACCGGAGCACCCAGAGGAAACCCACGCGGACAACATGCAAACTCCACACAGAAAGGCCCTCGCCGGCCCCGGGGCTCGAACCCAGGACCTTCTTGCTGTGAGGCGACAGCGCTAACCACTACACCACCGTGCCGCCCCTCCAATAATATAAACAGTGTAAACATTAGATAAGAACTAGACAAAGACTAAACACTCAGACAGACAATATAAACAGTATAAACACTCTAGATATGAACTAGACGTAGACTAAACACTCATATATATATATATACACACACACATAAATTGGTTCAAATAAACAGTCAAGGGCACGAGAGGTATAGCAGGTAAACATTGAAATAAGCAGTATAAACAAACCAGCAGCTGTTAAGATGAGGTAGTGCGGAATAGTGCAAATGAGCGAGGTAAAGTGAGATAGACAGTAAATTAAAAAAAAAAAAGTTGGAGACGAAAATAAATAAACACTCAGATTCCTTTCATCAGTCCAGAGCCTTAATAATTGCTGTCATTCCTTTTGATCATCCTGTACACTGATCATGTTTTAGTCAACTCTGTTCCAACATCTAGAACCCATCCATCCATTATCTGCAGCCGCTTTATCCTTCTACAGGGTCGCAGGCAAGCTGGAGCCTATCCCAGCTGACTACGGGCGAAAGGCGGGGTACACCCTGGACAAGTCGCCAGGTCATCACAGGGCTGACACATAGACACAGACAACCATTCACACTCCCATTCACACCTACGGTCAATTTAGAGTCACCAGTTAACCTAACCTGCATGTCTTTGGACTGTGGGGGAAACCGGAGCACCCGGAGGAAACCCACGCGGACACGGGGAGAACATGCAAACTCCGCACAGAAAGGCCCTCGCCGGCCACAGGGCTCGAACCCGGGACATTCTTGCTGTGAGGCAACAGCGCTAACCACGACACCACGGTGCCACCCACATCTAGAACCATAAATGCCTTTTCCTGTTGATTACCCATCCATCCATTATCTGTAGCCACTTATCCTGTCCTACAGGGTCGCAGGCAAGCTGGAGCCTATCCCAGCTGACTACAGGTGAAAGGCGGGGTACACCCTGGACAAGTCGCCAGGTCGTCACAGGGCTGACACATAGACACACAACCATTCACACTCACATTCACACCTACGGTCAATTTAGAGTCACCAGTTAACCTAACCTGCATGTCTTTGGACTGTGGGGGAAACCGGAGCACCCGGAGGAAACCCACGCGGACACGGGGAGAAAATGCAAACTCCGCACAGAAAGGCCCTCGTCGGCCTCTGGGCTCGAACCCAGAACCTTCTTGCTGTGAGGCGACAGTGCTAACCACTACTGTTGATCATTTTTCCTTGAATTGTTGATATTTGTTTTTCACTGGTGGTAAAAAGAAAAATCTGCCTTTTTAACAGGGGTGTGTAAACTTTTTTTTTAAATCTCCACTGTGGGTATTTGCAGCTGGTCACATTCTGCAGGCCCTGAAAAGCAAGCACCTGTCAACTGTAGGATGGATTCTGTCCTCAGGCAGGAATTCATCTGATAAACCTCATCTGGCCTCATGTATTAAGGGGGAGACAAACAAATCATTCATATGGGCATTTACACGAAAAATTTGATGTTCATGAAAATTCTGTCAATTTGGAAAACCGTTCGTATCCGACTCGCACTCCTGAGTGTGTGTGAATTTGCGCAAAAGAAGACCAACCTCGACGTAATCAACTTTAAATCATATAATTAGCATGGATCAGTCCACTTTTTATCAAGTTTACAGCGTTTAGCAGACGTCCTTTTCCAGAGATACTTCTAGAAGAGCTTTGGAGTCTCGATCGAAAACACATCCTCACGCTCGTTCGCTAGATCAGGGACTGAGAGCACTGTTGAGAATGTTTCGTCAACAATTGTTTAACGTTATTGGCATTAATTAAAGAATAGAACAAATGAAGAAAGTGAGACAGGACAAAGCTATGAAATAAGACAAATAAACAAATTATTCAGTTATGAAGAGAAACGGGGGTGTATAAACCAGAGGGTGGGCCAATCTGTCTGTGCAGAGCCGTAAACTGGAAACAAACGCCTCAGGCGATGGAGCGTTTAGCGCTCATTTCTTTTTCTTCTTCTTAAATGTTTATTGGCGAGGCGGCATGGTGGTGTCATGCTGTCGCCTCACAGCAACAAGGTTCCGGGTTCGAGCCCCGTGGTCGGCGAGGGCCTTTCTGTGCGGAGTTTGCATGTTCTCCCCGTGTCCGCATGGGTTTCCTCCGGGTGCTCCGGTTTCCCCCACAGTCCAAAGACATGCAGGTTAGGTTAACTGGTGACTCTAAATTGACCGTAGGTGTGAATGTGAGTGTGAATGGTTGTCTGTGTCTATGTGTCAGCCCTGTGATGACCTGGCGACTTGTCCAGGGTGTACCCCGCCTCTCGCCCATAGACTCCAGCTTGCCTGTGACCCTGTAGAACAGGATAAACAGCTACAGATAATGGATGGATGTTTATTGGCATTGTAGTGAGTAAAAATATCTCCCACTTTTGTTTTTCAGCCTTTGTCATGACTTACCTCACAGCAAGAAGGTTCCGGGTTCAAATCTCATGGTCAAGGGGGGCCTTTCTGTGTAGATGTTCACTCCATGTCTGCGTGAGTTTCCTCTGCAGTCCACAGACATGCGGTTAGGTTAACTGGCTACACTAAATTTCCCATAGGTGTGATGGTTGTTTGTCTGGGAAGCTGCGACAAGCTGGTAGTAGATGAAGTGCGCTCGTGATAGACACAGACAGTCTCGGAAGAGGCTGGCAACTGACAGACCAACAGGGTGTCGGGATAAAATAAAACAAACAAACAAAAAAAAACCTGATTGTTCATTCAGGGTGGCACGGTAGTGTAGTGGTTAGCACTGTCGCCTAACAGCAAGAAGGTTCTGGGTTCGAGCCCAGCGGCCGGCAAGGGCCTTTCTGTGTGGAGTTTGCATGTTCTCCGCGTGGGTTTCCTCCAGGTGCTCTAGTTTCCCCCACAGTCCAAAGACATGCAGTTAGGTTAACATGGGACGGCCTTGGGCTGAGGTGCCCTTGAGCAAGATACCGAACCCCTGACTGCTCCCCGGGCGCTCTGGTGTGGCTGCCCACTGCTGTGTGTGTGTGTGTGTGTGTGTGTGTGTGTTCACTGCTTCAGATGGGTTAAATGCAGAGGATGAATTTCAGTGTGCATGTGATAAATAAAGGTTTCTTCTTCATTTTGTGATCTTCACCTTTTATGTAATTTTGTGGGCATCACTACATGCTAATGCACTTTACAGCTAACTAACACACAAGTACAGTCCAAAGAAACTCCGTGTTTATGCATCTTGTAAATCTGGCGGAAAGTTTTAGTTTGGTTTATGCAAACGTTTACAGACATTAAAAGATTGCTACATCTGACCTCCCTGAACTTGGTTCTGACGATAAAAGGATGATGATTACTGAAACATTAATAAATGGGGTCCATTGAGCCTATTCTTCACTTATAGACATCTACAGCACTTCTAGTTCTTTCCACAAGCTGTATTTTTTAATCCGATTACTCCTGTCAGCAAATTTTAGTAATAATAAAAGTGTCATGATGAAGGGTTTAGCAACCAGTGTATTAGCAGTGATGAGACATTTCAGGCACCGATAGCCGCGGCTCCTAGAAAATGATGTTTTTAGGCAGCAGGTCTGGCTTAGAGGTGTAACTGCGTTCCTGTTCTTAAACAATGACCCAAAGAACAGACTTTATTTGCGATATACTTTTAATTAACATGAAAAACGTCCCTTCATGTTCACCAGACTCACACACAATTATTTTAAATGCAATACATGTCTTTTTTGTTCTTGGAAATCACAATGTACACATGCTACTTTTTTTTTTTTACTGGCAAACTTGTTTCATGTTCTTTTAATGCAATGAAAAGAGAGACACTGAACAACATCCACATTAACACACATTTATAAAAGCACCAGATGCTTGACGATGCCATGACGCTTATCGGAAATCCTCGGCAGAGAACATGCCCTTAGCCCTGCGCAAGATCGAGTCTTTGGAAGCGTTGTAAGGATGCTCTTTAGACGGGATCTCCAAAACGGCAGGGATGGACTGCAAATGAGCGTCGATCGCGTGCCGGATCATCTCAGCAACAAACTGGTTGATAAGGATAATGCCGATATCGTTCCGAGCCAGGAAACTCCTGTTAGGGAAATAAACAAATCACATTGAGGCTGTGAACATTAAAATTGTTACATTATTATAGCGTTAAACACCTCACGGGGACCTCGGACAGAGTTCATTAAAAGCAAAAACTGCAAGTTCCAGGCGGCACGGTGGTGTAGAGGTTAGCGCTGTCACCTCACAGTAAGAAGGTCCGGGTTCGAGCCCCGTGGCCGGCGAGGGCCTTTCTGTGTGGAGTTTGCATGTTCTCCGCGTGTCTGCGTGGGTTTCCTCTGGGTGCTCCAGTTTCCCCCACAGTCCAAAGACATGCAGGTTAGGTTAACTGGTGACTCTAAATTGACCGTAGGTGTGAATGGTTGTCTGTGTCTATGTGTCAGCCCTGTGATGACCTGGCGACTTGTCCAGGGTGTACCCCGCCTTTCGCCCATAGTCAGCTGGGATAGGCTCCAGCTTGCCTGCGACCCTGTAGAACAGGATAAAGCGGCTAGAGATAATGAGATGAGAACAAGTGTTTCAGGCTTCACTTATGTTCTGAGACCAAGACTCGTTTTTTTTTTCCTCCAGCTAGACACAGAAATTAAAAAAAAAAAGCCTGACTCAAAATGGCTTCCTCATTTAAGAGTATGATCTAGAGTAGGATGTTGCGTTTTATAAACCCAACATGGTACACGTCATGTCCACTAGGGAGGCATTTGGCATTCAGCTGTTAATAGAGGAGAACACTCAACTGGCCGTCTTCAATGGATCCCTGAGTCCTGCAACTTGAATGACGGCGTTGAGGTGGGGAGCTCTGGGGTGTTTGTGTATTGAGAGTGTAAAAATGGCCAACTGTACCGTACATGTGGTGCTTGGGCAATGCCTTGCGATTCAACAGTTACCAACTTCCTCTCTGTCAAACTTCTATTTTCATTTCTCACTCAAACTCATACAGATTGTTCCTAGGACCAGGAAATAACGAGCTGTAATGCAGTGACCAGTGAAAAACATTTTTCAGTAAAGTAGCTCATAAATTCCACCAAAACAAAAACCGCACATCGTCACACGCGTTCAGGTCACGTACCACAGCTAAATCCCACAGCAGGTTCATCTTCTGCAGGTAGACTACAGACCAGAGCTGTCAAACACAAATGTGAGAAAATGTTCCAATTGATAAAATTATTTGAGAACTCAAACACTGCTGCATTTACAGTTCTTTCACTACGCTCATAGTTCAGTCGAGTCTTGAAAACAAAAGCGGCTCATCAGATCAGATGTTCGGCAAGTACATGTGGGTGCGCAAACTTTTGGCTGTAGTGTATGAATGCTGCACAAAGAAAACTTCTCCACAATTACCTCCATTTCTACACCCTGTGGAAACCTACTCCGACTGGCACTGAGTGAACAAAAAGTCAAAACCCATAAATGAAGATAAATAAAACTAACCATTCAATTCATAAACAGAGGAGAGGCCGGCCGGCCGGCCTTCACTTATTCACAAGACATTTGCATAGACATACATATTTATATAATATATAATTTATCTCATCTCATTATCTGTAGCCGCTTTATCCTTCTACAGGGTCGCAGGCAAGCTGGAGCCTATCCCAGCTGACTACGGGCGAAAGGCGGGGTACACCCTGGACAAGTCGCCAGGTCATCACAGGGCTGACACATAGACACAGACAACCATTCACACTCACATTCACACCTACGGTCAATTTAGAGTCACCAGTTAACCTAACCTGCATGTCTTTGGACTGTGGGGGAAACCAGAGCACCCGGAGGAAACCCACGCGGACATGGGGAGAACATGCAAACTCCACACAGAAAGGCCCTCGCCGGCCCCGGGGCTCGAACCCAGGACCTTCTTGCTGTGAGGCGACAGCGCTAACCACTACACCACCGTGCCGCCCATATATAATTTATATAATATAATATATAATTAGTATGCACATATTTTAGTTGAAAATTTTCATTGGTGTAGTCGTCAGTCAAAATAACTTCCACTTCTGTGTTTGAGGATATCATTCCTTTCCTGATCTCAGCTCCTCTGCTCAAGCAACTGGCTGAAGACCACCAGATCTACAGTGCAGTATGGAGCAGGCATCATCATCATGAGGAGGAGGAGCAGGCATAATCATCAATCACAAGGAGCAGGCATAATCACCACGAGGAGGAGGGAGCACCATCATCATCATGAGGAGGCGCAGGGAGCACCATCATCATCATGAGGAGGAGCAGGGAGCACCATCATCATCATGAGGAGGAGGAACAGGGAGCACCATCATCATCATGAGGAGGAGGAACAGGGAGCACCATCATCATCATGAGGAGGAGGAACAGGGAGCACCATCATCATCATGAGGAGGAGGAACAGGGAGCACCATCATCATCATGAGGAGGAGGAACAGGGAGCACCATCATCATCATGAGGAGGAGGAACAGGGAGCACCATCATCATCATGAGGAGGAGGAACAGGGAGCACCATCATCATCATCATCATGAGGAGGAGGAACAGGGAGCACCATCATCATCATCATCATCATGAGGAGGAGGAGGAACAGGGAGCACCATCATCATCATGAGGAGGAGGAACAGGGAGCATCATCATCATCATGAGGAGGAGGAACAGGGAGCATCATCATCATCATGAGGAGGAGGAACAGGGAGCATCATCATCATCATGAGGAGGAGGAACAGGGAGCATCATCATCATCATGAGGAGGAGGAACAGGGAGCATCATCATCATCATGAGGAGGAGGAACAGGGAGCACCATCATCATCATCATGAGGAGGAGGAACAGGGAGCACCATCATCATCATGAGGAGGAGGAACAGGGAGCACCATCATCATCATGAGGAGGAGGAACAGGGAGCACCATCATCATCATGAGGAGGAGGAACAGGGAGCACCATCATCATCATCATCATCATCATCATGAGGAGGAGGAACAGGGAGCACCATCATCATCATCATCATGAGGAGGAGGAACAGGGAGCACCATCATCATCATCATCATGAGGAGGAGGAACAGGGAGCACCATCATCATCATCATCATGAGGAGGAGGAACAGGGAGCACCATCATCATCATCATCATCATGAGGAGGAGGAACAGGGAGCACCATCATCATCATCATCATGAGGAGGAGGAACAGGGAGCACCATCATCATCATCATCATCATGAGGAGGAGGAACAGGGAGCACCATCATCATCATCATCATCATGAGGAGGAGGAACAGGGAGCACCATCATCATCATGAGGAGGAGGAACAGGGAGCATCATCATCATCATGAGGAGGAGGAACAGGGAGCACCATCATCATCATCAGGAGGAGGAACAGGGAGCACCATCATCATCATGAGGAGGAGGAACAGGGAGCACCATCATCATCATGAGGAGGAGGAACAGGGAGCACCATCATCATCATGAGGAGGAGGAACAGGGAGCACCATCATCATCATGAGGAGGAGGAACAGGGAGCACCATCATCATCATCATGAGGAGGAGGAACAGGGAGCACCATCATCATCATGAGGAGGAGGAACAGGGAGCACCATCATCATCATGAGGAGGAGGAACAGGGAGCACCATCATCATCATGAGGAGGAGGAACAGGGAGCACCATCATCATCATGAGGAGGAGGAACAGGGAGCACCATCATCATCATCATCATGAGGAGGAGGAACAGGGAGCACCATCATCATCATCATGAGGAGGAGGAACAGGGAGCACCATCATCATCATCATGAGGAGGAGGAACAGGGAGCACCATCATCATCATCATCATGAGGAGGAGGAACAGGGAGCACCATCATCATCATCATCATCATCATGAGGAGGAGGAACAGGGAGCACCATCATCATCATCATGAGGAGGAGGAACAGGGAGCACCATCATCATCATGAGGAGGAGGAACAGGGAGCACCATCATCATCATGAGGAGGAGGAACAGGGAGCACCATCATCATCATGAGGAGGAGGAACAGGGAGCACCATCATCATCATGAGGAGGAGGAACAGGGAGCACCATCATCATCATCATCATCATCATGAGGAGGAGGAACAGGGAGAACCATCATCATCATGAGGAGGAGGAACAGGGAGCACCATCATCATCATCATCATCATGAGGAGGAGGAACAGGGAGCACCATCATCATCATCATCATCATGAGGAGGAGGAACAGGGAGCACCATCATCATCATCATCATGAGGAGGAGGAACAGGGAGCACCATCATCATCATGAGGAGGAGGAGGGAGCACCATCCTCATCATCCTCATGAGGAGGAGCAGGGAGCACCAGGAGATGGACTCTGTATACAGTACTTGGGCATCACACATCAGGGAAGCAATCAGAAACCTACTGTGGAACACTGGAGGAGAATTTCACCTCCTAAACCAACACTCTGTATCTGGGGAGAAGACAACAAGCACAAACGAGCACTGAGTGAGAATGAAACCTTACTTAAATGTCTCCTCGATCTCAGTGACACTGGTGTCCTTCTCCACCACCAAGAAATTGGGTTTCCGGTTTTTATTCAGCTCTCCGATTCCTCCGAGCAGGAAGCCGGTACAGGTGTCTTCATCCCCGATAACTGCGATTAATTTCCCCCGTCCGGCCATGGCCTTTTACCTCAATAACTCTTAATCAGCTCAATGAAAGATACAACCGCTGCTGCTTCCGCTCCACCTGTGGATCATATGCTGAAGTCAGGTGACACTCACTTCCGCTTTATGACCGACTGTCGCACAGGCAGAGCGTCATGGAGCCTCGCGCTAGTTCCCGGATGCTACCGCTAATGCTAATGCTAGCAGCGCTGTGGTGCTGCAGCAGAATCGCCCGTTTGTGATGCAGTTTTAAAGAATGAAGTGTTTCAGGAATCGGATTGTAGATTATCAGAACATCTGAGTCACATTAATACGTGCATTAAAGCATGTTAGTGGATTATTCTCCATTACATTAGCAGATTTAGGGAACCGAACAGATTACAGATTAGCCTGATACAGATTCTGGCCCTTTATGATGACGTAAAGTACATGATATTACATTAGTAGATTTATTGTGGCCTCTGATGAGAAAATCATTATTTTTGGCACTTTCTCGTACAATAATAAATTTAACGTAATTAATCTCCTTATATTACTAGGTAAATTCCATATACATAAAGTCAAAATGTCCAAGGAAACCCCCTCATTCCCATTATTTTTAATTGAATTAAAAATGTATTTTGAGTCTCTGTCACATATCGAATCCAACAAAAAGTGCTTATCAGCTATTCAATTTTATTCAAATGACATTAAGTGAAATTGTCTGTCATTTCAATTTGCCCTGTTTTATATCTCCTTTCTTTAAACTTATTTCTATTTATTACTTTATGTTATTTTATTTACTTATTTATCTTATCACCCCGGGGCAGCACGGTGGTGTAGTGGTTAGCGCTGTTGCCTCACAGCAAGAAGGTCCGGGTTCGAGCCCTGTGGCTGGCGAGGGCCTTTCTGTGCGGAGTTTGCATGTTCTCCCCGTGTCAGCGTGGGTTTCCTCCGGGTGCTCCGGTTTCCCCCACAGTCCAAAGACATGCAGGTTAGGTTAACTGGTGACTCTAAATTGACCGTAGGTGTGAATGTGAGTGTGAATGGTTGTCTGTGTCTATGTGTCGGCCCTGTGATGACCTGGTGACTTGTCCAGGGTGTACCCCGCCTTTCACCCGTAGTCAGCTGGGATAGGCTCCAGCTTGCCTGCGACCCTGTAGAACAGGATAAAGCAGCTA
This sequence comes from Neoarius graeffei, assembly GCF_027579695.1. Taxonomy (NCBI): domain Eukaryota; kingdom Metazoa; phylum Chordata; class Actinopteri; order Siluriformes; family Ariidae; genus Neoarius; species Neoarius graeffei. The sequence goes on along the minus strand of NC_083589.1, from coordinate 12,167,614 downwards.
CAGATAATGAGATGAGATCTTATCACCCCTATTTTTTTCTATATTACTTGTTTTTTTATTTATGCCTTTGTCATGTCTTGGAATATCTGTCACTTTGTCTTTCACTTGTTCTTACTGTTTTGTTGTTGTATTGTCTAATCTTAAATTAAAAAAAAAAAAGATTTATTGTGGCCTCAGATCGCCGAGGCTCGTGAACAAGGGAAAAAAGCCTTCTACGTTGGTGCAAAAGCCATTATCAACGGCATAGAGATCAGAGCCTGTGAATGAATTGCCTTATTAACATGGCCTCTGCCTCCTTAATGTATGTAGGTTAGGCTACCAAAGGCCCACTATCAAGGCTTACTTTTTGTCTTGATTGTTGTCGATCAATTGATTGCACTTAAGTTCAGCATTTGCTCTCATAAGGACTATGAATGGAAATGAAAACAAAACATTATTTTTCCTCTTTAATACATTTTTTCTTTCTCTAGGATACATTTTTCTATCGAGAAGCTTTGGTTTGGCAGTCTATAGATCGACTTATTAACCCCGCCGACAGTAGTCGGAGGGGTTATTATTTTCACCTGCGTCAGTCTGTGTGTGTATCTGTCTGTCTGTCTGTCTGTGTGTCTGCAAGATATCTCAAGAACCAATGGATCGATTTGGACCAAATTTTGTACATGTGTTGCCAATCACCCAGGAAGGAAACCATTAAATTTTGGAGGTCAAAGGTCAAAGGTCAAGGTCATGGCAGAACTTCGAAATTTTCGCCCAATGTATTTTAATAAGGAAAAGGCGGGGTTTGCACTCGTTAGAGTGTCCCTGTCTAGTTCTTTTTGTTACTGGTATTGATATTTTCTGAGTCAGAATAATGCAAATGCAGATGTTTTTATGGTTCATAACAGTTTTTCAAAGGTGAAGTTCATCTATACTGGTTCTAAAAGCTCAAGTTTTTTTTGACAGGTTCCTGTTATAGTGCCCAACACGGCACTTTACTTATGTTCACTTAATGTTAGGGGTATTCGTGAGCAAATTAAGAGGAAGGCTATTTTTTTATTTTGCAAAAATCTTAAGGGTTACTTTTATTTTCTTCAGGAAACCCATGCTTTACTTTCAGACTTTCAGTTTTGGAAAAATCAATGGGGGGATGACATCTGGATGTCTTATGGAAATAGTAATTCAGCTGGGGTGGCAATTGTAAAGGGCTCTTTTCAAGGGAGAGTATGCAAGAGTATATCTGAAAACTCTGGAAGATGGTTAATTCTAGTCGTGGAGTTTTTGAATGACATTTTTATTTTAGGTAATATTTATGGTTATAACAGTAGTGTAAGAAACAAAACCCTGTTTGAACAGTTTGAGGAGCAAATTAATGCACTGACAAATACCTTTGTGAATGCTAAACTTATTTTGGGAGGGGATTGGAAATCTATAAGTGATCCCCTTGTAGATTGTTTCCCCCCAAGACCAATGGGAGGGTCTTATGGTGAATTTAGAAATTTATGTTTGCACTTAAATTGCTGTGATATATGGAGAACCCTCTACAAATCCAGTTCACTTGGAATAATGGTGGTGTAGTGGTTAGCACGGTCGCCTCACAGCAAGAAGGTTCCGGGTTTGAACCCGGCGGCCGGCGAGGGCCTTTCTGTGTGGAGTTTGCATGTTCTCCCCGTGTCTGCGTGGGTTTCCTCCGGGTGCTCCGGTTTCCCCCACAATCCAAAGACATGCAGTTAGGTTGACGTGAGGCGGCCTTGGGCTGAGGTGCCCTTGAGCAAGGTACTGAACCCCTGACTGTTCCCCGGGTGCTCTGGTGTGGCTGCCCACTGCTCTGAGTGTGTGTTCATGGCTTCAAATGGGTTAAATGCAGAGGATGAATTTCACTGTGCTTGAAGTGTGCATGTGACAAATAAAGGTTTCTTCTTCTTAACAAAGACCTGTTGAGGATTGATTTCTGGCTTGTTTCTAATGAGCTATTAGACAAAGTGAAGGAAACAAAAATTGAACCCTCAGTCCTCTCTGATCACAAAGTTATCTCTCTTGCTTTACTGATGGAAAGTTCTCCAAATAAACGCAAGTTAAACTTGTGGAAATTAAACAATACACTCTTAAAAGATACTATCTTCAAAGAAAAAGCCATAGGAATCATTACTGAAAATTGGAATAAAGCTCAAGAAGAAAAAATATTTGGTAAACACTGGGAATATACAAAATTCCAAATTAGTAACGTTGCAATTTCAAGAGGTAAGGAAATGGCTAGAGAAAAAGAGCTCTACAAGATAAAACTCTTCAGGACATAATAGCCATTTATGAAAAAGACACACTGTCCCAAGTTGACATCAATAAACTATCTGGTCTACAACTGCAATTAGATGGTATATATGAGAACATGGCACAGGGTGCCTTTGTTCGCTCCAGACATACAGTGGTGCTTGAAAGTTTGTGAACCCTTTCGAATTTTCTATATTTCTGCATAAATATGACCTAAAACATCATCAGATTTTAACACAAGTCCTAAAAGTAGATAAAGAGAACCCAGTTAAACAAATGAGACAAACATATTACACTTGGTCATTTATTTATTGAAGAAAATGATCCGATATTACATATCTGTGAGTGGCAAAAGTATGTGAACGTCAAGGATTAGCAGTTAATTTGAAGGTGAAATTACAGTCAGGTGTTTTCAATCAATGGGATGACAATCAGGTGTGAGTGGGCCCATATTTTATTTAAAGAACAGGGATCTATCAAAGTCTGATCTTCACAACACATGTTTGTGGAAGTGTATCATGACATGAACAAAGGAGATTTCTGAGGACCTCAGAAAAAGCGTTGTTGATGCTCATCAGGCTGGAAAAGGTTACAAAACCATCTCTAAAGAGTTTGGACTCCACCAATCCACAGTCAGACAGATTGTGTACAAATGGAGGAAATTCAAGACCATTGTTACCCTCCCCAGGAGTGGTCGACCAACAAAAATCACTCCAAGAGCAAGGCATGTAATAGTCGGTGAGGTCACAAAGGACCCCAGGGTAACTTCTAAGCAACTGAAGGCCTCTCTCACATTGGGTAATGTTAGTGTTCATGAGTCCACCATCAGGAGAACACTGAACAGCAATGGTGTGCATGGCAGGGTTGCAAGAAGAAAGACACTGCTCTCCACAAAGAACATTGCTGCTTATCTGCAGTTTGCTAAAGATCATGTGGACAAGCCAGAAGGCTATTGGAAAAATGTTTTGTGGACAGATGAGACCAAAATAGAACTTTTTGGTTTAAATGAGAAGCGTTATGTTTGGAGAAAGGAAAACACTGCATTCCAGCATAAGAACCTTATCCCATCCGTGAAACATGGTGGTGGTAGTATCATGGTTTGGGCCTGTTTTGCTGCATCTGGGCCAGGATGGCTTGCCATCATTGATGGAACAATGAATTCTGAATGATACCAGCAAATTCTAAAGGAAAATGTCAGGACATCTGTCCATGAACTGAATCTCAAGAGAAGGTGGGTCATGCAGCAGGACAACGACCCCAAGCACACAAGTTGTTCTACCAAAGAATGGTTAAAGAAGAATAAAGTTAATGTTTTGGAATGGCCAAGTCAAAGTCCTGACCTTAATCCAATCGAAATGTTGTGGAAGGACCTGAAGCGAGCAGTTCATGTGAGGAAACCCACCAACATCCCAGAGTTGAAGCTGTTCTGTACGGAGGAATGGGCTAAAATTCCTCCAAGCCGGTGTGCAGGACTGATCAACAGTTACCAGAAATGTTTAGTTGCAGTTATTGCTGCACAAGGGGGTCACACCAGATACTGAAAGCAAAGGTTCACATACTTTTGCCACTCACAGATATGTAATATTGGATCATTTTCCTCAATGAATAAATGACCAAGTACAATATTTTTGTCTCATTTGTTTAACTAGGTTCTCTTTATCTACTTTTAGGACTTGTGTGAAAATCTGATGATGTTTTAGGTCATATTTATGCAGAAATATAGAAAATTCTAAGGGGTTCACAAACTTTCAAGCACCACTGTATGAGACCTGCCATTCTGCCTACTGTGATGTACATTTCAGCAATTGGCATTATCTTAACCAGCGGAGTTTGCATGTTCTCCCCGTGTCCGCGTGGGTTTCCTCCGGGTGCTCCGGTTTCCCCCACAGTCCAAAGACATGCAGGTTAGGTTAACTGGTGACTCTAAATTGACCGTAGGTGTGAATGGTTGTCTGTGTCTATGTGTCAGCCCTGTGATGACCTGGCGACTTGTCCAGGGTGTACCCCGCCTTTCACCCGTAGTCAGCCTGGATGGGCTCCGGCTAGCCTGTGACCCTGTAGAACAGGATAAACTGGCTAGAGATAATGAGATGAGAATTTCTGAAAACCCCAAGGAAATATCCAACTTTGTGGAAGAATTTTATAGAAAACTATACACTGAGCCAGACGTAATTTATGATACACTCACTTTTTTGTCCTCTTTAAAGAATAAAGTAAAGCAGATTGACCAAACACAAAAAACTCTATGTGATCAGAATATGTCCTTAGATGAAGTTTAAAAAAATATTAGTCGGTTAAAAAACAATAAATCCCCTGGTAATGACGGTCTTACAGGAGAATTTTTAAAAGTCTTTCAAGAATACAACCCCAATTCCAAAAAAGTTGGGACAAAGTACAAATTGTAAATAAAAACAGAATGCAATAATTTACAAATCTCAAAAACTGATATTGTATTCACAATAGAACATAGACAACATATCAAATGTCGAAAGTGAGACATTTTGAAATTTCATGCCAAATATTGGCTCATTTGAAATTTCATGACAGCAACACATCTCAAAAAAGTTGGGACGGGGCAATAAAAGGCTGGAAAAGTTAAAGGTACAAAGAAGGAACAGCTGGAGGACCAAATTGCAACTCATTAGGTCAATTGGCAATAGGTCATTAACATGACTGGGTATAAAAAGAGCATCTTGGAGTGGCAGCGGCTCTCAGAACTAAAGATGGGAAGAGGATCACCAATCCCCCTAATTCTGGACCGACAAATAGTGGAGCAATATCAGAAACGAGTTCGACAGTGTAAAATTGCAAAGAGTTTAAACATATCATCATCTACAGTGCATAATATCATCAAAAGATTCAGAGAATCTGGAAGAATCTCTGTGCATAAAGGTCAAGGCCGAAAAAACATACTGGGTGCCCGTGATCTTCGGGCCCTTAGACGGCACTGCATCACATGCAGGCATGCTTCTGTATTGGAAATCACAAAATGGGCTCAGGAATATTTCCAGGGAACATTATTTGTGAACACAATTCACCATGCCATCTGCCGTTGCCAGCTAAAACTCTATAGTTCAAAGAAAAAGCTGTATCTAAACACGATCCAGAAGCGCAGACGTCTTCTCTGGGCCAAGGCTCATTTAAAATGGACTGTGGCAAAGTGGAAAACTGTTCTGTGGTCAGACGAATCAAAATTTGAAATTCTTTATGGAAATCAGGGACGCCGTGTCATTCGGACTGAAGAGGAGAAGGACGACCCAAGTTGTTATCAGCAGTCAGTTCAGAAGTCTGCATCTCTGATGGTATGGGGTTGCATTAGTGCGTGTGGCATGGGCAGCTTACACATCTGGAAAGACACCATCAATGCTGAAAGGTATATCCAGGTTCTAGAGCAACATATGCTTCCATCCAGACGACGTCTCTTTCAGGGAAGACCTTGCATTTTCCAACATGACAATGCCAAACCACATACTGCATCAATTCCAGCATCATGGCTGCGTAGAAGAAGGGTCCGGGTACTGAACTGGCCAGCCTGCATTCCAGATCTTTCACCCATAGAAAATATTTGGCGCATCATAAAATGGAAGATACGACAAAAAAGACCTAAGACAGTTGAGCAACTAGAATCCTACATTAGACAAGAATGGGTTAACATTCCTATCCCTAAACTTGAGCAACTTGTCTCCTCAGTCCCCAGACGTTTACAAAGAGAAAAGAGGATGTCTCACAGTGGTAAACATGGCCTTGTCCCAACTTTTTTGAGATGTGTTTGTTAGGGTTTTGCTGGGATTCAAACCCTGATCGTTGGTGTGATAATCCAGCAAACCCCCACTAGGCCACCAGGGGAATGACTCAAGTGCAGAGGCGTGAGGTGAAAGTAGAGTATCAAAAAAAAAAGTTTATTTACACTATTTACAATCCAATGGAAAAAACAAAAAGAAAATCCAAAAGCTCAGAAGATAAACCAAAATAAAAATATCCAAAAGGTAAAATGTCCAAAAACAAAAGGAAAGGCAAAATGCTGAACGCTCAGAAGATCAAAAAGGTACAAAGTCCAAAGAAAGCAAAAATATCAAAAACACAAGGGCACAGGCAAGATACGTGGGACAGAGGAAACTAGCACTAGACAGCATAGCATAAAGACTCTGTGACAAGGGAACAAACAGAGGGGTATTTATACACAAACTAATTAAGGAACAGGGCGGGGCAGGAAACAGGCAATAAAGACAAACACAAAACACAGTGGCGGCCTCTAGAGGCCAAAACAAACATGACAAGATAAACATAACAGCGGCCTCTAGAGGCCAAAACAGTCCCAGTCCTAACAGGGCCCCCCCCCACGAGCATCTCCTGACGTTCCCAGGGCGATCCAGATGGGCTGAATGGAAGTCCAGACAAAGTCCTTTATCTAAAATGTCCCGGGCGGGGACCCAACAGCGTTCCTCAGGGCCATAGCCCTCCCAGTCTACCAGATATTGAAGCCCGCCACGGAGCCGGCGGGAGTCAAGCAGGCAATGCACAGTGAACACAGTCTGACCCTGGAAGATGCGGGGGGGTGGGGGATTCCTAGGGGCAGGGGCATATGTGGACGTCAGTATGGGCCGCAACAGGGAAACATGGAATGTGGGGTTGATCCTCAGAGTCCGGGGCAACTGGAGCCAGTAGGCGACAGGGTTCACCCTGCGCACCACCTTGAAGGGGCCAATGTAGTGAGGAGCAAGCTTGCGGTTCTCCACCCGCAGCGGAAGGTCCTTGGTGGACAGCCAAACCCGCTGCCCAGGGCGGAAAGCGTGGACAGGTCTTCTATGGCGGTTGGCCTGAGTCTGGTTGGTTCTGGAGGTCTGGATGAGGGTCCTCCTGACCTTGCTCCAGGTCTTGCAACACCGTCTCACATATTGGTTGACCGAGGGCACTCCTGCGTCCTCCTCCTGGTCCGGGAACAGAGGTGGCTGGAACCCGAATTGGCACTGGAATGGCGACAGCTTGGTGGGCGATGACTGCAGGGTGTTGTGGGCGTACTCTGCCCATGGCAGCCAGGTGCTCCACGATGTCGGGTTATCCATGGCCAGGCCTCGCAGGGTGGTTTCCAGGTCCTGGTTGAGCCTCTCCATCTGGCCATTGGACTGTGGGTGGAACCCAGAGGAGAGGCTGGCAGTGGCTCCAATGAGCTTGCAAAACCCGTGCCACACTCAGGAGGAGAACTGGGGCCCCTGTTCAGAGACAATATCCTGTGGGAGACCAAAGACTCGGAAGACGTGATTGAACATTAGTTTAGCTGTTTCAAGGGCAGAAGGGAGCTTGCACAGTGGTATAAAGCGGCAGGCCTTGGAGAATCTGTCAACTATGACCAAAATGACAGTGTTACCTTGTGACTCAGGGAGACCCGTGATGAAGTCGACTGCCACGTGGGACCAGGGACGCCAGGGAATGGTCAGAGGATGCAGGAGGCCCTGGGGATGCTGTCGTGGGTTCTTGCTTCTGGTGCACACCTCGCAGGAAAGGACGAATGACCTTACTTCCTTCTCCATGCTTGGCCACCAGAAGCGTCTTCTCAAGAAGTCCAGGGTCCTTCGAGCTCCCGGGTGGGCGGTGAGAGGGGACGAGTGACCCCACTGGAGAACCTCGGCCCGGGCTTGATGTGGGACGTACAAGAGGCCCGGTGGCCCCGTCCCAGGACCGGGGTCCTGGCGTTGGGCTCGTCGGACGGCCTCCTCAATACCCCAGCGGACAGGGGCCACAATCTGGGACACAGGGATAATAGGCCCAACTTCAACCTCTCTCTGTTGGTGGGAGCAAACAGCCTGGAAAGTGTGTCAGGTTTGGTGTTTTTGGAGCCAGGGCGGTATGATAGGGTAAAGTCGAACTGACTGAAAAACAAGGCCCACTTAGCCTGTCGTGGATTGAGTGTCTTTGCTTGCTGGAGGTACTCCAGGTTCTTGTGGTCCGTCCATACCAAAAATGGATGTTGCGCTCCCTCCAGCCAGTGCCTCCACTCCTCAAGGGCCAGTTTAACTGCTAGCAGTTCTCCATCCCCCACGTCATACCGGGACTCCGCAGACCTCAGGCGGTGGGAGAAGTATGTGCAGGGGTGCAACCTTCCTTCCGAGCGTTGAGAGAGGACCGCGCTGACGCCGCTGTCCGAGGCGTCTACCTCGACGATGAAGGGTTGTGAAGGGTCCGGGAGGACCAGAATGGGTGCCGTGCAGAAGCGGTGCTTGAGGTCTTTGAACGCCTTTTCCGCCTGAGGAGACCAGACATACGATCCACCTGTCCCTTTGGTGAGGTCCGATATGGGCGCTGCTACAGAACTAAAGTTCCTGATAAACTTGCGGTAGAAGTTCGCAAATCCTAAGAACTGCTGAACCTCTTTGACGGACTTGGGGGTGGGCCAGTCCCAGACGGCCAGGGTCTTGGCTGGATCCATCTGGAGTTGGCCTGTCCGTACAATAAAACCCAGAAAGGAGACCTCGGGAACATGAAATTCGCATTTCTGGGCCTTAGTGAACAGATTGTTCTGTAGCAGCCTCTGGAGAACCTGGCGGACATGGTGGCGGTGCTCCTGCACGGTCTTGGAAAAGATTAGGATGTCGTCGAGGTAGACAAAAATGTACTGGTTAATCATGTCCCTCAAGACGTCGTTGATTAGGGCCTGAAAAACAGCTGGTGCGTTGGTGAGTCCGAAGGGCATCACCTGGTACTCGTAGTGCCCAGACGGGGTGTTAAAGGCATTCTTCCACTCGTCTCCCTGTCGGATACGGATGAGGTGGTATGCGTTCCGCAAGTCCAATTTGGTGAAGACAGTGGCGCCTTGGAGCAGATCGAACGCTGTGGACATCAGCGGAAGGGGATAGTGGTTGCATACAGTGATCTTGTTCAGACCCCTGTAATCAATACATGGCCGGAGCCCCCCATCCTTCTTGCCGACAAAGAAGAAGCCGGCACCAGCGGGTGAGGTGGAGGGTCGAATGAACCCAGAGGCCAAGGCGTCTTTGATGTACTCCTCCATGGCCTTGCGTTCTGGCTGAGAGAGGGAAAACAGTCTGCCACGAGGAGGGGTAGTCCCAGGGAGCAAGTCGATGGCACAGTCGTAGGCACGGTGCGGAGGAAGAACGGCGGCCCTGCTCTTGCTGAAAACTTCCTTGAGATCCCAGTACTCTGTGGGAACTTGAGATAACTCAGTGAGATCAGGAGGCTCGGCAGGAGACACAGGAGAGCTAGAGAGCAGACAAGAGGCATAGCAAGCAGGACCCCACTCCACAACCTGGCTAGTGACCCAGTCTATATGAGGGTTGTGGCAGGTGAGCCAAGGAAGACCTAGAATAACTGGGAACTCTGGTGAAGGAATCAGGTGCAGGGATATTTCTTCCTTGTGACCATGAGACTGGAGGAAGACTGGAGAAGTAACTTGGGTGACTCTTCCGTCACCTAAGGCTTGGCCATCCAGGGCAGACACAGACAGTGGGACTTCAAGAGGAGCAGTAGGGACATTGATACTTTGGGTGAAGTGAACATCCATAAAGTTTTCAGCCGCCCCGGAGTCTAACAAGGCTTGACAAGAGTGTACGGACTCACCCCAGGAGATGGAGACCGGGATGTAGACTCCTTGGCCAGGAGTTCAGGAGAGAGGGTAGACCCCGTCACAACCCTCCCTTGGCTGGATGGGGCGGTCCTTTTCCCGAGAGCTCGGGACATGATGCTCGGAAATGGCCAGGCTTGCCACAGTAGATGCAGCACTTGTCCCTCCTTCTGCGCTCCCTCTCAGCTGCGGAGAGACGAGTACGGCCAACTTGCATGGGCTCTGGACAGTCACTGGAGGAGGTAGATGGGCTCCAGGTCGAGGCAGTGAGGCCGGGGAAGCTCAGGACTCGGCGGCGCTCTCTAATCCTGTTGTCAAGACAAGTAGAATGTGAGATCAGAGTTTCGAGGTCACTTGGGCATCCGATAGAGGCCAGGCCATCTTTGATGGGGTCAGACAAACCATGGTGAAAGGCTGAAACCAGGGCTGCTTCGTTCCATCCGCTGACTGCTGCGAGCATCCGGAACGTGATGGCGTAGTCCGTGACGCTTCCTTCTTGCCAGATGGACATGAGCTTCCTGGTTGTGTCTTTACTGGTGTCTGCCTGATCGAAGATGCAAAGCATCTCCTCCAGAAACAACTTGAAATCAGAGCACTCGGGTCCCTGTCTCTGCCAAATGGCCGTTGCCCAAGCTCGTGCCTTACCAGCTAACAAGGTTATCACAAAGGCAATCTTGCGGCGATCCATAGTGTAGGTGGTAGGCTGAAGCTCAAAGGTGAGTTGACACTGGGTAAGGAACTCCTGGCACTCACCGTCATACCTCTGTGGTGCAGGAAGGCTGGGTTCACGAGGTGAAGGAGACAGCGTGGTGGGAGCAGATGGTGGAGCAGGAGCCAGATCAGGAGATGCAGGCAGAGGAGTCAGCCAGGGTTTTCCCAATTTGCTGAAGCAGTACCTCGAGGCAAGCAAGGGCCTCACATTGGCTTGTAAGTGTTCATCCATGAGTGTCCATGGTAGCTCTGAAGTGTGTTAAAGAAGCCATAATTCCCTGAAGGTTAGCCGAGTAGACCATTGAAGACGCCTCTGCTGAGTCGGTTATTACGGAGTCTTTCTGTTAGGGTTTTGCTGGGATTCAAACCCAGGTCATTGGTGTCATAATCCAGCAAACCCCCACTAGGCCACCAGAGGAATGACTCAAGTGCAGAGGCGTGAGGTGAAAGTAGAGTATCAAAAAAAAAGTTTATTTACAATCCAATGGAAAAAACAAAAAGAAAATCCAAAAGCTCAGAAGATAAACCAAAATAAAAATATCCAAAGGTAAAATGTCCAAAAACAAAAGGAAAGGCAAAGTGCTGAACGCTCAGAAGATCAAAAAGGTACAAAGTCCAAAGAAAGCAAAAATATCAAAAACACAAGGGCACAGGCAAGATACGTGGGACAGAGGAAACTAGCACTAGACAGCATAGCATAAAGACTCCGTGACAAGGGAACAAACAGAGGGGTATTTATACACAAACTAATTAAGGAACAGGGCGGGGCAGGAAACAGGCAATAAACACAAACACAAAACACAGTGGTGGCCTCTAGAGGCCAAAACAAACATGACAAGATAAACATAACAGCGGCCTCTAGAGGCCAAAACAGTCCCAGTCCTAACAGTGGTGTTGTCATGAAATTTAAAATCACCTAATTTTTCTCTTTAAATGATACATTTTCTCAGTTTAAACATTTGATATGTCATCTATGTTCTATTCTGAATAAAATATGGAATTTTGAAACTTCCACATCATTGTATTCCGTTTTTATTTCCAATTTGTACATTGTCCCAACTTTTTTGGAATCGGGGTTGCATTGCTGAATTTTTATTGCATGTGTTCAAAGAAGCTATGGATCTTGGTAAACTCCCTCCTTCCTTGTGTCAAGGGCTAATTACCTTGATACCTAAAGCTAATAAAGATTGTTTACTAATTGAAAATTGGAGACCTCTTACTTTAATAAACAATGATGCTAAATTATTTGCACATATTTTCTCACGTCTGAAGTTGTGTCTGCCCTCAATTATAGATTAGATTAGATTAGATTAGATTAGATTAGATTAGATTAGATCTAATGTAATCTAATTAGATTAGATTAGATTAGATTAGATTAGATTAGATAAAACTTTATTGATCCTTTTGGGAGCGTTCCCTCAGGGAAATTAAGATTCCAGCAGCATCATTACAGATAAACAGAGAAAAGAAATAGAGAAAACTTCTAGATAAATTAAAATAAATTAAGTATTTACATATACAAATATAAAAGATTAAGATATGGGGAAGAGAGGAAGGGGGGAGAAGTGGGGTTAGGGTGTGTGGGGGGGGGCAGGAAAGATATTGCACTTTATATTGCACATTGTCCGGTATTGCTTATTGTTAGGCTAGGCTAGGCTACTGCTCCTTCCCGTCCTCTGTCCTCCTGTTACCCCTCCTCCCCCCCAGAGAGGAGTTGTACAGTCTGATGGCGTGAGGGACAAAGGAGTTTTTGAGTCTGTTCATCCTGCACTTGGGAAGGAGCATTCTGTCACTGAACAGGCTCCTCTGGTTACTGATAACGGTGTGCAGAGGGTGACTGGCATCATCCATGATGTTCAATAGTTTGTCCAAAGACCTCTTCTCTGCCACCATCACCAGAGAGTCCAGCTTCATGCCGACCACAGAGCCGGCCTGCCTGATCAGTTTGTCCAGCCTGGATGTGTCCTTCTTGGATGTGCTGCCCCCCCAGCACACCACGGTGTAAAACAGGACACTGGCGACCACAGACTGATAGAACATCCACAGGAGTTTCCTGCAGATGTTAAAGGACTGCAGCCTCCTAAGGAAGTATAGCCTGCTCTGTCCCTTCCTGTATAAGTGATTGGTGTTGCAAGTCCAGTCCAGCTTGCTGTCCAGCCACAGCCTGAGGTACTTGTAGGAATCCACAGCCTCCACCTCGACTCCCTCAATCAGAACTGGTTGTGACCTTGGTCTGGACCTCCCAAAGTCAATGACCAGCTCCTTGGTCTTCGAGGTGTTGAGCTGCAGATGGTTCCTGTTGCACCACACAGCAAAGTCCCTCACCAGGTTCCTATACTCCTCCTCTCTGTCATCACTGATACACCCAATGATGGCTGTGTCATCGGCGAACTTCTGAATGTGACACAGCTCTGAGTTGTAGCAGAAGTCCGCGGTGTACAGGGTGAAGAGAAGAGGGGCCAGCACCGTGCCCTGGGGTGCTCCGGTGCTGCTAATTACAGTGTCAGACGTGATGTCCTTCAGCCTGACGTACTGCGGCCTGTCAGTGAGGTAGCTGGAGATCCAGGTGACCAGGCAGGGGTCCACTCGCATCCTGTTCAGTTTGTCCTGAAGCAGTAGGGGCTGGATGGTGTTGAAGGCACTCGAGAAGTCCAAGAAGAGGAGCCTCACTGTGCCATTTCCCTTATCCAGATGCGAGTGGGCTCGGTGTAGCAGGTAGAGGATGGCGTCTTCCACACCAACACCTGCCCGGTACGCAAACTGCAGACAGTCCTGGGCATGTTGTACCTGGGGTCTGAGGAGGCTGAGGAAGAGCCACTCCAACGTCTTCATTGGATGTGAAGTGAGTGCCACCGGTCGGAAGTTGTTCAGCTTCCTGGGCTGATTCTTTCTGGGAACTGGAATGATACATGATGTCTTCTAGAGGGTTGACACTCTCCCCAGCTGCAGGCTGAGGTTGAAGATGCGTTGGAGTGGTTCACCCAGTTCAGCAGTGCAGGTCTTCAGTAGTCATGGACACACCTTGTCCGGGCCTGCTGCTTTCCTGGGGTGAAGCTTCCTCAGTTGACCTTTGACCTGGTCTGCAGTAATGCATAGAGGAGTCTGTGTTGAGGTGGGGGAGGAGGGGGAGGAGGGGGCTGCTGTGATGACTGGGGGGAGGTGTGTTGAGGGAAGAAGGAGAGATGGCTGCAGTGAGGGAGAGGGTGGGGGGGACGTGGGCTGGTTGAACCGATTGAAGAAGTCATTCAACTCATTCGCCCTCTCCACTGTCCCCTCAACGACTCTGGTCTTTGTATTGTGGCCTGTAATGGTTTTCACACCTTCCCAGACCTCCCTCATGCTGTTCTCCTTCAGCTTCTGCTCCACCTTTCTCCTGTAGCTGTCCTTAGCTTCCCTCATGCAGCGTTTCACCTCCTGCTGTGCTGCTTTCATTGCCTCCCTATCCCTGCTCCTGAAGGCGGCCTTCTTCCTGTTGAGGACAGCTTTGACTTCCTGTGTTACCCATGGCTTGTTATTAGGGTAACACCATACAGTCTTAGCGGGGGAGACCACGTTTGCACAGAAATTGAGGTAATCTGTCAGACAGTGTGTCAGCCCCTCTATGTCCTCACAGTGTGGGCTAAGCAGCACATCCCAGTCCATGATGTCATAGCAGTCTCTGAGGGCATCTTCCATTTCAGGGGACCACCTCCTGATGGAGCTAGTTGTTGCAGGCTGCCTTTGAACCAGTGGGGTGTACTTCGGCTGTAGAAGAACCAGGTTGTGGTCAGACTTGCCTAGTGGGGGGAGGGGTGTGACTCTGTATGCATCCTTCACATTAGCATACAGCAAGTCAGTTGTCCTGTTGTTCCTTGTTGGACAATCCACAGCCTGGTAAAAAGCAGCCAAAGTAGAGTCCAAAGTAGCATGATTAAAGTCCCCAGAAATGATGATAAATGCCTCAGGGTGCTGTGTCTGCAGCCTTGCTGTGGCAGAGTGAATTCTCTCACATGCAGCTGCTGCATCTGCCTTCAGAGGGATGTAAACACAGATGGTGATCATGTGACTGAACTCCCTCGGCAGATAATATGGCCGCAGGCTAACGGCTAGCAGCTCCAAGTCCAGGCAACATAAAACTGTCTTTACGGAGCTATGTCCCGGGTTACACCAGCGGTTGTTAACATAAATGATGAGTCCCCCGCCTTTGTTTTTCCCGCATGTGTTAGTGTCTCTGTCGGCTCTCACAGCAGCGAATCCCCGCAGGTCCACGTTAGCATCCAGTACAAGGTGTGTTAGCCATGTCTCCGTAAAGATAAATAAGCTGCTCTCCCGGTAAATCCGCTGGTTGTTCAGAGCGGAAAGCTCGTCGACTTTATTCGACAGCGAGTTCGCATTCCCCATGATAACGGAGGGAATGGATGGTTTGTAGTGCCGCTGGTTGTCCGCTAGCCTAGCCTTTAGCTTAGCTCCGGCTTTGCAGCCCCTAGGTTTACTCCTCAGCTCCGCCGGGATGGGGTGTCGTATCCCGGCTTGTCCCATTGTTTTCAGATGAAGGCCAGTCAGGATTTATGCAAGGAAGACTTATCAGCAACAACAATAGACTAATTTTAGATATACAACCCCGATTCCAAAAAAGTTGGAACTAAGTACAAATTATAAATAAAAACGGAATGCAATAATTTACAAATCTCAAAAACTGATATTGTATTCAAAATAGAACATAGACAACATATCAAATGTCGAAAGTGAGACATTTTGAAATTTCATGCCAAATATTGGCTCATTTGAAATTTCATGACAGCAACACATCTCAAAAAAGTTGGGACAGGGGCAATAAGAGGCTGGAAAAGTTAAAGGTACAAAAATGGAACAGCTGGAGGACCAAATTGCAACTCATTAGGTCAATTGGCAATAGGTCATTAACATGACTGGGTATAAAAAGAGCATCTTGGAGTGGCAGCGGCTCTCAGAAGTAAAGATGGGAAGAGCATCACCAATCCCCCTAATTCTGCGCCGACAAAAAGTGAAGCAATATCAGAAAGGAGTTCGACAGTGTAAAATTGCAAAGAGTTTGAACATATCATCATCTACAGTGCATAATATCATCAAAAGATTCAGAGAACCTGGAAGAATCTCTGTGCGTAAGGGTCAAGGCCGGAAAACCATACTGGGTGCCCGTGATCTTCGGGCCCTTAGACGGCACTGCATCACATACAGGCATGCTTCTGTATTGGAAATCACAAAATGGGCTCAGGAATATTTCCAAAGAACATTATCTGTGAACACAATTCACCGTGCCATCCGCCGTTGCCAGCTAAAACTCTATAGTTCAAAGAAAAAGCCGTATCTAAACACGATCCAGAAGCGCAGACGTCTTCTCTGGGTCAAGGCTCATTTAAAATGGACTGTGGCAAAGTGGAAAACTGTTCTGTGGTCAGACGAATCAAAATTTGAAGTTCTTTATGGAAATCAGGGACGCCGTGTCATTCGGGCTAAAGAGGAAGAGGACGATCCAAGTTGTTATCAGCGCTCAGTTCAGAAGCCTGCATCTCTGATGGTATGGGGTTGCATTAGTGGGTGTGGCATGGGCAGCTTACACATCTGGAAAGACACCATCAATGCTGAAAGGTATATCCAGGTTCTAGAGCAACATATGCTCCCATCCAGACGACGTCTCTTTCAGGGAAGACCTTGCATTTTCCAGCATGACAATGCCAAACCACATACTGCATCAATTCCAGCATCATGGCTGCGTAGAAGAAGGGTCCGGGTACTGAACTGGCCAGCCTGCAGTCCAGATCTTTCACCCATAGAAAACATTTGGCGCAACATAAAACGGAAGATATGACAAAAAAGACCTAAGAGAGTTGAGCAACTAGAATCCTACATTAGACAAGAATGGATTAACATTCCTATCCCTAAACTTGAGCAACTTGTCTCCTCAGTCCCCAGACGTTTACAGACTGTTGGAAAGAGAAAAGGGGATGTCTCACAGTGGTAAACATCATCTATGTTCTGTTCTGAATAAAATATGGAATTTTGAAACTTCCACATCATTGCATTCCGTTTTTATTTACAATTTGTACCTTGTCCCAACTTTTTTGGAATCGGGGTTTTAGTTGACTATAGAGAATTTCTAACCCGCAATAATTTTGTCTTATTTATCGACAAATATAAGGCTTTTGACACTCTAACGCATACTGTCTTATTTGATGTTCTGGACTTTTTTGGGTTCAGCCCTTTTTTAAAAAGGGCAATAAAAACTTTATATAGTGATTGTAATAGTTCAGTGAAACTTCCAGGAGGTACCACTCACAGATTTAACATATCTAGAGGAATAAAGCAGGGAGACCCTGCAGCACCATTTGTTCATTTTAGTTATGCAAATTTTGGCTCTGGGGCGGCACAGTGGTGTAGTGGTTAGCGCTGTCACCTCACAGCAAGAAGGTCCGGGTTCGAGCCCCGTGGCCGGCGAGGGCCTTTCTGTGCGGAGTTTGCATGTTCTCCCCGTGTCCGCGTGGGTTTCCTCCGGGTGCTCCGGTTTCCCCCACAGTCCAAAGACATGCAGGTTAGGTTAACTGGTGACTCTAAATTGACCGTAGGTGTGAATGTGAGTGTGAATGGTTGTCTGTGTCTATGTGTCAGCCCTGTGATGACCTGGCGACTTGTCTAGGGTGTACCCCGCCTTTCTCTCGTAGTCAGCTGGGATAGGCTCCAGCTTGCCTGCGACCCTGTAGAAGGATAAAGCGGCTAGAGATAATGAGAATGAGAGAATTTTGGCTCTGCATTTATTTAATGACTCCTTTCAGGGTATCAGCATTTCCGGAAGAGAAATAAAATGCTGTCAGTTAGCTGATGACACAGCTATCTTTCTCAAAGATGAAATGCAGGTCAAAAAGGTAATTGAATGTATCAAGGAATTTTCACATATATCAGGCTTGCATTTCAATCTCAAAAAATGTGTTCTCTTCCCTCTAAAACATGACTTATCTCTAACTGAACTTGAAGGTATTCTGGTGTCAGATAAAGTGACCTACCTGGGTATTGACATTTGCAAAGATCAGTCAGAAAGAGTGAAATGTAACTTTAAACCCCTTATCCCTAAAATCAAAAGAAGATTTAACCTATGGTTAATGCGTGACCTTTCTATCAAAGGCCGCATTTTACTTTCTAAAACAGAAGGATTATCTCGTTTAGTTTACCCCGCTAGAGTTCTTGACATCCCAAAAACTATTATTAAATAAATAGACGCTACAGTGCCTTGCAAAAGTATTCATACCCCTTGAACTTTTTCACATTTTTCCACCTTACAACCACGAACTTAAAAGTTTTTTATTGAGATTTTATGTGATAGACCAACACAGAGTAGCACATAATTGTGAAGTGAAACGAAAATGATAAATGGTCTTCAAAATTTTAAACAAATAAAAATCTGAAAAATGTGGTGTGCATTAGTATTCAGCCCCCCTGCGTCAATACTTTGTAGAGCCACCTTTTGCTGCAATTACAGCTGCAAGTCTTTTGTGGTATGTCTCTACCAGCTTTACACATCTAGACACTGAAATTTTTGCCCATTCTTCTTTGCAAAATAGCTCAAGCTCAGCCAGATTGGATGGAGAGCATCTGTGACCAGCAATTTTCAAGTCTTGCCACAGATGCTCAATGACATTTAGGTCTGGACTTTGACTGGGCCATTCAAACACATGAATATTCTTTGATCTAAACCATTCCATTGTAGCTCTGGCTGTATGTTTAGGGTCATTGTCTTGCTGGAAGGTGAATCTCCTTCCCAGTCTCAAGTCTTTTGCAGCCTCCAACAGGTTTTCTTTCAGGATTGCCCTGTATTTAGCTCCATCCATCTTCCCATCAACTCTGACCAGCTTCCCTGTCCCTGCTGAAGAAAAGCATCCCCATAGCATGATGCTGCCACCACCATGTTTCACAGTGGGGATGGTGTGTGCAGGGTGATGAGCAGTGTTAGTTTTCCGCCACACATAGCGCTTTGCATTTAGGCCAAAAAGTTCAACTTTGGTCTCTTCTGACCAAAGCACCTTCTTCCACATGTTTGCTGTGTCCCCTACATGGTTTCTTATGCCTGTCTTTCAACAATGGCTTTCTTCTTGCCACTCTTCCAAAAAGGCCAGATTTGTGGAGTGTACGACTTATAGTTGTCCTGTGCACAGTTTCTCCCACCTGAGCTGTGGATTTCTGCAGCTCCTCCAGAGTGATCATGGGCCTCTTGGCTGTTTCTCTGACCAGTGCTCTCCTTGCTTGCTCTGTCAGTTTAGGTGGACGGCCATGTCTTGGTAGGTTTGCAGTTGTGCCATACTTTTTCCATTTTTGAATGATGGATTGAACAGTGCTTCTTGAGATGTTCAGAGCTTGGGATATTTTTTATAACCTAACCCTGCTTTAAACTTCTCCAGAACTTTATCCCTGACCTGTCTGGTGAGTTCTTTGGTCTTCATGATGCTGTTTGTTCTTCAGTGTTCTCTAACAAACCACTGAGGCCTTCACAGAACAAGTGTATTTATGCTGAGAGTAAATTACACACAGTAGGACTCTATTAACTAATTAGATGACTTCTGAAGGCAATTGATTGCACTGGATTGTATTTAGAGGTATCAGAGTACAGGGGGCTGAATACTAATGCACACCACATTTTTCAGATTTTTATTTCTTTAAAATTTTGAAGACTATTTATCATTTTCATTTCACTTCACAATTATGTGCTGCTCTGTGTTGGTCTATCACATAAAATCTCAATAAAACACTTTTAAGTTTGTGGTTGTAAGGTGGAAAAATGTGAAAAAGTTCAAGGGGTATGAATACTTTTGCAAGGCACTGTACTTCATTCAATTTTATTTGGAGGAATATACCTCATTATTTAAACAAACAAGTTCTAGGTAGCCTGTGTGATCAGGGAAGGTTAAATGCTCTAGACTTTCATTCGTCCAATACAATTTTCAAAGTGAACTGGATTAAAGATTATATAAAAAACAAAAACAAGTAATGGTACCTTTTACCAAATCTTATTTTCCAAAAAGTCAGTGGCATAGAACTTTTGCTTCATTGCAATTTTCAGGTGGATAAACTCCCTATTAAGTTATCTAACTTTCATAAACAGGCTCTCCTTTGTTGGCTTCTGACTTACAAACATAATTTTTCACCACACAAACATTTAATTTGGAATAATAAACTTATCACTTTTAAAAACAAATCTACGTACTTTGAAAAGTGGGTCTCCAATAACATTTTATTTATTTCTCAATTGAGTAATAACGAAGGCCAATTTCTTACATATATTGAATTCTTAAACAAATTTGCCATTCCAATACAACCTAGAGAATACATTATTGTGTTTGCTGCACTTCCTGATGGTTTTCTTAGAATACTAGGCCCTCAAGCTCCCTGCGAGCAGTCTACTCTACAGAGTGAGATATCACTGAATGGTGTTAGTATAAAAAATACAAAATGCAATAATAGATGGTTAAGACGAATAGTGCAGCTACCTGCTATTCCACGTTGCACAAGCTATTGGGACGGCATCTTTGACGGAATCCACTGGGACAGGGTCTGGTGTCTCATCTCATCTCATCTCATTATCTCTAGCCACTGTATCCTTCTACAGGGTCGCAGGCAAGCTGGAGCCTATCCCAGCTGACTACGGGCGAAAGGCGGGGTACACCCTGGACAAGTCGCCAGGTCATCACAGGGCTGACACATAGACACAGACAACCATTCACACTCGCATTCACACCTACGGTCAATTTAGAGTCACCAGTTAACCTAACCTGCATGTCTTTGGACTGTGGGGGAAACCGGAGCACCCGGAGGAAACCCACGTGGACACGGGGAGAACATGCAAACTCCGCACAGAAAGGCCCTCGCCGGCCACGGGGCTCGAACCCGGACCTTCTTGCTGTGAGGCGACAGCGCTAACCACTACACCACCGTGCCGCCGGGTCTGGTGTTGTCAATGATTTTATATTAAATAACAAAGTAAAAGAAATATACTATAAAATTATGCACATGTTCTATCCTACCAACTCTTTGTTAAAAAATTTAGAGATACTTCAGACTCCTGTGTTTTCTGTGTGAATATGACTGAAACTATTTCCCATTTATTTTACGAATGTGTTTACACAAGGTACTTCTGGTCTGAAGTAGAGAACATGTGTGGTGTGTTATGGTCCTGCAGTGTTACACTTAATCAAAAAGATGGGTTTTTTTTGAGAAAGAAGCCTTTTGTAAAAATCACATTTTCACCATAAATCTTCTTATCCTGTTAGGAAAATTCCACATCCACAGATGTAAGTGGGGGGAGGGAAACCCTCAATCATTGCTTTTAAAAATGAAATCAAATCCTATCTGAACACTTTAATGGGACTATACAGCCAGAAAGCAGACAGGACTCTCTGCGTGCTTGCAGATTTGCATTCCTCTTTGTGATTTATTTTTTGTATTTTTGTACCCCATGTATGTTGATGTATGTATTACGATTTTTGACTTGATCGAATAAAAAAACTAGAAAAGCACTCGGAGAGCGCAGACCTCTGCCAAGATTCCTTTAAAAAAATCCAGGATCCAGAAGGTGATCTGGATCACCGCCAAAATTTAATGGATTGTTACTTGTGCCCAGTCACACCTCTGGAAAAAATTTCAGAGCAATCCTTTCATTACATTTTCTGTAATGTTGCTAACAGACAAACCAACAAACAAACAAACCAACGCTACCGAAAACATCACCTCCTTGGCGGAGGTAAAAAAATCCCCCCCAAAAAATTTATTGTCTCGTTTTTCAGTTCATGTAATAATAAACATCTCATCTCATCTCATCTCATCTCATTATCTCTAGCCGCTTTATCCTGTTCTACAGGGTCGCAGGCAAGCTGGAGCCTATCCCAGCTGACTACGGGCGAAAGGCGGGGTACACCCTGGACAAGTCGCCAGGTCATCACAGGGCTGACACATAGACACAGACAACCATTCACACTCACATTCACACCTACGGTCAATTTAGAGTCACCAGTTAACCTAACCTGCATGTCTTTGGACTGTGGGGGAAACCGGAGCACCCGGAGGAAACCCACACGGACACGGGGAGAATAATAAACATATTATTATTATTATTATTATTATTATTATTATACATACCTGGCGACTTGTCCAGGGTGTACCCCGCCTTTCTCCCGTAGTCAGCTGGGATAGGCTCCAGCTTGCCTGCAACCCTGTAGGACAGGATAAAGTGGCTAGAGATAATGAGATGAGATGAGATTATTATACGTATAACATTAGTGCTAATGAATAATTATGAACAGTTTGTTTATTCAAGCCTTTTGTGAATAGCTTTTATGAGGCAAAGGAGTAGATCTGGAGGGTCCTCAGGCATAGTGTTTTAGTAAACTGGGATGGATGGTTGGATGCCCCCCCCCACACACTCTCACTCGTTCACTTGGGTTTGTTGACGGTGTAGTGGCTGGCTGCTTTCTGTCCCAGGGTTCCCTCATGTCTGTGTTACCTTCTGGCTCTCCCTTTTAGTCATGCTGTCATAGTTAGCCTTACCAGAGTCCCTGCTTGCACTCAGCACACAATGTACGCTGTTCTTAACCATTAGGTGACAACGGGCATACCTAACAATCTGTGTTTCTCTCTCTCTCGCTCTCGCACAAGATACACCTGCTACTCCCAAGTTACCAGTGATCACTCCTTCTGCTCTCTGGACCTGCCTGATCCATACTGATGCTCTATTTCAGCTTGGAAACGTATTCACATGAAACTCTGCTGAAGAGGTTGGCTTCACATCATCAGCCTCAAGATCTCCATGAGATTATTGTAGATGGTATTACACCGACACCCTAAAGATACCTAGCTGTGGATGTTCTTCCTTTGACAGTCTAAAGACACTCAAGTCTCAGTCACTGAACAGACGATAACTTCAGTTTGATATGAAAGACAAACAAGCCTTAATACTCTCATGATGCTCATAATCAAGTTGCAGGCATCTTATCCAGAGCAACGTACCCTAAGCAGCCTGGGGGTTAGGTGCCTTGCTCAAGGGCACTTCAACCTTTCCTGCTGGTCCAGGGAATCAAACCAGCAACCTTTTGGTCCTAAAGCTGCTTTTCTAACCATTAGACCATGGCTTCCCCACTTAGGACCATGACTTTAACACACTTAACACGGTTTGACTGTATACTATAGAGCTGTAGAAGAATAATTATTTATAATCATGCTTTTTGTTGTCACCCAGATGAAGAAGGGTTCCCTTTTGAGTCTGGTTCCTGTCAAGATTTCTTCCTCATGCCAGTTTTTCTTCACCACTGTCACCTCTGGCTTGTTCTTTAAGATTAAATATAAATTTAATGTAATATGTGTGTTATCTGGATTTCTGTAAAGCTGCTTTGTGATAATGTCCATTGTTAACAGTGCTGTATAAATAAAATCGAATTGACCTGAATTAGTTTTGCAGAAACAGATTAACTTTTCATGCACAGGAAGACTGTGTGTGAACAGCTGTACACTGTAAAAAAAAATTTGTTGTTTTAACTTAAAAAAGTTAGTGCAAGGGCTGCCTTAAAATTTTGAGTTCACTGGAATTCACATAGTAAGTTAAATTGTTGTGAACTTACTATATTAATTTCAGTGAACTCAAAATTTTAAGGCAGCCCTTAAGGCAACCCTTGCACTAACTTTTTTAAGTTAAAACAACAAATCATTTTTTACAGTGTAGGTGTGCAGCAAAACAGCTGGAGCCAAAAAGCACACACAAAACAGCTGGAACACCTAAGACTGGAAATGATGAAATGAAATGGGTTATCACTGTTGAAATGTCATATTGACTGATCTGAATCAAGTTATATAAACTCAGTAAGTGAACCCTGTTTGAAGAATTCAATCTGACTGAGTTACTTCACTGGAGTGTGAAATTGTATTTAAGCAACTCATGTTGTGACTCATGATTCATTTGACTGAATTTTTAATGACTCAAATAATATTCATTTAAAAGTAGACAAAGCCTTATTTTAAAGTTTTCCTCAACACCTCTTTGATAAAAAAAAAATCCTTAACTATTTAATCACTATGACTTAATGGACACGAGCATTCCAGTGGAAAATTACAAACAATTACGAACACGAATTCATTCATTTTGTAAGCTGCTTATCCATTGTGGATTGAAGGGAAACTGGAGCCAATCCCAGCTGACATTGTGAGAGGTGGAGTTCACCCTGGGCAGGTCACCAGTCGATCACACAGAGACAGACAGCCTCACACTAAAGCTCACACTCACAGGCAATTTAGAGTCACCAGTTGACCAAATCCATGTGTCTTTGGACTGTGGAGGAAACCCACACAGACACATAGAAAGGTTTCAGTCGGTTGTGAGGTTCGAACTCAGACCCTTCTTGCTGTGAGGCGATAGTGATAACCACTGCACCGTCCAGTTCTACAAATGCATATGCTAATTGAGTTAAAAAAACCACACCTCCACTGTAGTATGCTCTGCACACTGTCCCAATTGGTATGAGGGATCCAGAATGAAAAGAAAACTGCATCAGAACAGAAAAAATATGAAAACAACAGACAAAAAAAAGGAAAATGAGACTGTGAATGAGGTCATCTTTATGAAAAATAAATTTTTATTTCATTTCCAAGGGTGGCACGGTGGTGTAGTGGTTAGTGCTGTTGCCTCACAGCAAGAAGGTCCGGGTTCGAGCCCCGTGGCCGGCGAGGGCCTTTCTATGTGGAGTTTGCATGTTCTGTCCGTGTGGGTTTCCTCTGGGTGCTCCGGTTTCCCCCACGGTCCAAAGACATGCAGGTTAGGTTAACTGGTGACTCTAAATTGACCGTAGGTGTGAGTGTGAATGGTTGTCTGTGTCTATGTGTCAGCCCTGTGATGACCTGGCGACTTGTCCAGGGTGTACCCCGCCTTTCGCCCGTAGTCAGCTGGGATAGGCTCCAGCTTGCCTGCGACCCTGTAGAACAGGATAAAGCGGCTAGAGATAATGAGATGAGATTTCATTTTCATTACTTGCATTTCAGAACTTTTTTTAAATTTTTATTTTATTTTAATAATATTCTACTTCCTGATTTTAGTTTATTTGAAATTTTTGGCACAAAAATTAACTCCACATATCTCAGATTATTACCTCATCTCATTTAACCCTTTGGTGACTGACCCCTTGAAAATGGTTCCTCCAGGAACGATGACGTTTCAGTTGTCAAGACAACGGAAAAACTAAAATACATGAGCATTTTGTTTTGTGCACAAGAGCATTGTGACGTATCTTTCTGTTTTTGTATTTTAGTTTTTCCGTTGTCTTGACAACTGAAAAGTCATCGTTCCTGGAGGAACCATTTTCAAGGGGTCAGTCACCAAAGGGTTAAAATATGTCTTAGTCATTAGTATCTGCACTTTGCACATATCTGCGTCACCAATGCGACTGTGTATTGTACAATGCTAGTTATAGTTAAAGGAACAGTCCACTGTATTTCCATAATGAAATATGCTCTTACCTGAATTGAGACGAGCTGCTCCGTACCTATCCGAGCTTTGCGCGACCTCCCAGTTAGTCAGACGCAGTCAGACGCGCTGTCACTCCTGTTAGCAATGTAGCTAGGCTCAGCATGGCCAACGGTATTTTTTGGGGCTGTAGTTAGATGTGACCAAACTCTTCCGCATTTTTCCTGTTTACATAGGTTTATATGACCAGTGATATGAAACAAGTTCAGTTACACAAATTGAAACGTAGCGATTTTCTATGCTATGGAAAGTCTGCACTATAATGACAGGCATACTAACACCTTCTGCGCGCTTCGGCAGCGCATTGATATCTGAGCTCCGTATCAATGCGCTTCCGAAGCGCGCAGAAGGTGTTAGTACGCCTGTCATTATAGTGCGGACTTTCCATAGCATAGAAAATCGCTACGTTTCAATTTGTGTAACTGAACTTGTTTCATATCACTGGTCATATAAACCTATGTAAACAGGAAAAACGCGGAAGAGTTTGGTCACATCTAACTACAGCCCCAAAAAATACCGTTGGCCATGCTGAGCCTAGCTACATTGCTAACAGGAGTGACAGCGCATCTGACTGCGTCTGACTAACTGGGAGGTCGCGCAAAGCTCGGATAGGTACGGAGCAGCTCGTCTCAATTCAGATAAGAGCATATTTCATTATGGAAATACGGTGGACTGTTCCTTTAACCCTTTGGTGACTGACCCCTTGAAAATGGTTCCTCCAGGAACGATGACGTTTCAGTTGTCAAGACAACGGAAAAACTAAAATACAAAAACAGAAAGATACATCACAATGCTCTTGTGCACAAAACAAAATGCTCTTGTATTTTAGTTTTTCCATTGTCTTGACAACTGAAACGTTTAAAAACGTTTAATGGTTCCTGGAGGAACCATTTTCAAGGGGTCAGTCACCAAAGGGTTAAAGTTTACTTATTTCATACAAAAATGTTTAAAATATAGTAAGAAGCACACATCTAAAAGTTTATTGCTACTATTTAATGGCCACTTCAATAGTAGCTCGACAGCATAAATGGCTCCACTCAGAAATAGCATCCCAATGGATATACTTAAATCAGCTGTGATAAAAACAGACCTTGACAGAACCAAAATAACAGCTTTTTTTTTTATCAAACCAAAGCACTGCACTCAAACCAAAGCATAGCACTGTGGATACAAATCATCAACATCCAGATTGTCAACATAAGCTTCATACTAATATCTAAACAGAACACCTATGTAAAAAAACAAACAAAAACCTTCCACACCAGAAGCTGACCTAACTACAGGCCCAAATCAGAAAAAAATTGGCACAGTTTGTTGAAATTTAAACTAAAAACAATGATTTGTAAATCGTCTTTGACCTGTATTGCACTCAAAGTAATACTCATCTCATCTCATTATCTCTAGCCACTTTATCCTGTTCTACAGGGTCGCAGGCAAGCTGGAGCCTATCCCAGCTGACTACGGGCGAAAGGCGGGGTACACCCTGGACAAGTCGCCAGGTCATCACAGGGCTGACACATAAACACAGACAACCATTCACACTCACACCTATGGTCAATTTAGAGTCACCAGTTAACCTAACCTGCATGTCTTTGGACCGTGGGGGAAACCAGAGCACCCAGAGGAAACCCACACGGACAGCATGCAAACTCCACATAGAAAGGCCCTCGCTGGCCACGGGGCTTGAACCCGGACCTTCTTGCTGTGAGGCGACAGCGCTAACCACTACACCACCCCTCAAAGTCATACAACACATTATTTGATGTTTTACCTCATGAATTGTATTGTTTTTTCAAAATAAACACATTTCAATTCTGATTCTTGCAACACATTTCAAAAAAAGTTAAGCATTTAAAAGTAAAGCATTTCCCACTTTATCATGTTTTCATTCCTTCTCACAACACTTAAAAGATGTTTAGGGACTGAAGACACCAAGTGATGAAGTGTTTCAGCTGCTATTTTGTCACTGTAAACAGGTTTTAAGGTGTGCAACAGTACAGGGTCGTTGTTGTCATAGTTTTCATTTCTAAATTCTCCACACATTATCTATTGGGGACAGAGGAGACACACCCTCTTCTTCCACAGCCACGCCTTTGTAATGTGTGCAGAATGTGGTTTTGCTTCGTCTTGTTGAAATCTCCCTGAAAAAGATTTTGTCTTGAAGGCAGCATATGTTGCTCCAAAATCTCAAAGTACTTTTCTGCATTCATGTTCCATCACAGAAGTGTAAGTTACCTTTGGCAAGGGCTTTGACACAACCCCTTACCATGACACACCCTGGCTTTTGGACTTATTGCTGGTAACAGTCTGGCCGGTCCTTTCTGTCTTTGGTCTGGAGCACACGGAGTCCAGTTCTTACAAAAAAGACCTGGAATACTGATTTGTCTGACCACAATACACATTCCCACTGTGTGATGGTGCATCCCAGATGCCTTCAAACCCAGAGAAGTTGAACACAGAAGTCAGAAGCATCTGACTTACATCTCCATTAATGGGAGGCTGAATAAATGGACTGCATGGTGTTTAATGATCTAATGCTGTTTTCTCCCTGGAGGAAAGTGACAAAGGTCCTCCCTCCTCTTGTGTTTCTGTGTCTTCCCCCTGCCAGGTGAGTGATCCCTGAGCCACCAGTGCAGAAGTGAAGCTTGGGTCAGTGTGTTGGCGCTGCAGGGAGCCTGGACACTTCCAGGATCAATGCCACACAATGGAGGTGGGGCCAGTGGTCCGGATCCCCGATGCGCCAGAGACCATCCTTGACAGAGCCAGAACGTATCGCATAGCAGTGAGTATCCAAGGGGATACATTTCACATGTTGGTGGATTCAAGCTGTAATCAAACCTCCATCCACCAAACTGTGATTCAAAGTGAAGCATTGGGTACAACATGTTTGGTGAAGGTTCTGTTTGTACACGGGGATGTTCATGAATACCCACTGGTGCCAGTCCGCATCCACTTTTGGGGGACAAAACATAGTGTAGAGGTGGCAGTTAACCCTCACCTAACTCACCCACTAATTCTGGGAACTGATTGGCCTAGGTTTAAGAGTTTAATAGTGTGCATAGCAGTGGATGGATCCTGCAGCAGCACATCACAGATGAATCCCTGTGTAGTATTGGTGAGGGAAACCCTCTCAATCCATGTCATGTCCAGGTCAGCCCTGCATCATAGTGACACAGAAGGGGCAGAGCACCTCTGCTCTCCCATCTCTTGAGGGAATTCCCTCGAAGATTTCCCTTTGGAACAAGCGTGAGACGAGACTTTGCATAGTGTTTTTGACCAAGTGAGAGTAGACAATGGTCAACTCCTCCAGCCAAATGTTACACTCTCCTACCATACTTTGCAGTAATTAAAGATAGATTATACTGAGTGACACAGAACACTCAAACCAATGAAAAAACGACTCAGTTGTTAATCACAAAGTGCCATAGGAAACTCATGTTCCACACAGCTCATTATAACCCCATGGCCGGACACCTAGGGCAGGAAAAAACACTAGTCCATCTCATGGCCCATTTCTACTGGCCGGGGATTTATGGGGATATTTGTAGGTGATGTGCAGCATGCCGCAATTCCAGCTAGTGAATCCGGTGGCCATGCCAAAAGCGCCTTTGTGCCCTCTTCCTCTAACTGAGACCCCCTTCGAAATAATTGGGATGGACCTCATTGGGCCATTAGACAGGTCTGCATGAGAGCATTGCTTTATGTTAGTCCTGGTGGATTATGCAATGCGATACCCAGAAGCAATGTCACTGTGGAACATTTCTGCATGCAGTATCACAGAGGCACCATTTAAAATGATCTCCCAAGTTGGGATTCTGAAAGAAATCCTGACTGATCAGGGCACTATATTTATGTCACACACCCCTCACAAACTCTATGAGTTATTGGGGGTTAAATCTGTCCACACAAGTGTTTATCACCCACAGACAGATGGCTTGGTTGAACGGTTTAACCAAACCATTAGAATAAGAATACCTTTATTATCCCACAATGGGGATAGCAGCAGAACATATCAAGCCACACAAGTACAACCCTGATTCCAAAAAAGTTGGGGCAAAGTACAAATTGTAAATAAAAACGGAATGCAATAATTTACAAATCTCAAAAACTGATATTGTATTCACAATAGAACATAGACAACATATCAAATGTCGAAAGTGAGACATTTTGAAATTTCATGCCAAATATTGGCTCATTTGAAATTTCATGACAGTAACACATCTCAAAAAAGTTGGGACAGGGGCAATAAGAGGTTGGAAAAGTTAAAGGTACAAAAAAGGAACAGCTGGAGGACCAAATTGCAACTCATTAGGTCAATTGGCAATAGGTCATTAACATGACTGGGTATAAAAAGAGCATCTTGGAGTGGCAGCGGCTCGCAGAAGTAAAGATGGGAAGAGCATCACCAATCCCCCTAATTCTGCGCCGACAAATAGTGGAGCAATATCAGAAAGGAGTTCGACAGTGTAAAATTGCAAAGAGTTTAAACATATCATCATCTACAGTGCATAATATCATCAAAAGATTCAGAGAATCTGGAAGAATCTCTGTGCATAAAGGTCAAGGCCGGAAAAACATACTGGGTGCCCGTGATCTTCGGGCCCTTAGACGGCACTGCATCACATGCAGGCATGCTTCTGTATTGGAAATCACAAAATGGGCTCAGGAATATTTCCAGGGAACATTATTTGTGAACACAATTCACCATGCCATCCGCCGTTGCCAGCTAAAACTCTATAGTTCAAAGAAGAAGCCGTATCTAAACCTGATCCAGAAGTGCAGACGTCTTCTCTGGGCCAAGGCTCATTTAAAATGGACTGTGGCAAAGTGGAAAACTGTTCTGTGGTCAGACGAATCAAAATTTGAAGTTCTTTATGGAAATCAGGGATGCCGTGTCATTCGGACTGAAGAGGAGAAGGACGACCCAAGTTGCTATCAGCGCTCAGTTCAGAAGCCTGCATTTCTGATGGTATGGGGTTGCATTAGTGCGTGTGGCATGGGCAGCTTACACATCTGGAAAGACACCATCAATGCTGAAAGGTAGATCCAGGTTCTAGAGCAACATATGCTCCCATCCAGACGACGTCTCTTTCAGGGAAGACCTTGCATTTTCCAACATTACAATGCCAAACCACAAACTGCATCAATTACAGCATCATGGCTGCGTAGAAGAAGGGTCCGGGTACTGAACTGGCCAGCCTGCAGTCCAGATCTTTCACCCATAGAAAACATTTGGCGCATCATAAAATGCAAGATACGACAAAAAAGACCTAAGACAGTTGAGCAACTAGAATCCTACATTAGACAAGAATGGGTTAACATTCCTATCCCTAAACTTGAGCAACTTGTCTCCTCAGTCCCCAGACGTTTACAGACTGTTGTAAAAAGAAAAGGGGATGTCTCACAGTGGTAAACATGGCCTTGTCCCAACTTTTTTGAGATGTGTTGTTGTCATGAAATTTAAAATCACCTAATTTTTCTCTTTAAATGATACATTTTCTCAGTTTAAATATTTGATATGTCATCTATGTTCTGTTCTGAATAAAATATGGAATTTTGAAACTTCCACATCATTGCATTCCATTTTTATTTACAATTTGTACTTTGTCCCAACTTTTTTGGAATCAGGGTTGTAAAAAATATATAGATTAGATTAGATTAGATTAGATTAGATTAGATTAGATTAGATTAGATTAGATTAGATTAGATTAGATTAGATTAGATTAGATTAGATTAGATTAGATTAGATTAGATTAGATTAGATTAGATTAGATAGAACTTTATTTATCCCTTTGGGAGTCTTCCCTCAGGGAAATTAAAAATCCAGCAGCATCATTACAGGATAAACAGAGAATAGAAAATAGAGAAAACTTCTAGATAAATTAAGTATTTACATATACAAATATAAAAAACAAGATATGAAAAAAGTCCAGCAGGAGAGGTATTGCACATTTGTATTCCACATTGTCCAGTATTGCTTTTTGTCAGGCTAGGCTACTACTCCTTCCCATCTTCTGTCCTCCTTTACCCCTCCTCCCCTCCAGAGAGGAGTTGTACAGTCATGATATATAGTGTATATACATACAGTATATATATATAGGGTGGCACGGTGGTGTAGTGGTTAGCACTGTCACCTCACAGAAAGAAGGTCCTGGGTTTGAGCCCAGTGGCCAACGAGGGCCTTTCTGTATGGAGTTTGCATGTGCTCCCCGTGTCTGCGTGGGTTTCCTCCGGGTGCTCCAGTTTCCCCCACAGTCCAAAGACATGCAGGTTAGGTTAACTGGTGACTCTAAATTGACCGTAGGTGTGAATGTGAGTGTGAATGGTTGTCTGTGTCTGTGTGTTGGCCCTGTGATGACCTGGTGACTTGTCCAGGGTGTACCCTGCCTTTCGCCCGTAGTCAGCTGGGATAGGCTCCAGCTTGCCTGCGACCCTGTAGAACAGGATAAAGTGGCTAGAGATAATGAGATGAGATGGGAGGGTAGCACGGTGGTGTAGTGGTTAGCACTGTCACCTCACAGCAAGAAGGTCCTGGGTTTGAGCCCAGTGGCCAACAAGGGCCTTTCTGTGTGGAATTTGCATGTTCTCCCTGTGTCTGCGTGGGTTTCCCCCACAGTCCAAAGACATGGAGGTTAGACTAATTGGTGGCTCTAAATTGACTGTACGTGTGAATGTGAGTGTGAATGGTTGTTTGTCTGTATGTGTCAGCCCTGTAATGACCTGGCAACTTGTCCAGGGTGTATCCCACCTCTTGCCCATAGTCAGCTGGGATAGGCTTCAGCTTGCCTGCGACCCTGTACAGGATTAGTGGCTACAGATAATGGCTGGATATATATATATATATATATATATATATATATATATATAGGCATCGGCAGGCATCTTCGAGCTGTTGGGCAAAGGCGAACAGGCAGCCGATTTCACTGAGTGCCTGTTGGCGATGTTGTTCAGGGGTGTGGTCAACCTGCTCCGAAATTCCAGCAGATAGGTGGCTGGGAGCTGTTGGGCTGCAAGCTGGACTTTCCCCAGGAGAGGCAATAAGCTGACTGCCTATTTGGAGTTTGGCTATGAGTATGCTTTGACCACAAGCTCAAACAGCTCCATGGATGCCTCGAGAGCTTCAGAGATCCATCTTGGTCAGTATAACATGAGGTGGGACCGCAGAATCTGCGGGAGCGGCTGCTGGAGTACCTACTGGCTGAATCAGGCTTCAGATCACCTGCTGATCCGCTGCCTGGGCCTGGAGCGGAACCTGAAAACACTGATCTTGCACTTTGCACAACACAATGAGGGCCTAATGTTGGGTTTGGTGGATGCTGATGAGGGTCTGGAGGATCTTGCTGACTGGCATGGATTCCATGACAGCACATTCTCCTCAATTCCCAGGTTTTGGCACCAGTGTAACACTTGAAGTTTGGGGAAATGAGGAAACAGGAGACAGGCTCGTGACAACTCAAGGTATGTTTTGTTTTTTCTCCTACTTTTGGTTTCAGAAACTTTATTTCACTCTGTAACAGTTCTAACAAAGGGCAGAGCACAGAGGACGGCAGGACAGAGATCAGGTTGGTAAACTGGGTTTTTTTTATTGCCACACTTTTCAGTGAACATCTAGTAAATAACCCAGACACACACACACAACCGGCGTCTGGTTCGGGGATGAGCTCCTCTGCTCTCGCTCTCCCTCCTTAAGTAGGGCGTGGTCACTGAGAAACCACACAAACACAGGTTAATTGACATCAGGTGTAGTGATTCTGCCACTTACCTTCCCTGACTCCGCCCTCCTGTCACAGACTGGCGCTTGACCACGCCCCCACTACCACATACCCCCACCGCCTGACTCAGGCCGGGCGGCCATCCGGCCTGCAGCTGACTCCCCCCCCCCCCTTGACAGGAGAGGAAGTCCGCCACGACCATCTGCGCCCCCGGCCTGTGGACCACCTTGAAATTAAAGGGTTGGAGTGCCAGATACCAACGGGTGATCCGCGCGTTGGCATCCTTCATGCGGTGGAGCCACTGGAGGGGCGCGTGGTCCAAACAGAGGGTGAAAGGGCGCCCCAGCAGGTAGTAACGGAGGGCAAGGACCGCCCACTTGATTGCCAAGCACTCTTTTTCGATTGTGCTGTAGTGCCCCTCACGCACCAACAGCTTCCTACTGATGTATAAGACTGGGCGGTCCTCCCCCTCCACCTCCTGGGACAAAACAGCTGCCAGCCCTCTGTCCGACGCATCCGTCTGTAACATAAAGGAGAGAGAAAAGTCAGGGGAGTGTAAAAGTGGCCCCCCACACAGTGCAGCCTTTACCTCAGAAAAAGCCCGCTGGCATTGCTCCGTCCACTGGACCGGATCTGGTGCCCCCTTTTTAGTGAGATCAGTCAGCGGGCTGGTGACGTCCAAATAATTAGGTATAAACCTACGATAATAGCCAGCCAGCCCCCGGAACTGTCTCACCCCCTTTTTGGTCTTGGCCCTCGGGCGGGCCGCAATTGCTGCGGTCTTGTTAATTTGGGGACGCACCTGCCCATTGCCCAAGTGGAAGCCCAGATACCGTATGTCCACCCGCCCAATCGCACACTTCTTCGGGTTGGCTGTGAGACCCGCTCGCTTCAGCGACCTAAGGACGGCCCTCAGATGTTCGAGGTGCCTTGGCCAGTCATTACTATAGATGATAATGTCGTCGAGGTAGGCGGCCGCATAGGTGGCGTGGGGGCGGAGGACCCTGTCCATCAGCCGCTGAAACGTAGCGGGCGCCCCAAACAGCCCAAAAGGAAGTGTGACGAATTGGTGTAAACCGAACAGTGTGGAAAAGGCTGTTTTTTCTTGGGATAGTGGAGTCAAGGGGATCTGCCAATACTCCTTCGTTAAATCCAGTGTCGAATAAAAGCGAGCAGTACCTAGTCGATCGAGCAACTCATCAATACGAGGCATTGGGTACGCGTCGAATTTAGACACCACGTTGACTTTTCTATAGTCCACACAGAACCGAACCGACCCGTCGGCCTTGGGTACCAAGACCACCGGGCTGCTCCAGTCACTGTGGGACTCCTCGACAATGCCCATTTCGAGCATGGCCTCGAGTTCTTCCCGAACCACTTTTTTCTTGTGTTCGGGTAGCCTCTAAGGGCGGCTACGCACTACCACCCCCGGGGGCGTCTGTGAGGTTGGTGTGGCCGGGCAGGGGCGAGAACACGTCCGAAAACTCGGTCTGCAACTGGGCGACCTCCACGAGTTGGGTCGGGGAGAGGTGGTCTCCACAGGGTACCGGAGAGGTATGCGATGCCAATGCGCCCTTTTGAACCTCCGGCCCCAGCTCCGCCTTCCCCGGAACCAACAACACCAACGCTACGAGGACCTCCTCGTTCCAGAGTTTGAGTAGATTGAGGTGGTAAATCTGTAGCGCCCCACCCCTGTCCGTTTGCCTCACCTCATAGTCGACGTCCCCGACTCGCCGTGTGACCTCAAAGGGTCCTTGCCACTTGGCGATCAATTTGGAGCTCAATGTGGGCAACAGTACGAGTACTTTATCTCCCGGTGCAAACTCCCTAAGGCGCATACCCTTGTTATACAGGCGGGTTTGTCGTTCTTGGGCCTGCCGCAAATTCTCCTGGGTTAGGTGGGTGAGTGTGTGGAGTTTTGCGCGCAGGTCCATAACGTATTGAATTTCGTTTTTACTTTGTGAAGGTCCCTCCTCCCAATTTTCGCGCAGCACATCTAGGATGCCGCGCGGCTTACGCCCATATAATAATTCGAATGGGGAGAACCCCGTGGAGGCTTGGGGGACCTCATGCACTGAAAACAACAAGGGTTCGAGCCACTTATCCCAATTACGTGCATCCTCACTTATGAATTTTTTAATTATATTTTTGAGGGTGCGATTGAACCGTTCACCTAAACCGTCCGTTTGTGCGTGATACACGCTGGTGCGGATCGGCTTAATCCCTAATAACCTATACAGTTCGTTCAGTGTCCGTGACATAAATGTGGTGCCTTGATCAGTCAGAATCTCTTTCGGGATTCCAACTCGGGAGATGACGCGGAACAGCGCCTCCGCAATACTTCGTGCTGAGATATTGCGGAGAGGCACTGCATCCGGGTATCGCGTTGCATAGTCCACCAGAACTAATATAAAGCGGTACCCTCGTGTTGACCGATCTAATGGCCCGACGAGATCCATCCCAATTCTTTCGGACGGGGTCTCGCACTAGAAGTCCCAGCATTTTTCTGTCTACCTAGAAGACCCACATAGGGGCCATTTGGCCCGACCGCATTTCTACCTAGAAGACCCACATAGGGGCCATTTGGCCCGACCGCATTTCCCTAATACACTAATCACTCATTTTGTTATGGTAATGAGGCTGTTAGTGGCAGTGTGTGGGGTGAGGGGGTCACACTTCACACACTTCACACTTCAGTGGTGAAGTCATGTTGGCTACTTCTGTGTGAATGTGAGAATGAGGAATAAAAACACATTCTATTCTAAAATGTGAACATGTGAATGTCCCATGTGACCATAACGACTCATGTGACTGCAACCAGACAATTGTTTGATGGATAAATACCTCAGTGCACATGGACTATCGCTTCAGTTCCCTCAAGAATTTTGTGGTGAAAGAAGCTCCTCTCCAAGGAACGAAGATGCAGAGATTCAACATTCAACATTCAACAGGCATTGGAAATGATCCTGGATGGAGCAAACCCTTGCGACTCGGATGGAGAAGACATCAACCTTCAGGTGGATTCAGACTCACACTAACAGCCACATTTCCATAACAAAATGAGTGTCCACAGGAGGGACTTGGGGCCAAAATTTCCATAACAAAATGAGTGTCCACAGGAGGGACTTGGGGCCAATTGGCCCTCTTGTGGGTTTTCTAGGTAAAAAGGCCAAATGGCCCCTCTCTGGGACTTCTAGTTAATCCCTAATAACCTATACAGTTCGTTCAGTGTCCGTGACATAAACGTGGTGCCTTGATCAGTCAGAATCTCTTTCGGGATTCCAACTCGGGAGATGACGCGGAACAGCGCCTCCGCAATACTTTGTGCTGAGATATTGCGGAGAGGCACTGCTTCCGGGTATCGCGTTGCATAGTCCACCAGAACTAATATAAAGCGGTACCCTCGTGTTGACTGATCTAATGGCCTGACGAGATCCATCCCAATTCTTTCGGACGGGGTCTCGATTAATGGTAGAGGGTGCAAAGGTGCTTTTGGAATGGCCGCTGGATTTACTAACTGGCATTTGCGGCACGCCGTACACCACCTATGGACATCGCCGTGAATCCCCGGCCAATAGAATCGGGCCATTATTCGGGCTAGTGTCTTATCCTGCCCTAAGTGTCCAGCCATGGGATTAAAGTCAGCCGCCTGGAATACCAATTCCCGGCGGCTTTTTGGAATCAAAAGCTGCGTGATTTGCTCTTTCGTCTGAGTGTCCTGCATCACTCGGTATAATCTATCCTTCATAATAGAAAAATAGGGGAAGGACGGGGTGGCGTTCGGCGGGAGCGTTTGACCATCGATTACTCTCACTTGGTCAAACGCATGCCGCAGAGTCTCGTCTCGCGACTGCTCTAACGGGAAATCCGCCAGGGATTCCCCGAGAGAGGGAGGAGGAGCCTGTGGCTCCTCACTCTGACGCGGAGATGACGTAGACGGCTCTGTGACAGCTGCTCCCGCCAAGGCGACACCGGGACTTTCCCCTACTGAAGTATGGCAGGACCCACTCTCCAATAAATGGCTCATCAACTCCCCGAATCCCGGCCAATCAGTCCCCAAAATTATCGAGTGGGTGAGGCGAGGATTAACCGCCGCCTTTACTATAAATTTTTCCCCTCGGAAAAAAATGTGGACCGACACCAAAGGGTAGCTGTGAACATCCCTGTGCACACACAACACCTTCACCCCCTGTGCTCCCCCCAATGCCTCGTCTTGCACCAGGCTTTGGTGAATTGAGGTCTGATTACAACCAGAATCCACCAACGCCTGATATGTATCCCCTTGAATACTCACCGGTATGCGATACGCTCTGGCCCAATCGAGGGCGGCTCCTGGCGCGTCGGGGATCCGAACCACCACGCCCACCTCCATTACCGTGCACTGCTGTTGGAGGTGGCCTGGCTCCCCGCAGCGCCAGCAAACCGGCCCGGGCTTCCTCTCCGCACTAGTGTTCTGGGGCTCACTCACCTGAGGGGGGGGAGAGACAGACACAGAAGGGAGAAACGGGAGGGCACCGCGGGTGCGGCGGGCCGGCACGGGTGGCGCCGGCCCCCGCCTCCGCGGTGGGGGAATGGGGCGAGGACGAGACACAGGAGGAGAGGGAGAGAGAGAGAGAGAGAGAGAAGAGGAGAGGAGAGAAGAGGCTGTCTGCTGTCCTGCCGCCGGGACAGCCGCCAAATGGTCCTCCACCAGCTCGACTGCCTGATCCAGCGACGCCGGCCGGTGGCACTGGACCCACTCCGCGGTTCCTGCTGGCAAGCATGCGATGAATTGTTCCAGTACCACCTGGTCGATGATCCCCTCGACGTCGCGGTTGTTGGCCCTCAACCACCGCCAGCAGGCGTCCCGGAGTTGCTGGCCAAACGCGAACGGCCGGCCGACTTCCTCCAAGCGCAAAGTGCAGAAGCGCTGACGCTGCTGCTCAGGGGTGTGCCCCACACTCTAGAGGACGGCCCGGCGAAGGTCCGCGTAGGCCAGCCGGCGGTCGGCGGGGAGCTGTAGCGTGGCCAGCTGCGCCTCTCCTGTTAGCAGGGGGAGGAGGCACGCCGCGCGCTGTTCCATCGGCCACCCCGAGGTCTCCGCGACTTGCTACTTGCTCGAAGAGCGTGATGAATGCCTCGGGGTCGTCCTGCAGGCCCATCTTTGTTAGGGTGAGGGGGGACGGGCCCACGGTGGGAGCGTTGGTGGACCCCGCCGACGCGAGGAGGGGCCAGAATGCCTGACGATCTTCTTGCTGGGCCAACACCAGGGCCTTGAACCGCTGTTCCTGCTCCTTTCGGAGGGTGACTAGCGCCTGGTGCTGGCTTTGCTGGGCCGTGGAGAGGGCGTGGACCAGATCGGCGAACGGGGAGGACTCCATGAGGCTGTTCGGCTTCTGCGCTCCAGATGTCCCGGGTTTTGGCACCACTGTAACGGTTCTAACAAAGGTCGGAGCACAGAGGACGGCAGGACAGAGATCAGGTTCGTAAACTGTTTTTTTTTTATTGCCACACTTCTCAGTGAACATCTAGTAAATAACCCAGACACACACACACAACCGGCGTCTGGTTCGGGGATGAGCTCCTCTGCTCTCGCTCTCCCTCCTTAAGTAGGGTGCAGTCACTGGGAAGACACACAAACACTGTTAGGACTGGGACTGTTTTGGCCTCTAGAGGGCGCTGTTATTTCCCCATCTTGTCATGTTTGTTTTAGCCTCTAGAAGCTGCCACTGTTCCTGTATTTTGTGTTTGTGTTGATTGTCTGTTTGTCCTCATTAGTGTCACCTGTTTCCTATTTAGTTTTGTGTATATATACTCCCTCAGTTTGGTCCATAGTCACGAAGTCTTTGTGCTACCTATGGTTTGTTTCCTCTGTCCCGTGTACCTTGCTTATGCTCTTGTATTTTTTGGTATTTTGTTTTCTTTGGATTTGTTCTACCCTTTTGGATCTTCTGAGTGTTTTGCATTTTGCCTTTTCTTTTCTTTGGACTTTGTACTACCTTTTAGGATCTTCTGAGCGTTTTGCATTTTGCCTCTTCTTTTCTCATTTTTTGGACTTTGAACCTTTGGATTATACTTTTTGT
Source organism: Neoarius graeffei (assembly GCF_027579695.1). Taxonomy (NCBI): domain Eukaryota; kingdom Metazoa; phylum Chordata; class Actinopteri; order Siluriformes; family Ariidae; genus Neoarius; species Neoarius graeffei. The sequence continues at coordinate 12,128,806 of NC_083589.1, read as the reverse complement.
TTTTTGCCCTGGATTGTATATAGTGTATATATTGTAAATAAACTGTTTTTTGATACTCTACTTTCGCCTCACGCCTCTGCACTTGAGTCATTCCCCTGGTGGCCTAGTGGGGGTTTGCTGGATTACTACACCAGCGATCCGGGTTCGATTCCCAGCAAAACCCTAACAGAAAGACTCCATCATGACCGACTCAGCAGAGGCGTCTTCAACGGTCTACCTGGCTAACCTTCAGGGAATTATGGCTTCTTTAACACACTTCGGAGCTACCATGGACACTCATGGATGTACACTTGCAAGCCAACGTGAGGCCCTTGCTCGCCACGAGGTACTGCTTCAGCAAATTGTGAAAACCCTGGCACAGCTGACTCCTCTGCCCACATCTCCTCTTCCTGATCCGGCTCCTGCTCCAGTGCCTCCTGCCACGCTGCCTCCTTCACCTCGCGAACCCAGCCTTCCTGCACCACAGAGGTATGACGGCAAGCACGGTGAGTGCCGGGAGTTCCTTACCCAGTGCCAACTCACCTTTGAGCTCCAGCCTACCACCTACACTACGGATCGCCGCAAGATCGCCTTTGTGATAACCTTGTTAGCTGGTAAGGCACGAGCTTGGGCCACGGCCATCTGGCAGAGACAGGGACCCAAGTGCTCTGATTTCAAGCTGTTTACAGAAGAGATGCTTCGTGTCTTCGATCAGGCGGACATCAGTACAGACGCAGCCAGAAAGCTCATGTCCATCCGGCAAGGAGGAAGCGTTGCAGACTACGCTATCGTGTTCCGGACGCTCGCAGCAGTCAGCGGATGGAACAAGGCTGCCCTGGTTTCAGCCTTTCACCATGGTTTGTCTGACCCCATCAAAGACGGCCTGGCCTCTATCAGATGCCCAAGTGACCTCGAAACCCTGATCTCACATGCTATTCGTCTTGACAACAGGATTAGGGAGCGCCGCCGAGTCCTGAGCTTCCCCGGCCTCACTGCCTCGACCTGGAGCCCGTCTACCTCCTCCAGTGACTGTCCAGAGCCCATGCAAGTTGGCCGTACTCGTCTCTCCGCAGCTGAGAGGGAGCGCAGAAGGAGGGACAAGTGCTGCATCTACTGTAGCAAGCCTGGCCATTTCCGAGCATCATGTCCCGAGCTCTCAGGAAAAGGACCGCCCCGTCCAGCTGAGGGAGGGTTGTGACGGGGCCTACCCTCTCTCCCGAACTCCCTGGCCAAGGAGTCTACATCCCGGTCTCCATCTCCTGGGGTGAGTCCATCCACTCTTGTCAAGTCTTGTTAGACTCCGGGGCGGCTGGAAACTTTATGGATATCCACTTCGCCCAAAGTATCAATGTCCCTACTGCTCCTCTTGAAATCCCGCTGTCTGTGTCTGCCCTCGATGACCAAGCTTTAGGTGATGGAAGAGTCACCCAAGTTACTTCTCCAGTCTTTCTCCAGTCTCAAGCTCACAAAGAAGAAATATCCCTGCATCTGATTCATTCACCAGAGTTCCCGGTGATTCTAGGCCTTCCTTGGCTTACCCGCCACAACCCTTGTATAGACTGGGTAACAAGCCAGGTTGTGGAATGGGGTCCTGCATGCCATACCTCTTGTCTGCTGTCTAGCTCTCCTGTGTCTCCTGCCAAGCCTCCTGATCTCACCGAGTTATCTCAAGTTCCCACAGAATACTGGGATTTGAAAGAAGTATTTAGCAAAAGCAGGGCCGCCGTTCTTCCTCCGTACCGTGCCTACGACTGTGCCATCGACTTGCTCCCTGGGACTACCCCTCCTCGGGGCAGACTGTTCTCCCTCTCTCAGCCAGAACGCAAGGCCATGGAGGAATACCTCAAGGACGCCCTGGTCTCTGGGTTCATTCGACCCTCCACCTCACCTGCTGGTGCCGGCTTCTTCTTTGTCGGCAAGAAGGATGGGGGGCTCCAACCATATATTGACTACAGGGGCCTGAACAAGATCACTGTGCGCAACCACTATCCCCTTCCGCAGATGTCCACAGCATTCGACCTGCTCCAAGGCGCCACCGTCTTCACCAAGTTGGACTTACGGAACGCATACCACCTCATCCGTATCTGACAGGGAGACGAGTGGAAGACTGCCTTTAACGCCCCGTCAGGGCACTACGAGTACCAGGTGATGCCCTTCGGACTCACCAATGCACCAGCTGTTTTTCAGGCCCTCATCAACGACGTCTTGAGGGACATGATCAATCAGCACGTTTTCGTCTACCTCGATGACATCTTAATATTTTCGAAGACCTTGCAGGAGCACCACCACCATGTCCGCCAGGTTCTCCAGAGGCTGCTATGGAACAATCTGTTTGCGAAGGCCCAGAAATGAGAGTTTCATGTCCCCGAGGTCTCCTTCCTGGGGTTTATTGTACGGACGGGACAACTCCAAATGGACCCAGCCAAGACCCTGGCCATCCGGGACTGGCCCACTCCCAAATCCGTCAAGGAGGTGCAGCGGTTCTTAGGATTCGCTAACTTTTACCGCAAGTTCGTCAGGAACTTCAGTTCCGCAGCAGCACCCATGTCAGATCTCACCAAAAGGACTGGTGGATCTTATGTCTGGTCTCCTCAGGCGGAAAAGGCGTTTAAAGACCTCAAGCACCGCTTCTGCACGGCACCCATTCTGGTCCTCCCGGACACTTCTCAACCATTCATCGTTGAGGTGGACGCCTCGGACAGTGGTGTCGGCGCGGTTCTCTCTCAATGCTTGGAGGGGAAGTTGCACCCCTGCGGATACTTCTCCCACCGCCTGAGCCCTGCAGAGTCCCGGTATGATGTGGGGGACTGAGAACTGCTAGCGGTCAAACTGGCCCTTGAGGAGTGGAGGCACTGGCTGGAGGGAGCGCAACATCCATTCCTGGTTTGGACGGACCACAAGAACCTGGAGTACCTTCAGCAAGCCAAGAGACTGAACCCACGACAGGCTAGGTGGGCCCTGTTTTTCAGTCGTTTTAACTTCACCCTATCGTACCGCCCCAGCTCTAAGAACACTAAGCCTGACGCGCTTTCCAGGCTGTTCTCTGCCACCAACAGGGAGAATGAAGTTGGGCCTATCATCCCTGTGTTCTGGATTGTGGCCCCTGTCCACTGGGGTGTCGAGGAGATCGTCCGACGGGCTCAACACCAGGACCCCGGTCCTGGGACGGGGCCACCGGGCCTCTTGTACGTCCCTCGTCAAGGCCGGGCTAAGGTTCTCCAGTGGGGTCACTCGTCCCCTCTCACCGCCCACCCGGGAGCTCGGAGGACCCTGGACTTCTTGAAAAGACACTTCTGGTGGCCGAGCATGGATAAGGAAGTGAGGTCATTCGTCCTGTCCTGTGATGTTTGCACCAGAACCAAGAACCCACGACAGCATCCCCAGGGCCTCCTGCATCCCCTGCCCATTCCCCGGCGTACCTGGTCCCATGTGGCAGTCGACTTCATCACGGGTCTTCCTGACTCACAAGGTAACTGTTGGGGTTCAACCCAGCAAGAGACCCCGATTCCTTCGTGGGCCCCCCTTTGATAATAGTATCACTATTATCAAATCCTAGGACCATATATTATCATTATCACCTCATGATCATATATGTGATTACATCGAGAATTAATCTTGAGGTAATCTTTGCCCTTCTTGACGTATATTGGTGCTCAGAGGGCGGGCATGCCCGATCAGCCCTTGTCCCACCTTACCGGAGCTTAGAGAAACTCAAAACCTCTTAATTCCCAGATACACGCTACTTCCTTCAGAGTAATTTGTTCTAAAACAGTGAGGGAAAAATGAAATTAGAAGGCATATCGACCTATAGTGAGAACAGAGTCCTGTAAGAATACAGAGTTTCAGAGCATAGAGATGTGTAATAATAGTAGAAAACGGCATCAGATGAAAGACATAACACATTCGTGTGGTGTGCGCTTGTGCAGTCCAGTTAGCGAAGTTAGTCCAGAAGATGTTGTCTCGAAGTCCAGCTCGAGCGGGTAACCCTGCTCCGAGCAATGAAGTGGTCCAGAAGGCTCGGGCGGGTAACCCTGCCCGAGCAAAGATGAAGCAGTCACGAAGGCTCGGGCGGGTAGTCCTGCCCCAAGTAACAATGAAGTCACGAAACCCATGATGAGGACTGTCATGGTTGTAGTGAGGATGATTGGTTCCAAATGGGGCGCAAGATCTCTTCCCCTCTTTGTTCACAACGTCTTGAGGATTCTCAGTCGAATCTGTGTAGAGCTCAGAAATAGAGAGAGAGAGAGAGAAAACTGGCCAGAGGGAGACTAGATAGGGACACAAAAAGCGTTAATAGCAGCAAACTTGTTATTGTAACACAACTTTGTTATGGAGCCTTCTTCAATCGAGTGGCATGGATCCACTGTGGAAAAAGATCAGTTAAAACAGCAGCAAAAGTAATGGCGACTATGTCTGCAGGCCCATTATATTGTTTTCCCAATTGTCCAAATCATCACACCAGCACCTGTCTCCCACGTGAAAGGGGTGTGTGGTGGAGATAATATTGTATTATTGACCTTGGTACAAATTTTATGCAACTTATCTATAAGGGCTGCAGAATACTCATCCATATGCATTTTCAAATTAGAGGTACCCGGAGCCGGAGTTCCCTTCTTCCAGGGGAGAATTTCTTGGTGTCACACGAATTTCAGCCAGAATGAATTATGGATTACAGAACCAAACCTGTGTCCTGCATGACCTTAATTAATTTGTCTTTCAATGTTCGATTAGTACGTTCTACGATACCAGAGGATTTAGGAATGTGAAAACACCAGTTTAGTTTAGAGATACTTACAAAGGTTTTGTGTGACTTTTGAGGTAAAACGGGTACCCTTGTCTGAGTCTATGGCATTTGAAACCCCATAACTATAACAATAATTATTATTATTGATTTCTTATTATTTTATTGTTGTTATTTTATTGTTCTGCTTTTATTGTTTGTTTTTCTTTTTTACTGTCCAGTGTTCTTAGGTACCTTGAAAGGCACTTATAAATAAAATGTATCATTATTATTATTATAACTAGGTATCAAAACGAGTAACTACCTTCGTGTTCTCTCGAGAACAGGGAAAACTTCTACCCATTAAGAGAATTTGTCCACAATCAAGATGACAAAAATCAAATGAGAAAGAAAGAGCGTATGTCTCATGCGGAATATCAGGCTGATATTGATTGAACACACAGAATAACCACAGAGGTATAAATTATAAAACAAGAACCGTCTGAGGGTTTAGAACAAAAACCACCAACAAAGATCCCTAGAGGGCTGGAGGGAAGAGATCAGACCTGATACTAGTAGTGTGTATGATTTTTAGACAGACAATATCAATGTCATCCCAAGTATCATCCCGAGAATTAAGGAGGCGTGCGAGAGCGCGACCTACATTATCAAAAGAGGATGTGACACGAATTTCGAGATTGTTAGTAGAACAGAGAATAAATAGTCATATGTTAATTTAATTATCTATTAAATTACTGATTAATTAATTTAATGGGTCTGTCAATTTTGCAACCATCAAACCATCAAAGCACATGCGGAGACAGCCCCCAGACACGCGAGTAAGCCTTGAGCAACAATGTCTAATGTTTTGGATAAAAACGCACAATGATGCACCTCCCCCCCTCATGCTCCCCAGAGACTGTGCCTTGGTGTTCACAGGCATAGAGGTGGAAGGGCTTGAAGTGAGCAGGTAACCCAGGGACGGAACAAAGGGTGCTTCTGAGGGAGTGATAAGCGACCACCATAGCGTCAGTCCAGGTCAAAGGATGTTGCAGTGGATCGTGATGAGAGATTGCGGAACGGAGAAGCTTGTCATATAAAGAGCAGTCAGGGATCCATTTTCTGACCCAGCAGGGAGTTTTGTGTCTAGAATGACAGCCTTGAGAAAGTTCAAAACTTCAAAAGTTCAAATACTTAAGTGTCCATACAATATTGCAGCTTGGTTCTGGAAACCTTAAAGCCCTTATGCGCCAGATGTTGGAGCAGGCGCAAGTGTCAGTGTCTTGGCAGATTTCTGGTGACTCAGCAGACACCAGAACACACAGACCACTGAGTCCTGAGGGAGGGAGAAGGTCACAGAGCACGTTATGAATTACAGCTGGAAAAAAAAACAGCAGGAGAGTCAAATGAAACCTTGAGTCTAAACGCTATCTCCTCATGTGCGTGGAAAAAGGCAGAACAGCATTAATGGAAAACAGCAATGATGAGCAGGAACCTGTGACATTACAGAAGAAACAATCAATTCATTAATCTTACGTAAATCTTGTGTAAAGTGTCTCGCCACGCCTTGCTCGAGAAGAGACTGTAGGATGACATGGATCCAGAGAGAGAGGTATTGCTTATTATAAACAGGATGCACATGAATAGTTTCATGTCAATTTAAGTTCCAGGTTGCAGTGCAACAAAATGCGGAAAGGTTCAAGGACAATGAGTACTTATACAAGCCAATGTATCATAATCATGATAATTTATGAAGTTTTTTTCTTAATGGTTAAACAAAGATAAACCCAAGTCTCCGATTTATAAACAAAAAGTTATTCAAGTAAACGTTTGTTAACTGTTTCTTGCTGAAAAAAAATTATGGTTAACTAAATACATTAAAAGCCTATCCATTCCATATCCTCTGTGGTTTTTAAAGGCAAAAGTATGGAGGTTTAAAACTTCAGCAAACAATTAATCAGAGCATTTCATATTCGAAATTAGGAGGAACATGGTTAAGCTTAGACTCATAAGTAGCAATAAGTTTAAAGAAAGATAAGGAGATAAAAAAACAGGGCAAATTGAAATGACAAACAATTTCACTGAATGTAATTTGAATAAAATTAAATAGCTGATAAGCACTTTTTGTTGGATTTGATATGTGACAGAGACTGAAAATACATCTCATCTCATTATCTCTAGCCCCTTTATCCTGTTCTACAGTGTCGCAGGCAAGCTGGAGCCTATCCCAGCTGACTACGGGCGAAAGGCGGGGTACACCCTGGACAAGTCGCCAGGTCATCACAGGGCTGACACATAGACACAGACAACCATTCACACTCACATTCACACCTACGGTCAATTTAGAGTCACCAGTTAACCTAACCTGCATGTCTTTGGACTGTGGGGGAAACCGGAGCACCCGGAGGAAACCCACGTGGACACGGGGAGAACATGCAAACTCCGCACAGAAAGGCCCTCGCCGGCCACGGGGCTCGAACCCAGACCTTCTTGCTGTGAGGCGACAGTGCTAACCACTACACCACCGTGCCGCCCTACTGAAAATACATTTTTAATTCAATTAACAGTATTAATGAGAATTGGTTGTCTTGGACATTTTGACTTTATGTATATGGAATTTACCTAGTAATATAAAATGATTCCTGATAAATATCTTCAAATCTGAAAGTGATATTTGATTTGGCTGAATTAATCAAACTCTAAGCCTTAAATATATTTCTTCTGTTTTTACCATGTCTGTTTAATTTAAGTGAATGTTTTAAAAATGGTTTTTGTGTTGTATTTGCTTGTACAGTTATTTCATTATTTAAGGTCTGAACGCATAGAATTACTGCCCAAATCTGATGAGACGAGAGTTTTGCCCTAAAGAGCTGCTTTTTCTTTTATCCAGTGCGCATGCCCAGTTCACAAGCATCATGGGAACTGGAGTTCTCATGTTATTTTGCCGTCACATACTTCGTATTCATCATTTATAAGCTCTAGACATGAAACTGCATTAATAGCTGCACTATTAATTATTAAAACACATTAATAGACTTGTAGACTGCTCGCGGACCACCTCGCGGACCACTCGTGACTTTCCAGTTACAAGTTTCGGACTATCAACACACAATGAATATAAAATAAAATGCAGATGATCTACTCACCAAACGCTGAAACTAATTGATTAAGAAGCAGATTTTTCCTCTGATGATGTTAAGGGAAGAGGATCTCTTCTCTTGGATTTCTAACAGTGATGAGATTCACAGACGATTCGGATCTTCTTCGGGACGAAACATAAATGACTCGATCGAGCGAATCGATACAGACGCATGGACTGCATTTGTTGAGTTCATGCAGCATGAAAGTGTGATTATTGTTTACAATTTGAAAACAGGAATACAAATAAGGTTTCCGTAGTTTCTGAGTCAAGAATCAAGAGTGAATCAAGTAAATTGATTCACACGCATACGAGTTTGTTCTAAAGAATCGATTCAGTGAAGCTTTCGTTGAGATCATAATGCACAATATACAGAATGTCCGTATTTTATACGGATTTGATTCAATAAACATAGTATACGGGCGTACAAATAAAGTTATACGGATTCTTTTTAACAAAAAAACCTTCAATATTTATTTAGAGCTATAATCAATTCCCACGATGATAAAAGAGCACATAACATTTACACTTTGTGTTTTTTTTTTTCAAACATTGAAGCTTTGTATTCATTCTTAAAGTTTATTATTATTAATATTGAATAAAAAGTACCTGGGATATATTATTGTTAATTATCATTCAAATTTTAGGTAAATCATTTTAATTTACATCTTATAAGGATTTTATAAAGGAAATAAGGATTTTGGAAGTTGGTTATACAGGTTTGATTGACCAAAGGTTTGACATTTATGCACACCAGGAACACAGTTCTGACTGTTCATGTCCAGAGTACTGATTTGTTGTTTCATTATTTTGTGCATATCCAGTAATGCCTTATATAAATGCTAAAACAATTAAAGATACATTACACAGCTCCCAGAGATTGCAAATACCTGGATGAGGATAAATCAAAACTGAGCCGGCCAAATTGTCTAGAATCTGTGTAGAATGCTAGACCCATGAAGGAATCGGGGTCTCTTGCTGGGTTGAACCCCAACAATTTGGTGTCAGAAGTGGGATACTGCCAACCAGGTGAGTAAATTATTTTAATTTTTAATTTATAATTGATTGGTTAGACTTCCGCCTGGTTGGTAGTAATTTAAAAAAAGAAAAGAGACCCAGTTGTTTATAATTCAGGTTATGTTCTTGGTAAACCTCGTGTAGAGGCACGGGACGTTTGGGGAACCTCGTAGACTCTTGTTTACGGGACGTTACGGGGCTTGGTAGAGCCACGGGAAGATTGGTAAACCTCGTAATTTGTTTCACACCCATTACACACACACACACACACATGAAGACAAAACATAAACACAGAGATACTATAAGATGTTTCCAAGAATGTTTCCATTTCGACGAAGTGACTGTGCGAATAAACTGACATGTGAAACCTCTCTGGTTCCCTGTCTGTTTCTATCGTCCTGTTCATTCGTCCTCGGATCCGAGGGGGGCCCACGAAGGAATCGGGGTCTCTTGCTGGGTTGAACCCCGACAGTAACACTGTCATATTGGTCATTGTCGACAGATTCTCGAAGGCCTGCCGCTTCATACCACTGTGCAAACTCCCTTCTGCTCTGGAAACAGCCAAACTTATTTTTAATCATGTCTTCTGAGTTTTTGGTCTCCCACAGGACATTGTCTCAGACCGGGGGCCCCAGTTCTCCTCCCGAGTGTGGCACGGCTTCTGCAAGCTCATCGGGGCCACTGCCAGCCTCTCCTCTGGGTTCCACCCCCAGTCCAATGGCCAGACGGAGAGGCTCAACCAGGACCTGGAAACCACCCTGCGAGGCTTGGTGATGGATAACCCGACATCATGGAGCACCTGGCTGCCATGGGCAGAGTACGCCCACAACACCCTGCAGTCATCAGCCACCAAGCTGTCGCCGTTCCAGTGCCAATTCGGGTTCCAGCCACCTCTGTTCCCGGACCAGGAGGAGGACGCTGGAGTGCCCTCGGTCAACCAATATGTGAGACGGTGTCGCAAGACCTGGTGCAAGGTCAGGAGGACCCTCATCCAGACTTCCAGGTCAAACCAGACTCAGGCCAACCGCCATAGAAGGCCTGCCCACGTTTTCCGCCCTGGGCAGCGGGTTTGGCTGTCCGCCAAGGACCTTCCGCTGTGGGTGGAGAATCGCAAGCTTGCTCCTCGCTACGTTGGTCTCTTCAAAGTTGTGCGCAGGGTGAACCCTGTCTCCTACCGGCTCCAGTTACCATGGACGCTAAGGATCAACCCCACATTCCATGTTTCCCTGTTGCGGCCCATACTGTCATCCACCTATGCCCCTGCCCCTAGGAATCCCCTGCCCCCCCGCATCCTTCAGGGTAAGACTGTGTTCACTGTACACCGCCTGCTTGACTCCCGCCAGGTCTGCGGTGGGCTCCAATATTTAGTGGACTGGGAGGGCTATGGCCCTGAGGAGCGCTGCTGGGTCCCCGCTCGGGATGTATTAGATAAGGAACTTTGTCGGGACTTCCATTCGGCCCATCCGGATCGCCCTGGGAACGTTTTGTTTTCTTTGGATTTGTTCTACCCTTTTGGATCTTCTGAGTGTTTTGCATTTTGCCTTTTCTTTTCTTTGGACTTTGTACTACCTTTTTGGATCTTCTGAGCATTTTGCATTTTGCCTCTTCTTTTCTCATTTTTTGGACTTTGAACCTTTAGATTATACTTTTTGTTTTTTGCCCTGGATTGTATATAGTGTATATATTGTAAATAAACTGTTTTTTGATACTCTACTTTTGCCTCACGCCTCTGCACTTGAGTCATTCCCCTGGTGGCCTAGTGGGGGTTTGCTGGATTACTACACCAGCGATCTGGGTTTGATTCCCAGCAAAACCCTAACAAACACAGGTTAATTGACATCAGGTGTAGTGATTCTGCCACTTCCCTGACTCTGCCCTCCTGTCACAGACCGGTGCTTGACCACGCCTCTGCTGCCACACACTCTATGTGCACACACAAACACATAGATAGATAGATAGATAGACAGACAGATAGATGGACACACACATGGTGCTGGGCTATTCTTTCTCTCTGGTTATTGGCTTGTCTTGGCAAACACACACAAAGGACACATGTCCCAATCAAATTTCGCATTGATTATAAAATACTACTATTGACCTTTAAAGCACTGAATGATCTTTCACCACAGTACCTGAGCGAACTTCTGGTCCTTTATGACCCGCCACACCTACTTAGATCAAAAGGTGCAGGCTATCTGCTGGTACTCTTTGTAGTGAAGGCTGCATCAGGGGGCGGAGCCTTTTTCTTACAAAACCCGACAGTTGTGGAACAGCCTCCCAAGTAGTGTTCGGGACTCAGACACAGTCTGAGTGTTTAAGCTGAGCCTGAAAACATATCTTTTTAGTCAAGCCTTTTGTTAATAGCATTTTATTAGGTAAAGGAGTAGCACTTGTTTGGTAAAGAGCCGGCTTTTACAGGACGTGTCCTTCTCTCGGCAGATCCTCTTGAGGAGTCTAAAATTTGGATACAGAACAGTGTGAAAAGATTATGAATGGAGAGTTCATAATTTGCTATGCTTTCATACTTTAGAATAATTTGAACATCAATTTAGAAGAAGAAGCCTTTATTTGTCACATGCACAGTCAAGCATAGTGAAATTTGTCTTCTGCATTTAACCCATCTGAAGCAGTGAACACATGCATGTGCACACACAAGTGAGCAATGAACACACACACACACACACACACACACACACACACACACACACACACACACAGAGCAGTGGGCAGCTATACGACAGCACCCAGGGAGCAGTTGGGGGTTAGGTGTCTTGCTCAAGGATACAGATGGAGGGGAAAGTGTTGTTCATTCACTCAACTCCCCTCACATTTTTTCTGCCAGTCCCAGGAATTGAACCAGTAACCCTTTGGGCCCAAGGCTGCTTCTCTAACCTTGGCACAAATATAATATCACAAAATATTTCCAAGTGAAGAATTAATAATCTTTAAAGGGTTATACAAGTGTAAAATCCTAGCTATGTAACATAAGAAGATTCTCTTCTGTGACTTCTCACTAGAAAGTGGTTAAGAGACAAGGATAACATATTACTGGTGTCCAATCAGCTGAAGGTTTGGGGAAGTAGTGTCAAAAGGAATGATTTCCTCAGAAGAAGCAGCCAAGATTTGTTAAAGGTCAATATCCGATTTAGCCACAAGTTATTTTTCTGCTACTTCATTAGATCTTGATTTATGGTCAACATTTTCTGCTCCAGAAGTCACAGTGAAGTCAAGAATGCTTGGAGGTTAAAAGTGGAGTCTGGTTGATTAACACAAGAACTTATTGCCATGTTTGTGTAGAGAAAACGAGCAAGTTGTTAAAACCAAGAAGTACACTCAAAAGAAGTGGGTATCGAAACCACTCAATGGGATAGAGCCTTACACCTTAACAAAGAAGGATTTTTTCCTTTGAGTTGGAAAATTAGGTCGCACGGTAGTGTAGTGGTTAGCGCTGTCGCCTCACAGCAAGAAGGTCCGGGTTTGAGCCCCGTGGCCGGCGAGGGCCTTTCCGTGCGGAGTTTGCATGTTCTCCCCGTGTCCATGTGGGTTTCCTCCGGGTGCTCCGGTTTCCCCCACAGTCCAAAGACATGCAGGTTAGGTTAACTGGTGACTCTAAATTGACCGTAGGTGTGAATGTGAGTGTGAATGGTTGTCTGTGTCTATGTGTCAGCCCTGTGATGACCTGGTGACTTGTCCAGTGTGTACCCCGCCTCTCGCCCGTAGTCAGCTGGGATAGGCTCCAGCTTGCCTGCGGCCCTGTAGAACAGGATAAAGCAGCTACAGATAATGAGATGAGATGAGTTGGAAAATTATCCATCTGCTGAGTTCCCCAACATCTCAAACTACCTGGTGCTGCAGACCTCGTTCTACTCAGACAAACAGATGAAAACCTGGACGAGCATGGAGGCATACAACTTTTTATACAGTATGTGGCTGGGTTAAAGGTCTGGGGATCAGGACACTACAAGATAAATCCTGTATCGTTTATGCCCAGGTAAGTTGGAATTCTTGGGCTTTTTGTACACATCTTTGCGGTGGTTGCTTGGATGCTACAAGTTTTAGTATCAGGTGTAAATAAACCACAGCCACTCGATTCTCAATCTTCCCTGCTCTTCTCTTCCAGGGAAATCATTCACAAAGTTCCACAAAAAACCCTTTCAAGACCTGGGTATTACAGGTGTTATATACACATTAGTTTACAAAATGGCAATCTGTTAGGACTAGGACTGTTTTGGCCTCTAGAGGCCGCTGTTATTTCCTTTTCATGTCGTGTTTATTTTGGCCTCTAGAGGCCGCCACTGTTCCTGTGTTTTGTGTTGTGTTAATTGCCTAATTATCTTCACCTGTGTCCTTAATTAGTTTGTCTATTTATACCCCTGAGTTCAGTCCTCTTGTCACGGAGTCTTTGTGCTGTTATGTTTATCTCCAGTTTCCTTTGTACTGTGTTTTTTGATCTTCTTAGCTTTTGTATTTTTGCACTTTGCTTTTCTTTTGGATTATACTCTTTGGTTTTTTTTTTTGTCTTTTGTTTTGCCCTGTATATAGTGTATATAGTTTAAATAAACCTTTTGATTCTTTTTCTACTTCCGCCTCACGCCTCTGCATTTGAGTCATCCCCCTGGTGGCCTAGTGGGGGTTTGCTGGATTATCACACCAACGAACCAGGTTCGAATCCCAGCAAAACCCTAACAGAAAGACTCCGTCATGACCGACTCAGCAGAGGCTGCTTCAACTGTCTACCTGGCCAACCTTCAGGGAATTATGGCAGCTTTGACACGCTTCGGAGCGACCATGGACGCTCATGGACGTACGCTCACCAGCCAACGTGAGGCCCTCGCTCGCCACGAGGAACTGCTTCAGCAAATTGGGAAAACCCTGGCACAGCTGACATCTCTGCCTGCATCTCCTGCTCCTGATCCAGTTCCTGCTCCTGATCCAGCTCCCACTCCTGCTCCAGTGCCTCCTGCAATGCTGCCTTCTTCACCTCGCGAACCCAGCCTTCCTGCACCACAGAGGTATGACGGCAAGCACAGTGAGTGCCGAGAGTTCCTTACCCAGTGTCAACTCACCTTTGAGCTTCAGCCTACCACCTACACTACGGGTCGCCGCAAGATTGCCTTTGTGATCACCTTATTAGCTGGTAAGGCGCGAGCCTGGGCTACTGCTATCTGGCAAAGACAGGGACCTGAGTGCTTTGATTTCCAGCTGTTTTCTGAAGAGATGCTTCGGGTCTTCGATCAGGCAGACATCAGTACCGACGCAGCCCGAAAGCTCATGTCCATCCGGCAAGGAGGAAGCGTCGCAGATTACGCCATCTCGTTCCGAACACTCGCCGCAGTAAGTGGATGGAACGAGACTGCCCTGGTGTCAGCCTTCCACCATGGTCTGTCTGACCCCATCAAGGACGGTCTGGCCTCTATTGGATGCCCAAGTGACCTCGAAACCCTCATCTCACATTCTACTCGTCTGGACAACAGGATGAGAGAACGCCACCAAGCCTTGAGCCCCCCCAGCCTCCCTACCTCTACCTGGAGACCGTCTACCTCCTTCAGTGACTGTCCAGAACCCATGCAAGTGGGTCGTACTCGCCTCTCCGCATCTGAGAGGGAGCGCAGAAGGAGGGACAAGTGCTGCATCTACTGTGGCAAGCCTGGTCACTTCCGAGCATCATGTCCCGAACTCTTGGGAAAAGGACCGCCCCGTCCAGCCGAGGGAGGGTTGTGACGGGGCCTACCCTCTCTCCCGGACTCCCTGGCCAAGGAATCTACATCCCGGTCTCCATCTCCTGGGGTGAGTCTGTCCACTCTTGTCAAGCTTTGATAGACTCAGGGGCGGCTGGGAACTTTATGGATATTCACTTCGCCCAAAGCATCAATATACCTACTGCACCTCTTGAAGTCCCTCTGTCTGTGTCTGCCCTCGATGGCCAAGCGTTAGGTGATGGAAGAGTCACTCAAGTTACTTCTCCAGTCTTCCTCCAGTCTCAAGGTCACAAGGAAGAAATATCCCTGCACCTGATTCCTTCACCTGAGTTCCCAGTTATTCTAGGCCTTCCTTGGCTTATTCGCCACAACCCTCGCATAGACTGGGTAACAAGCCAGGTTGTGGAATGGGGTCCTGCATGCCATGCCTCTTGTCTGCTCTCTAGCTCTCCTGTGTCTCCTGCCGAGCCCCCTGATCTCACCGAGTTATCTCAAGTTCCCACAGAGTACTGGGATCTCAAGGAAGTTTTCAGCAAGAGCAGGGCCGCCGTTCTTCCTCCGCACCGGGCCTACGACTGTGCCATCGACTTGCTCCCTGGGACTACCCCTCCTCGTGGCAGACTGTTTTCACTCTCTCAGCCAGAACGCAAGGCCATGGAGGAATACCTCAAAGATGCCCTGGTCTCTGGGTTTATTCGACCCTCCACTTCACCTGCTGGAGCCGGCTTCTTCTTTGTCGGCAAGAAGGATGGGGGGCTCCGACCATGTATTGATTACAGGGGCCTGAATAAGATCACTGTGCGCAACCGATATCCCCTTCCGCTGATGTCCACAGCTTTCGACCTGCTCCAAGGCGCCACCGTCTTCACCAAGTTGGACCTACGGAACGCATACCACCTCATCCGTATCCGACAGGGAGACGAGTGGAAGACTGCCTTTAACACCCCGTCTGGGCACTACGAATACCAGGTGATGCCCTTCGGACTCACCAACGCACCAGCTGTTTTTCAGGCCCTAATCAACGACGTCTTAAGGGACATGATTAACCTATACGTTTTTGTCTACCTCGACGACATCCTTATCTTTTCCAAGACCGTGCAGGAGCACCGCCACCATGTCCGCCAGGTTCTCCAGAGGCTGCTACAGAACAATCTGTTCGCCAAGGCCCAGAAATGCGAATTTCATGTTCCCGAGGTCTCCTTTCTGGGATTTATTGTACGGACAGGCCAACTCCAAATGGACCCTGCCAAGACCCTGGCCGTCCGGGATTGGCCTACTCCCAAGTCCGTTAAGGAGGTTCAGCGGTTCTTAGGATTCGCTAACTTCTACCGCAAGTTCATCAGGAACTTCAGTTCTGTGGCAGCACCCATGTCAGACCTCACCAAAGGGACAGGTGGATCTTATGGCTGGTCTCCTCAGGCAGAAAAGGCGTTCAAAGACCTCAAGGACCGCTTCTGCACGGCACCCATTCTGGTTCTCCCGGACACCTCCCAACCATTCATCGTGGAGGTGGACGCCTCGGACAGTGGTGTCGGCGCGGTGCTCTCTCAACGTTCGGAAGGAAAGCTGCACCCCTGCGCTTACTTCTCCCACCGCCTGAGTCCTGCTGAGTCCCGGTACGATGTGGGGGATCGAGAACTGCTAGCGGTCAAACTGGCCCTTGAGGAGTGGAGGCACTGGCTGGAGGGAGCACAACATCCATTCCTGGTTTGGACTGACCACAAGAACCTGGAGTACCTCCAGCAAGCCAAGAGACTGAACCCTCGACAGGCTAGGTGGGCCCTGTTTTTCAGTCGGTTTGACTTCACCCTCTCATACCGCCCCGGCTCCAAGAACACCAAACCTGACGCACTGTCCAGACTGTTCTCTGCCACTAACAGGGAGAATGAAGTCGGGCCCATTATCCCTGTGTCCCGGATTGTGGCCCCTGTCCGCTGGGGTATTGAGGAGGCTGTCCGACGAGCCCAACGCCAGGACCCCGGTCCTGGGACGGGGCCACCAGGCCTCTTGTACGTCCCACATCAAGCCCGGGCCAAGGTTCTCCAGTGGGGTCACTCTTCCCCTCTCACCGCCCACCCGGGAGCTCGGAGGACCCTGGACTTCCTGAAAAGACGCTTCTGGTGGCCTAACATGGAGAAGGAAGTAAGGTCATTTGTCCTGTCCTGTGAGGTTTGCACCAGAACCAAGAACCCACGACAGCGTCCCCAGGGTCTCCTGCATTCTCTGACCATTCCCCGGCGTCCCTGGTCCCACGTGGCAGTCGACTTTATCACGGGTCTCCCTGAGTCACAAGGTAACACGGTCATTTTGGTCTTAGTTGACAGATTCTCCAAGGCCTGCCGCTTCATACCACTGTGCAAACTCCCCTCTGCTCTTGAAACTGCGAAACTTTTGTTTAATCATGTCTTCCGAGTCTTTGGTCTTCCACAGGACATCGTCTCAGACCGAGGGCCCCAGTTCTCCTCCCGAGTGTGGCACGGGTTCTGCAAGGTCATCGGAGCCACTGCCAGCCTCTCCTCTGGGTTTCACCCACAGTCCAATGGTCAGACGGAGAGGCTCAACCAGGACCTGGAAACCACCCTGCGAGGCCTGGCTATGGATAACCCGACATCGTGGAGCACCTGGCTGCCATGGGCGGAGTACGCCCACAACACCCTGCAGTCATCGGCCACCAAGCTGTCACCATTCCAGTGCCAATTCGGGTTCCAGCCACCTCTGTTCCCAGACCAGGAGGAGGACGCGGGGGTGCCCTCGGTCAACCAATATGTGAGACGGTGTCGCAAGACCTGGAGCAAGGTCAGGAAGACCCTCATACAGACCTCCAGAACCAACCAGACTCAGGCCAACCGCCATAGAAGACCTGCACACGCTTTCCGCCCTGGGCAGCGTGTTTGGCTGTCCACTAAGGACCTTCCACTGCGGGTGGAGAACCGCAAGCTTGCTCCTCGCTACATTGGCCCCTTCAAGGTGGTGCGCAGGGTGAACCCTGTCTCCTACCGGCTCCAGTTGCCCCGGACTCTGAGGATCAACCCCACTTTCCATGTTTCCCTGTTACGGCCCGTACTGACGTCTACGTATGCCCCTGCCCCTAGGAACCCCCCACCCCCCCGCATCTTCCAGGGGCAGACTGTGTTCACTGTGAATCGCCTGCTTGACTCCCGCCGGGTCCGCGGCGGGTTGCAATATCTGGTGGACTGGGAGGGCTATGGTCCTGAGGAGCGCTGCTGGGTTCCTGCTCGGGATGTCCTTGATAAAGAACTATGTCGGGACTTCCATTCGGCCCATCCGGATCGCCCTGGGAACGTCAGGAGACGCTCCTAGAGGGGGGGGTCCTGTTAGGACTAGGACTGTTTTGGCCTCTAGAGGCCGCTGTTATTTCCTTTTCATGTCGTGTTTATTTTGGCCTCTAGAGGCCGCCACTGTTCCTGTGTTTTGTGTTGTGTTAATTGCCTAATTATCTTCACCTGTGTCCTTAATTAGTTTGTCTATTTATACCCCTGAGTTCAGTCCTCTTGTCACGGAGTCTTTGTGCTGTTATGTTTATCTCCAGTTTCCTTTGTACTGTGTTTTTTGATCTTCTTAGCTTTTGTATTTTTGCACTTTGCTTTTCTTTTGGATTATACTCTTTGGTTTTTTTTTTTTGTCTTTTGTTTTGCCCTGTATATAGTGTATATAGTTTAAATAAACCTTTTGATTCTTTTTCTACTTCCGCCTCACGCCTCTGCATTTGAGTCATCCCCCTGGTGGCCTAGTGGGGGTTTGCTGGATTATCACACCAACGAACCAGGTTCGAATCCCAGCAAAACCCTAACACAACCACCATCAAATAGGAAACAAAAACACACATCTGAAGACTGAAGCGTCTCCTGAACTTCAAAACATCACGAAATAACGGAACATAGTAAGAAAAGTGATTTGTGAATCCAAATGAAATAAATCAGAGGAATTTACAAACCTTTCACGAAGTGATCACTGCAAACTCAAGTGTTCTTTGACTCGGCTCCCTTTCAAGAGACACCTTTCTCGTCATCTTTTGGTAAAATCCTTTGCCCTTTCACCCTTTCTTATCACTTCACAAAGAACATGGAAGAAACTTTTATCAGTTTCACTGTTTACTTGATTTGAACAGCCCAAAATAAAGCAAGTGTCGGGCATTTTAATGGCTAGCAAGGCATCCCAGTGACAGTAACACTTTGTGAACAGTGAGCTCACCTGACCACCACTTCATGTCTTGCATATCTAATGAGGCAGATGTGACATTGGATCTAACCCAGCAATTGTACCCTACTAAAAATTAGCTTCAACTTGAAAAAAAAAATTAATGGTCCACTAGATGGCGCTTCAGGGTTGAGAAACATTGCCTAGGAGTCTCTATCAGCCCTAACAACTAAGTTCAGATGAGAGTCGCCATCAACCATGGGAATCAAGCATGTTTTCAAAGGCACTGTCCACTATTTCTGTTACAGCATCACATGCTGTTGGTGAGATTGTCTGAAGTTTGTGTGACTGGCTTCGAAAACTTTTATTTTTTTCATTTCTTCATTATCTTCTACTAGTGGATAGCCAATCAGAGATGCCACACCAACACTGAAACCAGGCATAAGAACATTATTGCTTGATTTGTAGATCCTGGGAGATGTTCATGGTATGCTGTTGCATGTGAGCCTGGGGCATGACATTTGCTAGTCTAACATCAATCTCACCCAAAATGCACAGAGCATGCCGATTCATGAACAATGTAGAAGTTATGCAATCCAGGACACCATCTGTAATGTAGCTCTGAACTGAGGATCTACCTCAATTTTAGCCTCAGCAGATTAACCCCGACCTCTGTATTGCTAATGTCTCAAGTTCGTCATCGTTGCACATAGTTCCTTATCGGCCTTACACTTTACAATCCCCACCTTATGTTTTGCTGAATAGTACAATCTAAATATGCTTGTTCTAGGTTGCATGATATCAGGCAACTTTTCCTCAAATCACAAATCAAAGAAAAAGCTTAGGATAATTCTCAAACTACTGAAAAGCTAGTTTTAAAAAATAGAATTTTAATTTTCTGTCTCTAGCAGAAGAAACAGGATTTGGGCCCAAATCAGCATTTAATCTTTATGAGGAATAAATTAACCATATGGGTTAATTATTGGTTTGGATGAGTGGGTGGGGATAGTTATAAATGCCCCTTCTTTGTCATCTTGCATGATTTCTTCTTCTTCCTCTTCTTTTTCTTCTTCTGCAACTGCACCAGTCAAAAACAAGTCTACTTCTGTTAGACAGCAGAATATATTATTAGAAATGAATAATAGCCTGGGGCGGCACGGTGGTGTAGTGGTTAGCACTGTCGCCTCACAGTAAGAAGGTCTGGGTTTGATCCCCGTGGCCGGCAAGGGCCTTTCTGTGCGGAGTTTGCATGCTCTTCCCGTGTCCGCGTGGGTTTCCTCCGGGTGCTCCGGTTTCCCCCACAGTCCAAAGACATGCAGGTTAGGTTAACTGGTGACTCTAAATTGACCATAGGTGTGAGTGTGAATGGTTGTCTGTGTCTATGTGTCAGCCCTGTGATGACCTGGCGACTTGTCCAGGGTGTACCCCGCCTTTCGCCCGTAGTCAGCTGGGATAGGCTCCAGCTTGCCTGCGACCCTGTAGAACAGGATAAAGCGGCTAGAGATAATGAGAGATGAGATGATTAGCATCATTTTTTTACATAATTAAGATTGCTTATTGTACTAAGTTTAATATAAATATATAAACAACATTTATTTCAAAACTCAATTAAAAAGAACTCCAGAAAATACAATAATTCTAAATATTGTCTTCTTCCGCTTATCCGGGACCGGGTCGCGGAGGCAGCAGTCTAAGCATGGAAGCCCAAACTTCCCTTTCCCCAGACACCTCGGCCAGCTCCTCGGGAAGAACACCGAGGCGTTCCCAGGCCAGCCGAGAGACATAGTCCCTCCAGCGTGTCCTGGGTCTTCCCCGGGGCCTCCTCCCGGGGGGACATGCCTGGAACACCTCCCCAGGGAGGCGTCCAGGAGGCATCCGAAAAAGATGCCCGAGCCACCTCAGCTGGTTCCTCTCGATGTGGAGGAGCAGCGGCTCTACTCCGAGCTCTTCCCGAGTGACTGTGCTTCTCACCCTATCTCTAAGGGAGCGCCCAGCCACCCTGCGAAGGAAACTCATTTCAGCCGCTTGTATCCGCGATCTTGTTCTTTCTGTCATTACCCAAAGCTCATGACCATAGGTGAGAGTCGGAATGTAGATCGACCGGTAAATTGAGAGCTTCGCCTTTTGGCTCAGCTCCTTCTTCACCACGACGGACCGGTAAAGCGACCGCATCACTGCAGAGGCTGCACCGATCCGCCTGTCGATCTCACGCTCCATCCTTCCCTCACTCGTGAACAAGATCCCGAGATACTTAAACTCCTCCACTTGAGGCAGGACTTCTCCACCAACCTGGAGAGGGCAAGCCACCCTTTTCCAGTCGAGAACCATGGCCTTGGACTTGGAGGTGCTGATTCTCATCCCAGCCGCTTCACACTCGACTGCAAACCGCCCCAGTGCATGCTGAAGGTCCTGGTTTGAAGAAGCCAACAGGACAACATCATCCGCAAAAAGCAGAGATGAAATCCTGTGGTTCCCAAACAGGATTCCTTCCGGCCCCTGGCTGTGCCTAGAAATTCTGTCCATAAAAATTATGAACAGAACCGGTGACAAAGGGCAGCCCTGCCGGAGTCCAACATGCACTGGGAACAGGTCTGACTTACTGCCGGCAATGCGAACCAGACTCCTGCTCCGTTCGTACAGGGACCGGACAGCCCTTAGCAAAGAGTCCCGAACCCCATACTCCCGAAGCACCCCCCACAGAATACCACGGGGGACACGGTCGAATGCCTTCTCCAGATCCACAAAGCACATGTGGACTGGTTGGGCAAACTCCCATGAACCCTCGAGCACCCTATGAAGGGTATAGAGCTGGTCCAGTGTTCCGCGACCAGGACGAAAACCGCATTGTTCCTCCTGGATCCGAGGTTTGACTATTGGTCGAATTCTCCTCTCCAGTACCCTGGAGTAAACTTTCCCTGGGAGGCTGAGAAGTGTGATTGGAGCACACTCTCCGGTCCCCTTTCTTAAAAAGAGGGACCACCACCCCAGTCTGCCACTCCAGAGGCACTGTCCCCGACCACCACGCGATGTTGCAGAGGCGTGTCAACCAACACAGCCCCACAACATCCAGAGACTTGAGATACTCAGGGCGGATCTCATCCACCCCCGGTGCCTTGCCACCGAGGAGCTTGCAAACCACCTCAGTGACTTCGGCTTGGGTAATGGACGAGTCCACCTCTGAGTCATCAGCCTCAGTCTCCTCAGTGGAAGACATGATGGTGGGATTGAGGAGATCCTCAAAGTATTCCTTCCACCGCCCGACAATGTCCCCAGTCGAGGTCAACAGCTCCCCACCCGCACTGTAAACAGTGTTGGCAGAGTACTGCTTCCCCCTCCTGAGGCGCCGGACGGTTTGCCAGAATTTCTTCGAGGCCGACCGATAGTCCTTCTCCATGGCCTCCCCGAACTCCTCCCAGTTCCGAGTTTTTGCCTCTGCAATTGCCCGAGCTGCAGCACGCCTGGCCTGCCGATACCCGTCAGCTGCCTCAGGAGTCCCGGAGGTCAACATGGCCCGATAGGACTCCTTCTTCAGCTTGACAGCATCCCTTACTTCCGGTGTCCACCACCGGGTTCGGGGATTGCCACCACGACAGTATATTATATAGTACAATATAAATAATTTGTACAAAAAGTTTTTTAGTTTTATTACTTATCGTCTACAACAGTGTTTTTAATATTTAATATAATAATGAATAATATTAACAACCACAGGGCGGCACGGTGGTGTAGTGGTTAGCGCTGTCGCCTCACAGCAAGAAGGTCCTGGGTTTGAGCCCCGTGGCCGGCAAGGGCCTTTCTGTGTGGAGTTTGCATGTTCTCCCCGTGTCCGCGTGGGTTTCCTCCGGGTGCTCCAGTTTCCCCCACAGTCCAAAGACATGCAGGTTAGGTTAACTGGTGACTCTAAATTGACCGTAGGTGTGAATGTGAGTGTGAATGGTTGTCTGTGTCTATGTGTCAGCCCTGTGATGACCTGGCGGCTTGTCCAGGGTGTACCCCGCCTTTCGCCCATAGTCAGCTGGGATAGGCTCCAGCTTGCCTGTGACCCTGTAGAAGGATAAAGCGGCTAGAGATAATGAGATGAATGAATGAGATGAATAATAGCCTATTTACAAATTAATCTACAGTACTGTATAAAAGTCTTAGGCACATGTAAAGAAATGCTGTCGACCAAAAATGGCTTAAAAATAATGAAATAAAATGTTTCAACTTAAAAAACAACAACAACTATAAACAGCAGTAAGCCATAAAGAATGAAACAAAGTCAGTATTTGGTGTGAGACGACCCTTTGCTTTTAAAAAAAAAAAAAGGCATCTCAGGTACAACGAGTGCAGTTTTATAAGGAAATGAGCTGTAGGTTTTACTGAGCATCTTGCAGAACCAGCCACAGTTCTTCTGGACACTTTGAATGTCACACTTGCTTCTTAATTTTGCAGCAAAATTTTAATTAATTTTCATTTTAATTAATTTTGCCTTCATTATGGGTGACACGGCGGTGAGGTGGTTAGCACTGTCACCTCACAGTAAGAAGGTTCTGGGTTTGAGCCCAGTGGCTGACGGGGGCCTTTCTGTATGGAGTTTGCATGTTCTCCCCATGTCTGCATGGGTTTCCTCCGGGTGCTCCGGTTTCCCCCAGAGTTCAAAGACATGCAGTTAGGTTAACATGGGGTGGCCTTGGGCTGAAGTGTCCTTGAGCAAGGGCACCTAATCCACAACTGCTCCCCGGGCGCTGTAGCATAGCTGCCCACTGTTCTGTGTATGTGTGTGCTCATTGCTCACTTGTGTGTGCATGTGTGTGTTCACTGCTTCAGATGGGTTAAATGCAGAGGTTAAATTTCATTGTGTGCTTAAGTCTGCGCTTGAGTGTACATGTGACAAATAAAGGCTTCTTCTTATTATGTTTTCTTTTTTAATCTGAAAAGTGCCCTCTTATGGAATATGCTGCTCAGATAAAAAAAAATTTCTGTAACATTTTATTTTGTGCTGGAAAATGAACATTTGGAACATAAAATATTTTTGTACTGATTCGATAATGAAGGAGTCATAAAATAGGGGGCCTAAGACTTTTGCACACGACTGTATAAATTCGTTAAAGAGGAAAATATGTCAAATCATTGTGTTGAATTAAATCAGCAGTCAATATCAGATAGTCTATTGACTGTACCAATTACAAATTGGTCAGGATGGCTAGTGTTTATGCTTCATGTTTGGAGAAAAAACCCCAAAACTCTGTGTATGCAGTTATTGCCAGTGGGAGAGAGGAGACATAGTATTATTGCCTGTCACTGGGGAGACATAGACTTAACCCTTGCGGAAGTCTCAGGCAAGGAGTGCTGATTGTGAGGTCCCATACAATCAAAACTCCCAGGCAAGTGGGAGAGGGGATTCCCCGCCGAGGCTGCACACAGTGTGTTAGTGCAAGCATGTAGCCTATGGGAAATTAATAGTGTGTTGGATTAGCACTAATCCCATGTTTTGGAAAATCAAAAATGTTGTCTTGAGCCCCTCTGGGGCGTCACCAATCCATGTGCAAAGTATGGAGTATGTGCATCCAGCTGTGTCGAGATATACAGTATGGCGGCATATATAGGGCAGCACGGTGGTGTAGTGGTTAGTGCTGTCGCCTCACAGCAAGAAGGTCCGGGTTTGAGCCCCAAGGCCGGCAAAGGCCTTTCTGTGTGGAGTTTGCATGTTCTCCCCGTGTCCGCGTGGGTTTCCTCCGGGTGCTCCGGTTTCCCCCACAGTCCAAAGACATGCAGGTTAGGTTAACTGGTGACTCTAAATTGAGCATAGGTGTGAATGTGAGTGTGAATGGTTGTCTGTGTCTATATGTCAGCCCTGTGATGACCTGGCGACTTGTCCAGGGTGTACCCCGCCTTTCGCCCGTAGTCAGCTGGGATAGGCTCCAGCTTGCCTGCGACCCTGTAGAACAGGATAAAGTGGCTAGAGATAATGAGATTTTATATATATATATATATATATATATATATATATATATATATATATAGAGAGAGAGAGAGAGAGAGAGAGAGAGAGATGGATAGATAGAGACACGCAAACTTTGGAGCCTTTCTGAGATTAAAAGTGTAAAAGTGTAACTCCTCCCACTGTATAATTCAGAAAAATGCTAAAAAGTGGGCAAGGGACTTTTGGTGGAGGGGGTGGGGGGTGATGATGAGTCTCAATCAGCATATATTTGAAAATGAGCGTGTTTAAGGGTGGGGCTGGGGGAAGTGGGCCACCCACCTCTGATTTGAGGTTTTTTGGGGGTTTTTTTTATAAAAGTTTTGTGATGTAGAGAAATACCAAATGGTTGACTTTATGGCTGCATTCCAATAGTCCGGTGTAATATGTATCTGATGTGGGTGGAAAACTGAAGTGCAGTAAGTGGGAACTGATGTTAACCCAGACGTTAATTTTTTCACTTCTTCCTTGCTTTTCAGCTTTACTACTCTTGTTTGCTCTCTTTCACACACGCACGGGTGCGCGCACATGTGCTCTGGTTGGGAGAGATCCCCTCTCTTCACTCTCTCCCTCCTTTTTTTTGGGGCTTTTTGCACCTTTATTGGATAGGACAGTGTAGAGACAGGAAATGAGTGGGAGAGAGAGACAGGGAGGGATCGGGAAATGAGCTCGGGCCGGACTCGAACCCTGGTCCCTGGATTTATGGTATGGCGCCTTATCCACCTGAGCCACGACGCCCCCTCTCTCTCCTTTTCTATCCTCCATCGTCATTGCAACAAACACACATACACAACATTAATTGACAACAGGTGTACTGACTTTGCCACTCACCTTCCCAGGCCCTGCCCTCTATTCACAAACCGACTCTTGGCCACACCCCCACTGCCACATAACCCCACTGCCCGACTCAGGCTGGGGAGCTGTCTGGCCTGCAGTGGACTCTCCCCCCTGACAGGACAGAAAGGCCACCACCACCATCTGCGCCCCCGGCCTGTAGACCACCTCAAATTTAAAAGGCTGGAGGGTGGGATACTAACAGGTGATCTGCACACTGGCATCCTTCATGCGGTGGAGCCACTGGAGTGGTGCATGGTCCAAGTAGAGATCTTGCATGTGACATCACAGCCTATCCAGATTGTAATAGACGCCATCTTGTCGGTCAAACGCCATATTTCCGCCTTCTACTTCATTCTGGTTCTACTTCTGCTTCTACTTCTACCTTTTCTTCTGGAAAACCCTACTATATACAATTCTACTACAACGGCTGCGGCTACAAGCTCTCCCTACCTGTGCACGTTTTTTATGTTTTTTGTGTGTATTTTTGCGTGTTGTTCGTCTGTACTGGACTTCAATATCCACTACAACCATATGGACTTACTGGACATTGGTTTCCAGCACAAAATGACGGTTTGTAGCGATTTCCATCGCATGCACAACATTCCGGACGAGATAGCGAGACCAGTGGGGTCTCCATGGATTGTTATCAGGTCTGGCAGGCGAAGGAGGCGGCATCGGGAGAGGAAGCAAAAGCGAGGCTGCAGGTAGAGCCGGCCTGTTGACTAAGCTCAGAAAACAGCCACTCAAATCTCCACTGCCAAGCCTCTACCTCTCCAACGCCAGATCCATGGTAAACAAGACGGACGATTTGGAATTACAGCTGGAATTACCTTACTCTATTCTATTCTATAATCGGCTGGTCAGTGCTATACTAGATACTACTGATATATCTAGTATCAGTACTAGTACTCAGTACTTAAGTGACTTACCCGTCCAATGAGGATTGTTATTTTCTTGTTTACAAGATGCCACATCTGAGGGCGGCTGACAAATCCTGAATTTCTGTAAAGATAACTGTCCAGAGATTTATAAGCATGCAGTGCTTTACCACTGAACAGCGAGGGAAAGTTTATGAGGTAATTATACACATCTGGGTATTCCACCTCTGACAGTTCCATATCCACTGACACAGTCGTGAAAACTACGTCCGGTAAGCCATAAGGGTCACTAATCCGTAGGTCGTTTATTTTAGACATATATCTAGTTATCTGTTCATTAGAAAAATGAGCCGTGTAGTCCGTCGGTGGAAATTTATCCATTTTGTACACGAGTGCAGCAATATTCAGCGGTGTTTTTTACCGACAAAATGGCGGCTGTGTACTTTCTGGTCACGTGACTGCAAGATCTCTATAGACCCTTTTCAGTCACATGACCTTCCTAAACGCGACCGCCATTTTGGACATGTATTGGACTTCGGCTCGAATCAGTTTGAATGCGAGGAAAGCGACAAATGAAAAACATAAAAGAAAAAGGAGCGAGATGCAGAAAACACCTTCACTATCCAACGACGTAGGGCATTTACAGGGCGAGCAGAGGGAGAGGTATTTGCAAAAATTGAGGTTAGCAGGCTTAGAGAACAACGTTTACCTGCTTCCACCAGGATTGTTCACTGACGTACGGAAGTGCACGAAGCCCTTGTCTTTGCCTGACTTCGGCCCACAGGATCTGTATACCTATGTCGTTAAAAACCCATCGCCATGCACAGGTATTGATCTGAAAGCGTATAAGAGTTTGGATGCCTACAAATATTTTGTGTCAGGCTGGGTAACATGCCTACATCAGTGGGTCGTCCCTGGAGCCGGTGGTCGCCATCTTATTACAGCTAAGGTTTGTTCACATTTTCATTTACTTTCGGTCCTCAGGATAAACAAAATGTTATTAAATGTCATTGAAATAACTTCTTAGTCTGTTGAGACATGGCCTGTTATAAATTTGCTGTTACCAGGCAATGACCAAGAACTGTATTATTAGGGTCTGTGTCTGTGTTGTAGCAGTGTACTAGCAGCTAGCTGTTAGCACTAGCTAATGTCAACAACATAGTAGCTAGTATGTTACTGTAGCAATGTTTACGTTCAGTCATTTGGATGACTGTTAAAACCTTTCAGTCTCAAGTTTTTCCTTTACTGTATTTACTAGTTTACTGTAATTATGATCCGGCAGCTATTTACACCGGATCCAGTGTAAATAGCTGCCGGAGCCAACGTCCGAGGTTCCGGAGCGCACTCCGGCTTGCTCCCCCTCAAATTAAGCCCTGTACAGGTAAATAGCTGCCGGAGCCAACGTCCGAGGTTCCGGAGCATGCTCTGGCTTGCTCCCCCTCAAATTAAGCCCTGTACAGGTAAATAGCTGCCGGAGCCAACGTCCGAGGTTCCGGAGCGCGCTCCGGCTTGCTCCCCTTCAAATTAAGCCCTGTGGGCTTAATTAAGCCCTGTGGGCTTAATTTGAGGGGGAGCAAGCCGGAGCACGCTCCGGAACCTCGGACGTTGGCTCCGGCAGCTATTTACACCGGATCCGGTGTAAATAGCTGCCGGATCATAATTACAGTAAACTAGTAAATACAGTAAAGGAAAAACTTGAGACTGAAAGGTTTTAACAGTCATCCAAATGACTGAACGTAAACATTGCTACAGTAACATACTAGCTACTATGTTGTTGACATTAGCTAGTCAACAATAGCTACTACAGAAGAACAAACAAGTTACAATGGGTTATTTTAACCTATTTGGTTACACACTTGCCGCCACAGAATGTTAACAGCAATGTAATGCCTTTTCTGGCTAATTTTATTCGTCTTACCTCCAACAAAGTGGTCACTACACAAGTGTTGGTATGCCGAGGGCTGCTAATCTTTCCTGTTAATGGCCGCTATCCATCTTCTTTGTCGGGATCCGATAAAATGATAAACCTTGCCTTGTTTGTTGATGGTTACTACATCCAGGAGCACAACAATATAGTGGCATGATGGAAGTCTTGCTGAAAGTAAAAACTTTCTTTGCTGCCGTTCCTCAATGTTGGCTGCGGTAAACTACTGGTAGTACATGTCCAAAATGGCGACCGCGTTTGTCGTGACATCACGTGAAAAGGGTCTATAGAGGATGAAAGGGCACCCCAGCAGGTATTACCGGAGGGTGAGGACCGCCCACTTGATGGCCAAGCACTCCTTAATGGTGCTGTACTTACTTTCACACATCGAGAGCTTGCGACTGATGTACAGCACTGGACGTTCCTCGTCCTTCACCTTCTGAGACAAAATAGCCCCCAGCCCTCTGTCTGAAGTGTCTGTCTGTGAAATACAACTCCGATTCCAAAAAAGTTGGGACAAAGTACAAATTGTAAATAAAAACGGAATGCAATAATTTACAAATCTCAAAAACTGATATTGTATTCACAATAGAACATAGACAACATATCAAATGTTGAAAGTGAGACATTTTGAAATTTCATGCCAAATATTGGCTCATTTGAAATTTCATGACAGCAACACATCTCAAAAAAGTTGGGACAGGGGCAATAAGAGGCTGGAAAAGTTAAAGATACAAAAAAGGAACAGCTGGAGGACCAAATTGCAACTCATTAGGTCAATTGGCAATAGGTCATTAACATGACTGGGTATAAAAAGAGCGTCTTGGAGTGGCAGCGGCTCGCAGAAGTAAAGATGGGAAGAGCATCACCAATCCCCCTAATTCTGCGCCAACAAATAGTGGAGCAATATCAGAAAGGAGTTCAACAGTGTAAAATTGCAAAGAGTTTGAACATATCATCATCTACAGTGCATAATATCATCAACAGATTCAGAGAATCTGGAAGAATCTCTGTGCATAAGGGTCAAGGCCGGAAAACCATACTGGGTGCCCATGATCTTCAGGCCCTTAGATGGCACTGCATCACATACAGGCATGCTTCTGTATTGGAAATCACAAAATGGGCTCAGGAATATTTCCAGAGAACATTATCTGTAAACACAATTCACCGTGCCATCCGCCGTTGCCAGCTAAAACTCTATAGTTCAAAGAAGAAGCCGTATCCAAACACGATCCAGAAGCGCAGGCTTCTCTGTGCCAAGGCTCATTTAAAATGGACTGTGGCAAAGTGGAAAACTGTTCTGTGGTCAGACGAATCAAAATGTGAAGTTCTTTATGGAAATCAGGGACGCCGTGTCATTCGGACTAAAGAGGAGAAGGACGACCCAAGTTGTTATCAGCGCTCAGTTCAGAAGCCTGCATCTCTGATGGTATGGGGTTGCATTAGTGCATGTGGCATGGGCAGCTTACACATCTGGAAAGACACCATCAATGCTGAAAGGTATATCCAGGTTCTAGAGCAACATATGCTCCCATCCAGACGACGTCTCTTTCAGGGAAGACCTTGCATTTTCCAACATTACAATGCCAAACCACAAACTGCATCAATTACAGCATCATGGCTGCGTAGAAGAAGGGTCCGGGTACTGAACTGGCCAGCCTGCAGTCCAGATCTTTCACCCATAGAAAACATTTGGCGCATCATAAAACGGAAGATACGACAAAAAAGACCTAAGACAGTTGAGCAACTAGAATCCTACATTAGACAAGAATGGGTTAACATTCCTATCCCTAAACTTGAGCAACTTGTCTCCTCAGTCCCCAGACGTTTACAGACTGTTGTAAAGAGAAAAGGGGACGTCTCACAGTGGGAAACATGGCCTTGTCCCAACTTTTTTGAGATGTGTTGTTGTCATGAAATTTAAAATCACCTAATTTTTCTCTTTAAATGATACATTTTCTCAGTTTAAACATTTGATATGTCATCTATGTTCTATTCTGAATAAAATATGGAATTTTGAAACTTCCACATCATTGCATTCCGTTTTTATTTACAATTTGTACTTTGTCCCAACTTTTTTGGAATCGGGGTTGTAAAAGGGAGAGAGATGTCAGGGGAGTGTAAAAGTAGCCCCCCCACACAGTGCAGATTTTACCTTGTTGAAGGCCTTTTGGCACTGCTCTGTCTGCTGGACCGGATCTGGTACTCCCTTTTTAGTGAGATCAGTCAGTGGGCTGGTGACAATCAAATAATTAGGTATGAACTTGCGATAGTAGGCAGCCAGCCCCAGGAACTGTCTCACCCTCCTTTTGGTCTTGGGCCTCGGGCAGGCCCAAGACCAATCGGGCAGGCCGCAATCACTGCAGTCTTGTCAATTTGGGGACGCACCTGCCCTTGACCCAAGTGGAAACCCAGATACCGTACTTCCACCTGCCCAATCGCACACTTTTTCGGGTTAGCTGTGAGACCCACATGCCTCAGGGACTCCAGGATGGCCCTAAGGTTTTCAAGGTGCCCTGGCCAATCATTGCTATATGTAATAATGCTGTCTAGGTAGGCTACAGCATAGGCGGCATGGGGGCAAAGGATCTTGTCCATGAGGATCTTGTCCAGGAAGCATGAGAAATTGGTGTAAGCTGAACAGTGTGGAAAAGGCCATTTTCTCTTGGAATAGAGCAGTCAAGGGGATCTGCCAATATCCCTTTGACAAATCCAGTGTCGAATAAAATCAAGCAGCACCTAATCGATCAAGCAACTCATCAATGCAAGGCTTTGGGTATGCGTCAAATTTAGACACCACGTTGACGTTTCTATAGTCCACACAGAACCGGACCGACCTTTTGGTCTTGGGAACCAGGACCACTGGGCTGCTCCAGTCACTGTGGGACTCCTCAATTATGTCCATTTCAAGCATGGCCTTGAGGTTGTCTCGAATCACCATTTTTTGTGTTTGAGCAAGCGGCATGGGCAGCTATGCACCACCACCCATGGGGGCGTTTCAATGTGGTGTTCTATGAAGTGAGTGCAGCCGGGAAGGGCTGAGAACACGTTGGAAAACTCCGTTTGCAACTTGGCAACCTCCGTGAGTTGGGCTGGTGAGAGGTGGTCTCCACAGGGGACCGGAGCAGTTTGA
Source organism: Neoarius graeffei (assembly GCF_027579695.1). Classification (NCBI taxonomy): domain Eukaryota; kingdom Metazoa; phylum Chordata; class Actinopteri; order Siluriformes; family Ariidae; genus Neoarius; species Neoarius graeffei. The sequence continues at coordinate 12,097,360 of NC_083589.1, read as the reverse complement.
GTGGTTACTTTTGTTTTTACCTCTGGCCCCAGCTCCACCCTCTCTGAAAATACCAATGCCAACACCACAGGGACATCCTCATTCCAATCTTTTAACAGGTTGAAGTGGTATATTTGTAGTGTCCCACCCCATCTATTCGCCTCATCTCATAGTCGATGTCCCCGATTTGCTGCATGATCTCGAAGGGCCCTTGCCACTTGGTGATCAATTTGGAGCTCGAAGTGGGCAATAATACGAGTACTTTATCTCCTGGGGTGAACTATCTAAGGCGCGCACCCCTGTTGTACAGCCGGGCTTGATGTTCTTGTGCTTGCCTTAAATTTTCCTGAGTTAAGTGAATGAAGGTGTGGCACTTTGCATGTAGGTCGAGAATGTACCAATTTTCATTTTTACTCGTCGAAGGTCCCTCCTCCCAATTTTCCCGCAGCACGTCCAAAATGCTGCGAGGCTTATGCCCATATAATAATTCAAAAGGGGAAAATCCCATGGGACCTCTCCTACTGCGAATAACAGGGGCTCAAGCCATTTATCTCAATTACATGCATCTTCACTTACAAACTTCCGAATTAAATTTTTAAGTGTTTGATTGAACCTTTCTACCAAGCCATCTGTTTGTGGGTGATAGATGCTGGTGCGTATCAATTTCATCTCATCTCATTATCTCTAGCCACTTTATCCTGTTCTACAGGGTCGCAGGCAAGCTGGAGCCTATCCCAGCTGACTACGGACAAAAGGCGGGATACACACTGGACAAGTCGCCAGGTCATCACAAGGCTGACACATAGACACAGACAACCATTCACACTCACACCTACGGTCAATTTAGAGTCACCAGTTAACCTAACCTGCATGTCTTTGGACTGTGGGGGAAACCAGAGCACCCGGAGGAAACCCACGTGGACACGGGGAGAACATGCAAACTCCACACAGAAAGGCCCTCGCCGGCCACGGGGCTCGAACCCGGACCTTGTTGCTGTGAGGCAACAGTGCTAACCACTACACCACCATGCCGCCTGCATAGTCCACTAGGACTAAAATAAAGCGATAGCCCTGTGCTGACCAATCTAATGGCCTGATGAGATCCATGCCAATTCTCTCAAAGCAGGTCTTGATTAGAGGGAGAGGGCACAAAGGCGCTTTTGGGGTGGCAGCTGGATTTACTAGTTGGCATTTGCAGCACACTGCAAACCACCAATGGACATCCCTGCAAATCCCTGGCCAGTAGAACTGGACCATGATTCAGGCTAGTGTTTTATCCTGACCTAAATGTCCGGCCCTTGGATCAAAGTGAGCTGCATGGAATATGAGTTCCCTACACAGTGGTGATCCTAGAGTGATTTACTCCCCAGGCGAAACCCCCTGCTGGCGCCCCCCGTCTTTTTTTTTCGGGGTTTTTTTTTTGGAGGACCTTTTTTTTGGTACCGTTTTTTTTTTCGCGCCCACGCTCATGCCGCCCCCCCCCCCCCCCCCCCCCCCGCGTTGGGCTCTGTATTAGCCAACAGAATGTTAACAGCTTTACATGGTCGTTTAAACATTTCTCGTCGTGTGTTGTACGTCGCGGACACGGCCCGTTATAAATTTGCTGTTACCAGAATGGCAATTATCAAGTTGTAATGTATTACTTAAGACTCTGTGTAATGTCATAGTAGTATAGTACTATGGTAGTAAAGTCTTTTTGATGACTAGTACAACGTTCCGCTGGCGGGATTGTGCATATTATGGGGCTACGACAAGTTAGGCACACATACACACTGATGACGTCACCTGCGCAACTTCCCCATCCAAAATGTTCACACACACCGTGTTTTTTTTTTCGCGCCCGTGCTCGTGCCGCCCCCCCCCGCGATGCCACCCCAGGCGGCTGCCCGGTCGGCCCGCCCCCAGGACTGCCCCTGTCCCTACAGCTCTTTGGGATTAACAACTGAGTTTGCTAGTTTGAGTGTCCTGCATCACTTGGTACAGCCTATCTTTAATAATTGTGAAGTACGGAAAGGAGGGTGCATTTGGCTGGAGGGGTTGACCATCGCTTACTCTCACTTGGTCAAAGGCATGACGCAGAGACTCGTCTCATGTCTGTTCTAATGGGAAATCCTCGAGGGAATCCCTGAGAGGGGAGGAGGGGCGGACTGATCCCCACTCCTTGTATCGCCCTGACTTGGTGTTGATGTACACGGCTCTGAGACAGCATCCCCAGTCAATGCCAGACTGGGATCCCCCCATGACATGTTACCGCAGGACCCACCCACTACTACACACTCCATTAAGCCTCTAAACTCCAGCCAATCGGTCCCCAGAATCAGCGGGTGGGTAAGGCGTAGGTTAACTGCTGCCTTTACATGATGCTTTTCTCCCCCAAATAGAATGTGGATGGAAACTAGTGGATATTTGTGAACATCCCCATGCACACACAAAACTTTCACCACCTGTACTCTCCCCAATGCCTCACCTTGTACCAGGCTTTGGTGGATTGAGGTCTAATTCCAACCGGAATCCACCAACGTGCAATATGTATCCCCTTGAATACTCACTGGTATGCGATATGCTCCGGCCCGATTGAGGGTGGTTTCTGGCACATTGGGGATCCGGACCACAGCTCCCACCTCCATCACGGAGCACTGACACTGGAGATATCTGGGTTCCCGGCTGTGCCAGCATACCGGCCCAGGCTTCACCTCTGCACCGGTGATATGGGACTCACTCACCTGCAGGGGAGAAGACCCAGATAAGGAAGGGAAAGAAGGGAGTGGGACACCATGCAAGCTGGCTTCAGGGGGTCCAGCCTCTGTATCCATGGTGGGGAAACAGGGCAGGGATGGAGAGAGGTGAGATGGGAGAGAGGAGGAGAGAGAGAGAAAGAGAAGAGGTGGAATGTCAAGTCAAGTCAGGTTTATTTGTGTAGCCCTTTTAACAATAAACATTGTTGCAAAGCAGCTTTACAGAATTTGAACGACTTAAAACATGAGCTAAATTTATCCCTAATCTATCCCCAATGAGCAAGCCTGTGGTGACGGTGGCAAGGAAAAACTCCCTCAGACGACATGAGGAAGAAACCTTGAGAGGAACCAGACTCAAAAGGGAACCCATCCTCATTTGGGCAACAAAAGACAACATGACTATAACATTAACAGTTTTAACATGAAGTCTGTTTCGTTGATGTTATAACTCTTCATTGATGGAAACTTGAGTGCAAAACTGTTTATGACAACTGCAGTCCTAAAGCTAGCAAGTCAACTGTAGTCCTCAGCCATAAAAGCATTACTGTAAGTGTCCAGAGTATCTTTCAAGTGTGACTTTCAACTGTCCATATGGGTCCGTCCTCCACAGGAGCGATGTGATGAGACTTCAACCAGACATAGGGCATCAGGATGGATCAGGCACGTCCGAGGAGCAGAAGAGGCCAGCATCTCGATCTCAGGATTGACATGTAACTCAGAGGGACAGATGGGGGGGAGAGAGAGAGAGAGAGAGAGGGAGAAAACTCAGGTTGTTAGGTATGCCCAGTGTCACCTGAATAAGTAGAAACAGTATACATTTTGCGCTGAGTACAAGCAGGGACTCCTGCAAAACTAACTATAACAGCATAACTAAAAGGGGAGAGCCAGAAGGTAACACAGGCATGAGGGAGCCCCGGGACATAAGGCAGCCAGCCACTACACCGTCAACAAACTCGAGTGAGCAAGTGAGTGGGGACTGACAGCATCCATACATCCCAGTTTACCAAAACACTCTATGTCTGAGGATCCTCCAGATCTACTCCTTTATCTCATAAACACCATTAACAAAAGGCTTGACTAAACAGATATGTATTCAGCCTGGACTTAAACGCTGAGACTGTGTCTGAGTCCCGAACACTACTTGGAAGGCTGTTCCATAACTGTTCCATAAATGTCCCCCTGCTGCCAAATGGTTCTCTGCCAACTCAATGGTTTGATCCAGTGATGCCATGCAGTGGCACTGGACCCACTCCACTGTTCCTTCCGGCAGCTGCGCAATGAACTGCTCCAGTGCCACCATGTTGATAATCCCCTTGGCATCGTGGTCGTCCGCCCTCAGGTACCGCTGACAGGCATCCCGAAAGCCTCCAACGTCACCGTGCGGAAGCACTGACGGTGTTGTTCCGGGGAACAGCCGACACACTGCAAGATGGATCGCTTCAAGTCGGTGTAGATGAGCTAAATGTCAGCAGGGAGCTGTTGTGCAGCGAGCTGTGCCTCTCCAGTTAGCAGTGGTAGGAGATGTGCCGCTCATTGCGTGATCGGCCACCCCCACACTTCTGCTGCTTGCTCAAAGAATGTGATGAAGGCTTCTGGATAATTGTGCGGCCCCATCTTGATGAGCGTGGCATGGGGTGGGTCCGCAGTGGTGGCAGCCGAGGACCCCGTCGATGCGAGCAGGTGCTGGAACACCTGGCAGTCTTCCTGTTGGGCCAGCAGCAAGACTTTGAAGCATTGTTCTTGCTCCTTTTGGAGGGTGATCAGTGCTTGGTGCTGGCTCTGTTGGGCGGCAGTGAGGGCATGGATAAGGTCCTTGAGTGGGGAGGACTCCATGGGTGGTTCGCCTTAGTATTCTGGCTTTTGGCACCACTGTAGTATGTCCCTGATGTGGGTGGAATACTAAAGCGCGGCAGGCGGGAACTGATGTTAACACAGACTTTATTTTTTCACTTCTTGCTTGCTTTTTCAGTTTTACTACTCTTGTTTGCTTGCTCACACACACACACACACACACACACACACACACACACACACACACACACACACACACACACTCTTGTACTCTGGTTGGGAGAGATCCCCTCTCTTCACTCTCTCCTTCCTTTTCTGTTCATCATCACTGCAACAAACACACACGCATACACACAACATTAATTGACAACAGGTGTACTGACTTTACCACTCACCTTCCCTGGCCCCGCCCTCCATTCATAAACCAACACTTGGCCATGCCCCTGCTGCCACATCCAGCCTATGTCCACAGGCCTATATCCAGCCGAACCACTCTTCCTTGACCTCGATGGAAAACATCATGTGGTCAAGGAAAGATGTGAAGGAGAATTTAAAGGATGTAGGAAAGGATAATTGCGGTACTAAATGAATCCAACTGCACTTACACTTGGCTACACAATTACGCAATGATGCGTGTTATTGATGCAAGTCTGTTGTGTGAAACTATACTGTCCTGAAGATGGACTACACAAAGCACATCTTCACCCCATGTGTTCTTATCGTGTTGCTTCATGCAGGCTTGTATAAATGTGGACAACACAATGAAAAGTATTACTTCATTACAAAAGTTGGAATAGAAATAAAAATGGAATATAGTCTACCAGTCTCAAAACTGGAATGAAATGATTGAGAATGGTTGCTCGCGCTCATGTTCCTGTCCTTTCATATTTATTGACATGAATCCCAATTATTGCATGATTAATTATCTCATCTCATCTCATTATCTCTAGCCACTTTATCCTGTCCTACAGGGTCGCAGGCAAGCTGGAGCCTATCCCAGCTGACTACGGGCGAAAGGCGGGGTACACCCTGGACAAGTCGCCAGGTCATCACAGGGCTAACACATAGACACAGACAACCATTCACACTCACACCTACGGTCAATTTAGAGTCACCAGTTAACCTAACCTGCATGTCTTTGGACTGTGGGGGAAACCGGAGCACCCAGAGGAAACCCACACGGACACGGAGAGAACATGCAAACTCCGCACAGAAAGGCCCTCGTCGGCCACAGGGCTCGAACCCGGACCTTCTTGCTGTGAGGCGACAGCGCTAACCACTACACCAGCCCGCTCATGTTCCTGTCCTTTCATATTTATTGACATGAATCCCAATAATTGCATGATTAATTATATAATATTTAATTATTTATATAATTATTTGTTTGTGTGAATATTGCTGCCACAAGAAATTGTCAGACGGCATTATCTCCTTTCCATTTGTAAAGGATGGTCCAGTGGACCCTGTGCTAAAGGAGATCGGAAAGAAAGCACTGAAGCACTTTTCGTTAGTGTTTCGAGAATTCCAACAGCTCTTATCATGGGGGCCACTGAGATATTTCCAGTTAGGAAATGAAGCAGAAGAAAACTATGGGAATACAGCCTATGTCAGGATGAGGCTTGCAAGGTTCAGGATGATTTTAACCAGTAGATGGTATTGATCAACCAATAAAATCTCATCTCATCTCATTATCTCTAGCCGCTTTATCCTGTTCTACAGGGTCGCAGGCAAGCTGGAGCCTATCCCAGCCGACTACGGGCGAAAGGCGGGGTACACCCTGGACAAGTCGCCAGGTCATCACAGGGCTGACACATAGACACAGACAACCATTCACACTCACACCTATGGTCAATTTAGAGTCACCAGTTAACCTAACCTGCATGTCTTTGGACTGTGGGGGAAACCGGAGCACCCGGAGGAAACCCACGCGGACACGGGGAGAACATGCAAACTCCGCACAGAAAGGCTTCGCCGGCCACGGGGCTCGAACCCGGACCTTCTTGCTGTGAGGCGACAGCGCTAACCACTACACCACCATGCCGCCACCAATAAAATGCTAATTTTTATTTTAGAAAAGGGTCAAAATTAAAACAATTTGAATATTTAAAATAAAAAAATTGTCAGAACATCAAAAAATTGATGTTCTTCATCACAGTCCAGTCATATCATTTAGTTTACAGCTCAAAAACCTCATTTACATGTTCAGTACCTCCTTAATTTTGTCGCTGGGGGACTAAGAGCCATTGATTCTTACAAACAGAACTGGGATTTTTGATATTTCAGTGTTGAGGAATGTGTGTGGATGAGCCCTTTACCAGTGTAGCATGGTGTAGGGCAGGGGTGTTCAAATTGATCCATAAAGGGCCGTGTGGCTGCAGGTTTTCATTCCAGCCATGCAGCAGCACCCTGATTTGGCTTATTCAATCAACTGACACACCCACCCTTTAATCAAGGGTGGGTGTGGCTGCAAGTATTTGAGTGTGTGAAGACAGTTCAGTTGATTGAATGAGCCAAGTCAGGTGTGCTGCTGCATGGCTGGAATGAAAACCTGCAGCCACACGGCCCTTTATGGATCAATTTGAACACCCCTGGTGTAGGGTGTGTGCATCAATGAGGGGAGGGAGAGAGTGTGGAGGGCCCTGCCCCCTCACCCTTTGGGGTGGGGGAATTTCCCTCAAGAATTGGGCATTCCCAGTATCCTGATGGCTTGAAGATAAAAACTGTCTCTGAGTCTGCTGGTTCTGGTCTGGATGCTCTGGAAACCCCTGGTGGATGGAAGTAGGGTTAACAGTCCATGGCTGGGGTCCCTGATGATCCTTTGGGCCTTCCTGCTGCTTCTCTGAATGTACAGGTCCTGTATGGTTGGCAGTTTGGACTCTGTAATTCACTCTGGAACTCTGACCACTGGATGCCCTGCACACAACTGGACTTTGCTGCTTTAGCTGACTTTGGAGCTCTATTTTTCATGCTTGAGGTGCTGCTACAGAGCTAATCATATTTCAATTGATAATGTTCCCTTGGTCAGGGATTTTGTTTGGTCAATCAAATTTTTGGGAGAATTTATACATTCATTTCTATTTTTGCAGAATGGTGAACCTGGATTAAATGTTGTGTCCAATATTAAACCTCTGTTTGTATATTTGTACATTGTTTTGCATTGTTTATGAATCAGAAATAAAAAAGAAGCTTTTCAGTCATAATTTTTATTCATTCCACTTTTATTGAAAATATTCTGAGAATCACATTTGAAATCATGAAGCCAGTATCCTGTATCAAATTAAATCATGACCCCTAGAAGCCTATACTAGCAAGTTAAAAGAAAAGAAAACCCATTTTTAAAATACAGTTATGAATATAGATTATGATATAAACTAACGATTCATATGAATAATTGAAAATAAGGAGCTCACACAACTAAGAGATCTATCTCCAAAAGTCAGTTTCTATGCAGAATGGATGATTTCATTGAGGCTGCGATTGAAAATATTTTAACCAATCAGAAAAATCCCCGGCACGGCTGTGTAGTGGTTAGTGCTGTGGCCTCACAGCAAGAAGGTCCGGGTTCGAGCCCTGTGGCGGCGAGGGCCTTTCTCTGCGGAGTTTGCATGTTCTCCCCGTGTCCGCGTGGGTTTCCTCTGGGTGCTCCGGTTTCCCCCACAGTCCAAAGACATGCAGGTTAGGTTAACTGGTGACTCTAAATTGACCGTAGGTGTGAATGTGAGTGTGAATGGTTGTCTGTGTCTATGTGTCAGCCCTGTGATGACCTGACGATTTGTCCAGGGTGTACCCAGCCCTTCGCCCGTAGTCAGCTGGGATAGGCTCCAGCTTGCCTGCGACCCTGTAGAACAGGATAAAGCGGCTAGAGATAATGAGATGAGATGAGAAAAATCCCCCCAATCGTTTCCAGCAGCGCCCTGACGTCATTTGGGTGCAAGACATTGAAGCTCCTCATAGCGAGTAAGACTTGAAGCTGCCCCTGGCTGGAGATTATTTCATGAAAAGTTTACATGAAAAAAATTGAGATTCCATTTCTCTAACAAAAAAGTGGAGGGAGAAAGATAATACTGATGTCACTGATAAACAGCGAGGGAATAGTGAACAGCTGATCTACTCCTATGTGACTGAATGGGGGAGGTAACTTTTCATATTTATATCCCAAGTAGTGCTGCCGTGACAACCTCGTTCTGCGGACTGTAACCTTGCTAGACAACCTACAAACAGATCTGCATACAATCTGACTTACCTAAATCTGTCCAAGAGGCAAGTGCGTGAGTTTTTACACGTTTCTGGCAGCATAAGCACTTGTTAGCACGCTTAGCATGCTCTCAACTCATTCATGAAAACTTCCTCATCCAGACGTCACCAGGCTAGCCTACCGTAATTACCGTAGTAGACAGTCGAACCCCTGCGGCAATGCAGAAAGAGGGTAAACAAACACTGCTTTTCGCAGCTCGTGTGCTCAGAACGTTTTGAAGAAAATTGTTTCACTCAAGCGACTTGGATGCACTGGCATTAGGAATACCGTACAAGCCAGTGCTGAATCCAGATGCGCTGAATCCAGATGCGCTTCCCACAATCTTCAGCCAAAAAGCGGACAAGACAACACGGTCAGTAGTCCGCAAAAGAGAAGTTCAAAGGGTAAGAAAACACTTTTTATGGCTTCCCTAACTTTTTATTAAGCATGATATGTTATTTTGAGTTCCTTTGGGCATAAATGTAATAATTGCTGATGCACCTAAGCAGCTTGATGTTTATTGGATGTCTTGCTTTGATTTAGTGTTGTCAGAAAAGCCTCAGTAATCCATCCATTATCTGTAGCCGCTTATCCTGTTCTCCAGGATCGCAGGATCTGTGAGGGAAACCGGAGCACCTGGAGGAAACCCACGCAGACACGGGGAGAACATGCAAACTCCACACAGAAAGGCCCTCGCCGGCCGCTGGGCTCGAACCCAGAATCTTCTTGCTGTGGGGCAACAGTGCTAACCACTACACCACTGTGCCACCAGCCTCGGTAATGACTAACTAAAACAACTCTATAAATATTGTTCACTTGTGTGTAACCAATTGATATGGTAATGCTTGTTTATCATGATCATCATCGTTATTCGTGTCATTGTCCAAAATACTCGAGGAAATCAGTGAAGAAATGTCACTGGCGCTATGGTCCATTTTGTCGAATATGGCCATGCATTGTTTGTGGAATAGCCGACTTTGATCACTGCAATCTAGTCAAACGTGCTCATTTTAAGAAACAGGTGAAACAGTTTTTATGGAGTAAATTCCAAACCCAGTTTTATGATGTGTATATACAGTGGGGCAAAAAAGTATTTAGTCAGCCACCAATTGTGCAAGTTCTCCCACTTAAAAAGATGAGAGAGGCCTGTAATTTTCATCATAGGTACACTTCAACTATGAGAGACAGAATGGGGGGAAAGAATCCAGGAAATCACACTGTAGGATTTTTAAAATCGGTAAAATAAGTATTTGGTCACCTACAAACAAGCAAGATTTTTGGCTCTCACAGACCTGTAACTTCTTCTTTAAGAGGCTCCTCTGTCCTCCACTCATTACCTGTATTAATGGCACCTGTTTGAACTCGTTATCAGTATAAAAGACACCTGTCCACAACCTCAAACAGTCACACTCCAAACTCCACTATGGCCGAGACCAAAGAGCTGTCAAAGGACACCAGAAACAAAATTGTAGACCTGCACCAGGCTGGGAAGACTGAATCTGCAATAGGTAAGCAGCTTGGTGTGAAGAAATCGACTGTGGGAGCAATTATTAGAAAATGGAAGACATACAAGACCACTGATAATCCTCGATCTGGGGCTCCACGCAAGATCTCACCCCATGGGGTCAAAATGATCACAAGAACGGTGAGCAAAAATCCCAGAAGCACACGGGGGGACCTAGTGAATGACCTGCAGAGAGCTGGGACCAAAGTAACAAAGGCTACCATCAGTAACACACTACGCCGCCAGGGACTCAAATCCTGCAGTGCCAGACGTGTCCCCCTGCTTAAGCCAGTACATGTCCAGGCCTGTCTGAAGTTTGCTGGAGAGCATTTGCATGATCCAGAAGAGGACTGGGATGAAACCAAAATAGAACTTTTTGGTAAAAACTCAACTTGTCATGTTTGGAGGAGAAAGAATGCCGAGTTGCATCCAAAGAACACCATACCTACTGTGAAGCATGGGGGTGGAAACATCATGCTTTGGGGCTGTTTTTCTGCAAAGGGACCAGGACGACTGATCCATGTAAAGGAAAGAATGAATGGGGCCATGTATCATGAGATTTTGAGTGAAAACCTCCTTCCATCAGCAAGGGCATTGAAGATGAAACGTGGCTGGGTCTTTCAGCATCACAATGATCCCAAACACACCGCCCGGGCAACGAAGGAGTGGCTTTGTAAGAAGCATTTCAAGGTCCTGGAGTGGCCTAGCCAGTCTCCAGATCTCAACCCCATAGAAAATCTTTGGAGGGAGTTGAAAGTCTGTGTTGTCCAGCGACAGCCCCAAAACATCACTGCTCTAGAGGAGACCTGCATGGAGGAATGGGCCAAAATACCAGCAACAGTGTGTGAAAACCTTGTGAAGACTTACAGAAAATGTTTGACCTCTGTCATTACCAACAAAGGGTATATAACACAGTATTGAGATGAACTTTTGTTATTGACCAAATACTTATTTTCCACCATAATTTGCAAATAAATTCTTTAAAAATCAGACAATGTGATTTTTTTTTTCTGGATTTTTTTCTCATTTTGTCTCTCATAGTTGAAGTGTATCTATGATGAAAATTACAGGCCTCTCTCATCTTTTTAAGTGGGAGAACTTGCACAATTGGTGGCTGACTAAATACTTTGTTGCCCCACTGTAACTAATTTTTAATAATTTTGGTGCTGTTTCTGTAATCTACTTGTACTCTGTGACAATTACAGTCAGCATATATTTTTTGTTTATGACTTTCATCATTGTTTATACAATTTTGTCAATTTATTATTGTCTCTTATATTTTATTGTTTCCTGCTGTCATCAAGAGGACCACACTGGAAATAAGTGTATTTTATATGCTGTGCTGTCCTCGGTATCTTTTTACATGTATGGATTTTACCAAATGAATCCATACCATACCAGCAGCTCGGGTGTTTCTGGCAATATTTCCGCCTTTTTTGTACATGTGCATCTTCCTGTAATATTCACATGAATCCTGTATAGTAAAGCAGTGTTTGTTTACCCTCTTTCTGTGTTGCCGCGGGGGTTGGACTGTCTACTACGGTAAATACGGTAGGCTAGCCTGGGGACGTCTTGATGAAGTTTTTCATGAATGAGTCGAGAGCATACTAAGTGTGCTAATGAGCCGTATAACACATAGTTTCAGCTTTGTTTTACAGGTGAAGAGTTCAGGTTTGTCCATAAGTCAGGGTTGCAGCTCATTAATACATTATTTCAGATGTATAGTGAAAAAAATCTGACATTGTCACCTTAGTAGACCTTTGGCTTTGCCCCTTCAGTCCTGAAGTATACACTCAGCCTTGCACCCAAATGACGTCACGCATCGCCCTTCCAACAGGCAACATGGCAGCCTCCTGGTGGCATTAGAGCAGCGATACAAAAACGCTCACAACTTTCTTATAAACGGTCAAACATGCCTGAAACTTTTCTTATGGGCTCTCGATAGTACAAGCTACCACCCCATGCATGTATTTACTTTGCATGTTCTATTCCTTTAAATATTGAACTGCAGGCTGTAAGGTATGTCACTTGAATTAATGAGAGAAAGCAGAATTGTATAAGGCCCTTGTCAATAGCATATCGCCTGAGAATTCACCAGTTGATGTCGTGGAAACTCTCAAAACTGAAACTCTCCCAAGCAAAAATTATTCAAAGTCAAAGAGGTTGCAGAAAAGTTTAGACCTTTATTAAATCAATTAATAAAGGCCGAGTTCGGTCTGCAGAGTGAACTGACTCAAAATCACGAAGTTCTCATTTTAAAATAAACACAGTGTATACAAATAATCTCACCGGTTAACATGTCATGCCATATCACTTCAACATTTTCTATTGGGCAGTACATCTCACGCTTCTCATATTTTGTATCAACCGAGACAAATTTTCCAGTATGAACAGTCAATTCAGAAAGAATCAAAACATACTGTATGATTAGAAGTGATATGTCGTGAACAACACAGCATTCAGAGCATACAATACATGATTCAAAATGACTGGAGCCAATCAGTACAAGATAAAGATTGATACAGGCTGCAGGTGCAAACGAGCACAACACTCAATAGGGTACAATCGTGGCCTTGGCCAGTCTACCACAACATAGGATAAAAAAATGATGCACATTGCAGCTGTGGAGCTTGTGTTGTAACAATACCTGATTTAGAATAACTTGATAAAATGTATTATGTTAGCATGCAAAACACTCCAGAATGAACAATTTCTTAATTCAGCAATGCCTTGGCTCACTTGTTACAACATATGATAACGCTGCAGGCACCGGAATTAGGATAATACACTTGGCTTGACTTGACACATACATAAACTGCTGGCAATATCACAAAGGTGAGACTCATTACATGTTCCCTGCTGGTTCTACCTGCCTCCTCTCTGTCTACATCTCACAGATGGGAGAATTTATATTCTCACATCTATACATTCGACCACGCTCCCACTGCCACAAATCCTTAACCATATACTATCCATCTATTATCTGTTGCCGCGTATCTTGTGCAGGGTCGCAGGCAAGCTGGAGCCTATCCCAGATGACTATGAGTGAGAGGCAGGGTACACCCTGGTCACCAGGTCATTGCAGGGCTGATACATAGACACAGACAACCATTCACATTCACACCTACGGTCAATTTATAGCCACCAATTAGCCTAACCTGCATGTCTTTGGACTGTAGGGGAAACCGGAGCACCCGGAGGAAACCCATGCGGACACGGGGAGAACATGCAAACTCCGCACAGAAAGGCCCTCGTCGGCCGCTGGGCTCGAACCCAGAACCTTCTTGCTGTCAGGCAACAGCGCTAACCACGACACCACCATGCTCAAATAACTCGTTCATCTACACTCTCAGAGCTGTGAAAGCCCATGGAATCATCACCCATTTCAAGGTTATCAGCCTTCTACAGCCTCAGAAGCATTTTTGTCTGAAATATCCTGTTTCTTTGGAAACCCTGTGTACTAAGCTTAATGTTTACTCCATCCACGATCTGGACCAAAATACACTGAATGAGTTGAAACTCCTGGGTAAGTTTCTGAAGCTTATGGACAGTAGAAATGCCCTTAAGCTGTGTTCTTTGCTTGATATGTTTAAGTTAATTTGAGATTTGCTCATTCATTCATTCATTCATTCATTTCCTCCCTCTTATTCTCATGTAGATTTGTTATTGGCTCCTTGTATATTTAAAAATCTCATCTCATTATCTGTAGCTGCTTTATCCTGTTCTACAGGGTCGCAGGCAAGCTGGAGCCTATCCCAGCCGACTACGGGCGAAAGGCGGGGTACACCCTGGACAAGTCGCCAGGTCATCACAGGGCTGACACGTACAGACAAACAACCATTCACACTCACATTCACACCTACGGTCAATTTAGAGTCACCAGTTAACCTAACCTGCATGTCTTTGGACTGTGGGGGAAACCGGAGCACCCGGAGGAAACCCACGCGGACACGGGGAGAACATGCAAACTCCGCACAGAAAGGCCCTCGCCGGCCACGGGGCTCGAACCCGGACCTTCTTGCTGTGAGGCGACAGCGCTAACCGCTACACCACCGTGCCGCCCATATTTAAAAATTATTATTATTTTGTTTATGATTGCTATTTAGGGGCAACACGGTAGTGTAGTGGTTAGCGCTGTCGCCTCACAGCAAGAAGGTCCGGGTTCGAGCCCCGTGGCCGGCGAGGGCCTTTCTGTGCGGAGTTTGCATGTTCTCCCCGTGTCTGCGTGGGTTTCCTCCGGGTGCTCCGGTTTCCCCCACAGTCCAAAGACATGCAGGTTAGGTTAACTGGTGACTCTAAATTGACCGTAGGTGTGAATGTGAGTGTGAATGGTTGTCTGTGTCTATGTGTCAGCCCTGTGATGACCTGGCGACTTGTCCAGGGTGTACCCCGCCTTTCACCCGTAGTCAGCTGGGATAGGCTCCAGCTTGCCTGCGACCCTGTAGAACAGGATAAAGCGGCTAGAGATAATGAGATGAGATGATTGCTATTTAATTGTGATCTTTGTGTGATTATTTTATATTTACTCTGCTTTGCTCAACCCCTGGCAGAAATTTGTTAGAATTTGAAAAGTGCCTTTTTGTTTGTAATTTTACATGCTTAATTATAATTATAATTATAATAAATACACTGAAGTGACTTTCTGGACTGTTCTACAGCATTCAATTTCCCTCGGAAGTGAGAAGTCGGAGCTCGAAATGACATCATTTCCGACCTTCGTGCATTCCCACTGGGAATTACAACGACAAAGTGGGAAAAAACAACAGCCGTCGCCATGTTCGTCTTTTGTTAGCAGCAAGCTGTGCTGAGTGATATCTATTTGTTCTCGTCAAAACAGTAACCTGTCCGGTTAGCGTTATAGATTTAACAAGCGAATGTGTCCTATATGTTGATTTATCGAAAGCGAATGCTTATATACATAGTACAACTCATTTAAAGAGAAATAATGCTGCTTGTGTTTACTGTTAAGACTGTGAGCCGCCATGTTGGTGTGACGTCACTCTAGGAGCTCGGAGTTGCTGCACTGAGACAGTCCCGAGTCGGGAATTCCGAATTGAGGGAGCGTTTCACTTGAATGCAGCACACATACACCACCTACTTTTTTTCCCCCCCTTTACTCCATCAACAATGTTTACTAAAGTACACAGTCTCTAGATAATCAAAGAAAGAGGTTGTACATATTATCGTTATAAATCTTCATAGCAGTATGAAGAAATACGGTAAAAGTAAAAAGCCGTCCGGAACTGTAGTTCCAAGGTGCTGGTTTCTACTCGGATGGGTTTGTGGCGCACACAGGTTTTCTCTGCGACTGTTTGAGATGGCGCTCAGTCTGTAAGGAGAGCGAGGCCTGTGTTGTCATTTCTGTTGATAAAGATAGTTGAGGCAGACACAGCAGAGATGATGGACGGGGGGAAACCCTCGTTGGCGCTTGTTTATCAGGCTGTACAGGCGCTTTATCACGACCCGAATCCCACCGGGAAGGAGCGAGCTTCGGTGTGGCTGGGAGAGCTGCAGAGATCGGTAGGCTAACCAGGAACCCTTGGTTGGGTTGGTTTGGTGGGTGGGGGGGATTGGGATGTGACACGGGCCTCTGCACCACCAGGCTGAATGATTTATTAATAATCCGTGTGTTAGTCTTTAGGCTATGGGATGATTTTTTGCGCAGTCTGGAGTAGTGTTTAATATGGGGTTCGGTTTTCCCCGAAACTGCTACACCGAGGGGCTCGCTGTTGCTCCACCGAGCCCAGACTTGCTACTGGGTTTGGACACGTTTACAGCCGGGTTACTTGACTTTTTAAAACGTTTTTGTCACACATAAGGTAGAAAACATGAGTGTTCTTTGGCTGAATAAACAGTGAGCAGTTTATGCTAGTGAGCATGTTAGCATTGACATGTCCGGTATTACCACAGAGCAGAGCGCGCGAGCCCTTGTGTCACTCTGAGGCGGTTTATAATTGCCCCGGTTTATTCACTCTCACAGCGTTTATTCTTATGTCTGAATTAAAACTTAGACTTGGGTTTGCGTGGGTTTTGAGGGCCACATTTCCTGTTGTCACCGCACTGGAGCTGTTTACACGGAAACGGTGATGAAGGATAAAGCCGCCTTTTCACTGCACACCGTCTCCGGGTCGAGCAGCCAGAACGCGCCCCCTAGCGACGGTGAACAAAACGCACACCTTCACTCAAGTGCAGATCCCTGGTAAACTCAGGAGCAAGATTATGGAATCAGTTTTGTGCCAAAATGTTCATACAATACTTTTGAAATATCAAACAAAAACGACAAATCAAAATACAAAAAAAGTCCTTTTTTTTTTTTTTTTAGACTGGCAAACAAATGATTCGTGTAATCGTGCAAAATATCAGTCCATTACTCTTCAGAAACCTTTTATTTTTGTTCCGCGTCTTTCTCAGTTTTGTTTGATGTAATTTATTTTGGTTGCGATTCCTGGTCTGGCTAACGCGACTTCAAAGCTCTGCGAGCATTTGGTCTGGCAAAGATATTAAGCCCAACCGTTTCCCAAAGGCGTGGTTGACCCGCCTCCCTGAAATGCCTCAAGGCCTCTGCATGCTCTTGCGACAAGGCTTTCGCAGATAGCTTTTCGCAGACAGTTGTAATTTATCGTTGAGCGGGGAGTAATAGGCGTGCGCGATGTTATTCACCGGCACAACGCAAGGGGGCGCGAAGTCGCTAGGAGTAGTTGGTGGGTGTGGTTAGTGGAGTGTTTATCCTCCGGTTACTTATAATAACTAGAACTGGAGTCGTATAGATGTCCGTACTTCCTCAGTCAACCGCTCTTTTATGCTGCTCCATCTTCGCTCGTATTTTTAAAAATGCCGGTCGTGAAAACAAACCAAACCGGGAAAGTAGGGAAGCGGAAGTGCGTGTACAGCGGATGTAGAGTGGACCAATCAGAGCCCTCTTGTCTGCGGTGGTCACAATTTTTGGGAGGTGCGCGCAGAGCATCTGCGAAGGTGGGGGGGCTACGCAGACACTGTCTGCGGCGCCGTCTGCGAGGACTGGGTTGTCAGCATAAATTGGCCTTCAGTTTGCTACTGGTCGAAGCCAGAAAAGGCTGTGACGAAGCTTAAATCAATCGCATCACTCTTTCCTCTGACGTATGTGACGCGACGGAAACTGCTTGAGTAACAGGAAGAAGATAAATACCTCCAGGCAGGGCTGCTCGTCGCTCCGTTTTCAATGAGAGCTTCCCGTTGAATGCTTTCAATACAGCATCTACCGCTGTGTCAAAGGCTTGCCGCTGCTCCATGTTCGTAATGTTTCTAGTGAATGAAGCGCTTCCGGCATAGATCCTGTAAACGATCTATGGCTTCCGGTCGCAGTTCTACTACGTCAGTGCCTTGAACACGCCTCTACCCAGGGCCGTTGGAGATGCTCAGAGTTGATTGGCTCCCGATTTTTCGGGAGCTTGGAAGAGCTGGAGATAGCTTGCCTGGCCAGACTAAGCTCGCAACAGGTCCTCGTGTTGCGTCACACTTAGGATGGGCAGGCCCAGGCTGTGCGATTCCAGCTTTCTCGTTTGCGCTCCCTGACTTTTTGCTTGCAGTTTTGGCACAAACTTCACGTGTGGGTGGGCTGTCCAGGAATGCATTCCCATTGGGTAACGTGTGTTTGACTGACAGCTACGCTCAGCCATTCCCTACTCGGATTCTGGCGGACTGTTTGACGAGTGACCGATCCATTGACGGTAAACAAGGATCGAGTGGACTTCAGTGGCGACTATGATATTGAATTAATTCAACAAAGTGTAAGTACGGGACAAATGTGTTGCAGTAGTACACATTATGCAGGTGTTTCATGGCAAGTCAAATGTTAGCCTTAGCTCCACTACCCAATATAATAGCTGTCTTGCTAACGTTAAACACACCTGCATAATGTGCACTACTGCAACACATACAACACATTTGTCCCGTACTTACACTTTGTTGAATTAATTCAATATCATAGTCGCCACTGAAGTCCACTCGATCCTTGTTTACCGTCAATGGATCGGTCACTCGTCAAACAGTCCGCCAAAATCCTTGTAGGGAATGGCCGCAACAGCCTCCGGGGGAATCGCTGAGTGTAGCTGTCAATCAAACACAAGTTACCCAATGGGAACAACAATAGCAAGACCGCGAAAGGGCGTCATTTTTAAATAAGCGATGAGATATCATGGATGCAGTAAAGCAGCAGTCATCCATTGTTGTTGCTTCAATGTTCGCGCCAAGGTTTCAGTGTAGGAAATTCATGGAAAATATCAGCCAGACCACAGGGCAGGCGACTCTGAAAAGTCGCCTGCCCCAATTTCAACTATAATCCGCTGTAATATCGCATAATTTTTGAAAAATTTTAAAAGAGGCGATGCATGTAATGTTGTATCATGCATGTAATTTCATATATTCAATTTAGTTTTATGATTTATTACTGGTGTTTATGTATATAAATGTATGTGTGACCTATGTTTGAGTTCCTATCTAACAAAAAAAAATAATGTAGTGTTAGCGCTGCTATCTTTTTTGAGAGGTCTTTGGTTCAGGTGGTTTTATCCCAAGATAGTCATACAACATTTTCAGATATTTGGAACAATTAACAATCAAAATTGTGATATTTTGACAAAACTCATGTGGTAGAACGCTGGTTTTCAAAGTCACGGACATAGATGTGACTTGGGGTGGATTTCACTGAGCTGTGTGTATCGAGCTCTCTGATCGGCTGAACCTCCGAAGCAACAGCCAATCAGAGCGCTCGTTTCATTTCTAAGAGAAAACAATATGGCCGCGCCCGCGTTGGTAAACAAACCAACAGAATCTAGCGAAAATGTCTTGAAAAGTCCTTCAATATGATGAAATATCAAGAGAAAGATGAACCCCCTCAAAGAGGGACCGCCCGTGTGGCTGGTAACTTAAATTCATTCCGCCCTTGCTGCAAACTGACCGCGACGGGCGGTGGGGCGGGCACCCATTTCCTACACTGAAGGTTTATGCAAACGCAGCGACGTAACTGATGTATACAGTGACGTAATGACGTGGCTCCCATTAGCACCCCGAGCTATGGAAAAGCAAGCTGGTTTGCAAGTTGAACGAGTTGTGAACCAGCACCAGCACTGGCCCCGAACCAGCCCTGGAACTGATTTGGTGGAAAAGGGGTAAATGGGAGCGCTTGGTCTACACAGGCTGTGCACTGAAACCGTGCAAAGCTCGCGCAGCCTGCTGGCTGTTCCGCAGGTGACGTCACGAATCTGGCTCCAGACTCCCTTGGGATTTTTCCAGACGCGTTTTATTTTATTTTTTTTCTGCTGTAGACAGACAGCCTTGTGCAAAATCACCCTTCTGGATGAGTGTGTAAAGGGACAGACTTTCAAATAAAAAAAAAACAAAACACGAAATTGGTCCAGAATATGCCCTTTTAAACATTTCATTAAAATAAATAATAACCAAAAAAACCCCCCCGTCACCTGCTGTATATGTTTCGTGAAATGTGATGGTTTAAGGCAATTTGGTGCACAAAATATTCCTGTTGATGCCAGAAGTGGGTGTGGTCTATACCGGAAGTCCTTTTCATTCGCCTTCTCAGTCTGAATGAATCGCAGAGTCCTGAATATGGTCCTCTGGCTGAGAACAGGGATTAAGCAGAGACTGATTGTTGGCGCGCCCGCATCTAAGACGCACTATAATGAACGCATTGTCGAGAGGGGCAGGGGCCAATATGGATGCGAGCATTTTGTACCCTATTTGGAATGTTTCGTGGCGTATTACTTGACTTCATGGTCTCAATATCGAAAATCTTGCACAAATATGCAACTTCCAACATAATTATCTAGATATTCAACAGATTTCAGCATCGGATGAATTTGTTTTGACTGCCGCCATATTGAATGTACGTCGGACCCGTTCGTGTATTTACGCCGCCCCGTTTGTAGCGTCCCAAGCGAGTAAAACCTGATCCAAGTCTTTCGCTAGGTGGCGTCTTAGTCTATGTATGAATATTCGAAAGAGACAAGAAAACATGGATAAGAAAAAAAAGAAAAATACATCTATTTTGTCATTCTTCGGCAGAAAGAGAGTACATTCACCTGAAAAAACTGATACCCAAGGTAATTAGTCATACTAGATTTACACACATCCTGATTTTGATGATTTAATCAACTGTTGTATCATTAGTATCAGACATTATTAATTTTCAAGCTCCATAGCCTGAATTTGAACCCAAGATTGAAGATTCAGCATCCCATCTGATTCTCTGAAATTAGAAGTAGAGATGATTAGAGACAAGCAGAATTATGGCCCTTTTCCACTACCCTTTTTCAGCTCACTTCAGCCCGACACGGCTCGCGTTTCGACTACCTCAGAGCAGCATGACTCGGCTCGCTTCAGCCCTGCTCAGCACCCAAAACTCGCACGGTTTTGGAGTGGGGCTGAAGCGAGCCAAACCGAGCCGAGTGGGGCTAGGGGCGTGAGGAGACACTCCCCTGTGCACTGATTGGTGAGAAGGAGTGTCCTCACATGCCCACACGCCCTGCGAGCACGCTGGGATCTGTAAACACCGTAAACCCGGAAGAAGAAGAATTATGAATTACGAGAATTTCTGAAGCCTTATGCGCCTCGCCTCATCTATACGCTCTTGCCAGTATCTGTTGGCGTTGTCGGTGACAACAAGCCACAGCACCAAGACCAGCAACACTAACGACTCCATGTTTATTGTTTACTATCCGGGGCGTGAGACTACCGCTTAAAAGATCACTGATGTCACTGTTTGCGCCGCCTAACGACATCACGTGACGTCCACCCACTTTCGCTAACTCCACCCAATATGTCCACCCACTTCCAGCCAGCACGGTTCAGCGCGGTTGTAGTTTAAATGCAACTCCAACAGCCCCACTCAGCCCAACTCAGCCGCGTTGGTAGTGGAAAAGCGGCATTAGACCGTCACAGCATGCAAAAAACAAACCCATTCTTGTGCTATAATTTACAAGGAGGAGATAATATAGATGTGATATATAGTGGCCTGTGGTTGAATTCCAAAATATTGCCATTGATTAAACAATATCTCAATATATTTGGTTGAAGCATTGATTTTTGTCATCTACATTGCTTCATATGGCTTCTAATACCAAAAAAAAAAAAGAATTGAGAAGAAAAAAACAGCCCCTGGGCTGCCCCAGCTGTTCATTGGGCTCGCTTCGCTCATTAGGTTCGCTTCAACTGAAGGATAATCACTGGGCCCCCCATTGTAGAAATGAGCCCCTGTTTTTTCCCAGGAGGGGCCCTGTGGGCCCCTTGACCTGCAAAACAATCTGTGTCTCTGATTAAGATTTTATTTGTAATGATATCGATGTTTGGGTTCTGACCAGATAGACACCCAGTACATCACAGGCATTTAGCAGATGCTCTTATCCAGCTTGTGGAGCAGTTGGAGATCTGTGCCTTGCTCCAGTCTCGGGAATCAAACCTGCGACCTTTTGTTCCCAAAGCTGCGTCTCTAACCTTTCGGCCATGGTTTCTCCATGGAAGTATCAGTTTAGTACAAGTTCTCGATACCTGTCCCGAGTTGGGCATTGTGACCTTTGTGTCCAAGAAATCCAAAAGTGACTAAGTCAGCAGGGAGGGCAGGTTTGTTTAAAGATCCGAACCCTTTGAGCTCTTCTCATCGTGTTCTCTTTAAATCGCTCATTTCTTCGCTGTTCTTGACGCCTTTGCTTACGTTTTGCTTGATACGTTTTATCTGTTTCTCGATTTGAGCAACTAAAAACAGTGCAAAAATGAAGCATTACTGAAGACCAATTTAAGGCGTGTAATCATCACGTCTGCAGCTGTCATATTTGGAGCGGTGTATTGTAATTCACCATAACGGTTAAGTTCATGCTGGAGCGATGACCATGACACCTGCTCACAAATGTTCACTCCACTCATCCTGCATTCGCTGAGCGATCTGTCTGATGCTTTCGGTTAATCCAGGAGTTGAAACTTTTCCAGCCTCTGTCAGGGACATTACTGTGGACATTCAACCGTCCAGTGCTTTGTCAGCTGGGTGCCTGCTGTCTGACATGCAGGGTATTATCTAGAAATTGAAAGAAGGGGGTCCGGGGGTATGCTCCTCTGGGAAAATTTTTGAAATATTGAAGCAAATCTGGGGCCCTCTGGTGCAGTCATGGCATGAAAAAGCAGTTGAGACAAGCTCAGGTGATTTAGGTAGTGAATTTCTGAAAAAGGAATCGGTCAACTCAAATAATTTCAAGAAAATTCTTTATTTTATAGCACGTGCCGCCTTTGTGCCTAAAGGTAAATAAGCATTAGAGGTTTCACACATGCCTCAGATGAGGTTGCATGAAAAGGTCTGCGGCTTCCTCAAATAGAAAGTCCTCAAAGCCCATCTTGGTGGAGCTCAGACGAACAAGGCAGTCCGATGCGGTACTACTGATACCGATACTAAGTTGGCTGCAGAGGCCAACCTTTATTCTGTTGCTCCAGCTGAAGACCCTTTCAGCCTCTGCGTTGCCAACCACACAACCAACCAGTGTGTGTATGATATATGCAGCCTAACAATGTGTTAATAATCAGACTGACAGCATTTAAATAGAAGAACATCCATTCGGTCACGATGCGCTCCGTGGACATAAAATGACCCTGAAAGAAAACCCAGTTCCTGTTGAGTACACATTTGAATCTGTTTTAAATAACTGTGAAGCTCAGCGTTTGATATGTGATAGAGATATTCAGTGAGGATGCAGGAAGTTCAGTGAGAAAGGGGGGGGGAAAAAACTTTTATGTACTTCATGTGTGTTTTTTCCCAAGCAGTGACCTTTTAATATTTTAAATTCAGATCATCCATGAAAGTTTAAATCATAAGTTGGGGAAACGCTGGGAGAAACGTAGAAGCACAGAATCTTTCTGGGATACAGCAGCAGCACTGGAATTGAAGGAGGTCTGTGGTTTTCAGTCACAGAAGGCTGTTGGTCAGAAATGGGCAGGAGTGGTAAGGTGCACATTTTGGTTTTATCTGTTCAGATAGGACAAAAGGTCAAAGTCCCTTCCCACGCCATGTGGCGCATAGGGTGGCGCCAGTCTCCGTTTCCGTAGCCCTCGGCCTCTCGCCTATTACATAGCTAGGGTTACAGTAGGGGGCTAGTCCTCTGGTAACCGCGAGAGTTTGACTCCCCACTCGCATCTGTATTGCAGTGTGCCTTGCCAGACGGCAGTCGGTACCATTTTTATGATGGTATGACCCGACCGTGAGTAGAACTCTCAATCTCCCGATCGAGAGGCGGACGCGCTAACCACTTGGCCAGCTCGCGGTAGGATAAGAGGTAGCACTATACATATGCACACGTTGAGTCTTGGGTCTCGCCTCGTCGACAGGTCTCAGTGTTTGGAAAGTAGTCAAGTTTATTTGTATAGCGCTTTTAACAATAAACATTGTCGCAAAGCAGTAGGGCTGAACGATTTTAAGAAAAATTTGAATTGCGATTTTTCTGGCAGATATTGCGATTTCGATTTCAACCGTGATTTTTTTCTTAAAATCGAGTTTCAGTGCAAATTAATTAATACAATGAATTCCATAAAGCTAATGCAAGAATGAAAACTGAGGTCAACAGATTTCAAATGTAGGCCTGTTTATTAACATTGAGTGCCTGAGGAACAAGTTATAATAACTTAAAATAATAAAAAGAGAGCCATCTTTCTTAAGTAAACTTTTGCTTCTTTTACTTTTCCCATCTACAACATATTTCAGACTTAAAAAAAAGGTTGATCAATGGCTCAGCAGCATCAAAATATTGCACTTTTGTAAAAGAATGTACATAAGCAGCCGGCGAGGGCCTTTCTGTGCGGAGTTTGCATGTTCTCCCCGTGTCCGCGTGGGTTTCCTCCGGGTGCTCCGGTTTCCCCCACAGTCCAAAGACATGCAGGTTAGGTTAACTGGTGACTCTAAATTGAGCGTAGGTGTGAATGTGAGTGTGAATGGTTGTCTGTGTCTATGTGTCAGCCCTGTGATGACCTGGTGACTTGTCCAGGGTGTACCCCGCCTTTCGCCCGTAGTCAGCTGGGATAGGCTCCAGCTTGCCTGTGACCCTGTAGGACAGGATAAAGCGGCTAGAGATAATGAGATGAGATGTACATAAGCATTATAAATTATAATAAACAACAAAGTAGAGCCAAAAAGTCTTACCTTAAAAGTAGTGCAAGAATGGCTCAAGGGAGCTAGCTTATGAACATTAACAACATCAGCAGCAGTTACAGAAATTCAACCCCTGTACTCAGAAGCCTGTGCTTCTTTTTCACACAAAGTGGCAAGAGGAAATGAAATGTAATGGTAGTAAAAATAAAACATAATAATAAAAAAACGTACAAATGACCCTGCATTTTCCCCATCTACAAAAGATGTCAAACATTAAAAAAAATGCCATTGCATCTCTGCCCCAGGCGTTCCACAGTTAAACAAAAGCAGTATTGGGAGACTTCAAAGTTTACCCGTGAAAGGGTTAATTTTTCTAGTCTTCTCACAACCCGTCTTAAAATGCAGATGATCCACGAGTTACACATTTGTATATTGAAAACCTGTGTTCTTGAAGCATTTTGCAATAAACTTGTGTGAAATTAATGCAAAAATATTGAATATAAAGCTGCTAATGGCGATAGACAGCCTTTCTATGGCGTTTCTGTTGTTAAAGTAGCCTTGCGCTAACAGTTTGTCAGCTAACGACAGCTTGACAGCAAACTTGTCAGCGTTTCGTTTTTTCACCTCCCAAACTGTATTTCAGTGTTCCGAAACAGTCAAGACCCACTTCAGGCAAACGAATTATGATTGTTACCGGTAAACTGACTTTAAGGGACAGAGAGGGCAGAGTAATATAGCAGAGACTAGAGGGACTCTGCGAAGATAATACGCACTCTTAATTACAAACATACACACTCGCACAAACACAGGTTCCTGTACTTACCAATTGCAAGATGCAGTCTGTGTCCGAAACACTGCAGTCTGGTCCATTGGTTAAGTTCCATTGCTTTTATCATATTTGTAGCGTTGTCTGTTGTTATGCACGTCTGGGCCTCTTCTTTTAGACCCCAGCTTGACAAACACTCTTTCAGCCCCATGGCAATATTCTCTCCGGTGTGGTCAGTGGGGAAGTATGGCCGACGTGCTGTTTTTCTTTGGGATCAAATCCCCTGACTCCGCTTCAGCTCCCGCTTCAGCCATGTCTGAAATTGAATGACCAGCTACACTGATTGGAGTGGATAACACGTGACCTGTCCACGTGCAGCATGCAGCTTCTTGATTGGTAGCTGACAGAGTGTTTTTACACCATGCTGGGGCAATACGCAGAGCATACATGTGTGAAATTATTGACGAAACAAAACATGGGTCAGTTTAGGAGCACTGAGAAAAACTGCGGCTTTGACGATCCCAAAATCGTGTTGTCTGAGATCGCGATTTTCGGTCGAAAACGATAGATCGTTCAGCCCTACAAAGCAGCTTTACAGAATTTGAATGACTTAAAACATGAGCTAATTTTATCCCTAATCTATTCCCAGTGAGCAAGCCTGTGGCGACGGTGGCAAGGAAAAACTCCCTCGGACGACATGAGGAAGAAACCTCGAGAGGAACCAGACTCAAAAGGGAACCCATCCCAGGGTTTCCCACAGAAATTCTGGAGACTATGGGGGGGGGGCGTGTCCGGTTGAATTGCAGGGGTGCCCGGGGGTTGTTTAAAATTGAGTGATATGTTAAATATTAAGTTATTACTGAAAAACTATTGATTAAAAAAACAAAGACACTGAGAAATGGTCCTATAAACAACTTTTCCAATATAAAAGATTACCAGGACTACAAACATGCAGAAAAATAGGCTTTACTTATCCAAATGCACCTGTTGGTTCAAAAGTTAAAGTGCAGAGAACCTCACAGCACAACATGAAGTTACCTTAAAATATAATATAAATGCCTCAGCTTTCATGTAAGAAAAAAAACACTATTAATACTAGTACTGTGTGCAGGCAGTCTCTCCTGAAGACTAAATTAAACAATAATTATAAACTAATAAAATAAATGTCTCAGGCTTCATGGAAGAAAAAAAAAAGTTTGAACAGAATCTCACAGTATGATGCTGAAGCTGCCTAAACAATGGAAAATAAAATACCATTTTGGTAAAAAGTTGGCATCCATTAATTTCTTGTATTAAGTAAAAAAATATGTTGCCAGATACTGCTGATGTTTTACAGACCAAAATATGTTCAAAACCCGCCAAAATGCACTTAAAACCGCCCAATCTGGCAACACTGCGCGGCACATGCTGCTTCTCTTGAACGGAGGAAGTAAGGTGGGAGGTAGTTTGTCGACGTCACCTCAAGACGACGCCAACGATTGGTCAAATTTGCGGGAAAGTTGCGGTGATTGGATATAATTGCAACACCGCCCTGAATTCTCGGGGATTGGTTGAATTTGCGTTGAAGTTGCAAATGGCAACATCGTGAAATCCTGGAGGGTCTGATCAATGCGCTCTCCATGCGCCTATAAAGCACAATAGCGTAGCCTAAATGTCACCTTCTCAATCGTGTCAAAGGCTACATAAAGTTGTATAAACTTACCTTAACATGTAGATGCAGACAGGATGTAGCTAATCAGAGTTGTCTCCTCACGCTGTCTCAGATAGGCAACGCATGCAATGTCAGACCGGGTGCGCCAGTGTCGTCGTGCGTACGTGTGGGCGGGCGCGGACTGAGACGATGGCGGCCCAAATTAGACTATGGCGGGCCGCCATAGTCTCGTCAATGTGTGGGAAACGCTGCCATCCTCATTTGGGCAACAACAGACAGCATGACTATAATATTAACAGATTGAACATAGTTTTGTTGATGTTATAACTCTTCATTGATGGAAACTTGAGTGCAAAACTGTTCATGACAACTGCAGTCCTAAAGTTAGCAAGTCAACTGTAGTCCTCAGCCATAAAAGCATTCGCGTAAGAGTCCAGAGCGTCTTCCAAGTGTGACTTTCAACTGTCCGTATGGGGCCGTCCTCTACAGGAGCGATGTGATGAGACTTCAACCAGGCATAGGGGATCAGGATGGATCAGGCAGGTCCGAGGGGCAGAAGAGGTCAGCATCTCGATCTCAGGACCGACATGTAACTCAGAGGGACAGATTGGGGGAGGGGGAGAGAAAACACAGGTTGTTGAGTATGCCCAATGTCACCTTAATAAGCAGGAACAGTATACATATTGCACTGAATACAAGGGGAGAGCTAGAAGGTAACACAGGCATGAGGGGCCCCGGGACATAAAGCAGCAGCCATTACACCATCAACAAACTCAAGTGAGCAAGCAAGTGGGGACTGACAGCATCCATCCATCCCAGTTTACCAAAACCCTCTATGTCTGAGGACCCTCCAGATCTGCACCTTTACCTCATAAACACCATTAACACAAGACTTGACTAAGCAGATATGTTTTCAGCCTAGACTTAAACACTGAGACTGTGTCTGATTCCCGAACATTACCTGGAAGGCTGTTCCATAACTGTGGGGCTTTGTAAGAAAAGGCTCCGCCCCCTGATGTAGCCTTCACTATACAACAGGGGTGGGCAATTATTTTTTCCATGGGGCCACATGAGAAACAGAATTTAGTGGAGGGCCGGACCAAAAGGCTGAACTAAATTCTACATAATATTAATTGTATTTCTTTATATAAAGCAGTAAATAACATTGTTTTTACAAGCTGCTAAGACTGGTAAGAGTATGGAAAAAAATGAGGTTGCCTTACAAAAAATGTCATTTATTCAATCAAATTTCCCAAAACAATGGTTAACAAAATGTCAGCGTTTGTACCTTTTTTTTTTTTTTCAGTCACATTCACACCAAAACACAATAAAGACATCACAATATTGTCTTTCTACTCCAAATATCAAGCAAGATACATCATATTATAATAATGATGCTCACGTTTGTAGTCTAATCACCTCATTTGGTGTTTTTCAGTTTATTTGTTCAGTGAGAGAAATCTAGTCTCTGTTGGTCTTTAACGAGTGCATCAAAGTCAGGTTGAATGTCTGAGGTGGAGATGCGAACAGATCGGCTCCGGCGCCTGCTGGTGACGTCACACTACGTGATTGGCTGGACCGTTTGAAGGATGACGTACAAGTTTGTGGTTGGTCTGGACAAATTACGGAAGTAGTTATCGCGAGATTAGGTTTCGTGGGATTTCATGTCATTTTCATGTCGCACGCATGTTGAACACAACTTCAAAATAAAAGCAATGCACATTCAGTCCATGCATGAGGTAAAATTAGTAAATAAGTTTATTTTGTAATTTCTAATTAACCTTACGCGGGCCGGTCAGAATGAACCAAAGAGCCGGATGCGGCCCGCGGGCCGTAAAATGCTCAGGTCTGCTATACGAGGTACCAGCAGATAGCCTGCACCTTTTGAT
The DNA here is from genome assembly GCF_027579695.1 of Neoarius graeffei. Taxonomy (NCBI): domain Eukaryota; kingdom Metazoa; phylum Chordata; class Actinopteri; order Siluriformes; family Ariidae; genus Neoarius; species Neoarius graeffei. Next base: position 12,068,698 of record NC_083589.1, on the reverse strand, counting down.
CTAAGTAGGCGTGGCGGGTCATAGAGGAGCAGAAGTTCACTCGGGTACTGTGGTGCGAGACCATTCAGTGCTTTAAAGGTCAATAGTAGCATTTTATAATCAATACAAAATTTGATTGGGCGCCAATGCAGTGTGGATAAGACAGGCGTGATGTGGTCATATTTTCTAGTTCTAGTAAGGACTCTTGCTGCTGCATTTTGAACTAACTGGAGCTTGTTTATGCACTTATTGGAACATCCAGACAGTAAGGCATTACAATAATCCAACCTGGAGGTAACGAAAGCATGAACTAGTTTTTTTCTGCATCGTGTAGTGATATTAAATTTCTTATCTTAACAATATATATATTTTTTTTATTAAGATTTTTTTTGGGCTTTTTTCACCTTTATTAGATAGGACAGTGTAGAGACAGGAAAAGAGCTGGAGAGAGAGACGGGGAGGGATCGGGAAATGACCTCGGGTCGGAATCGAACCCGGGTCCCCGGATTTACGGTATGGCGCCTTAGTCGACTGAGCCACAGCGCCCTCATCTTAACAATATTTCTGAGATGAAAGAAAGCTATCTGGGTGATATCAATGTGAGTTTCGAATGAAAGACTGGGGTCAATAATCACTCCGGGGTCTTTTACTGCTGTACGTGAAGAAACAGAAAGGCCATCCAGAGTTACTATGTAATCAGAAAACTTACTTCTAGCTCCATGTGGTCCTCGTACAAGTACTTCAGTCTTGTCAGAGTTAAGCAGAAGGAAATTAATAAGCATCCAGTGTCTAATGTCCTTTACACATTCCTCAATTCTATTAAACTGTTGTCTCATCAGGTTTTGCAGAAACGTACAACTGTGTGTCATCAGCATAACAGTGGAAACTAATACAATGTTTATCAAATGCTGCACTAAGGTCAAGCGAGACACAGCCCTGATCAGACGCCAACAGTAGGTCGTTTACTACTTTAACCAGAGCTGTCTCTGTGCTATGATGAGGTCTAAATCCTGACTGATACATTTCATGGATGTTATTCCTATGTAAATATGAGCATAACTGCTGTGCCACAGCTTTTTCAAGGATCTTGGAGATAAAGGGGAGGTTTGATATTGGCCGATAATTGGACAGCTGACGGGGATCAAGGTCAGGTTTTTTTAATCAGGGGTTTGATAACTGCTAGTTTAAAGGATTTGGGTATATAGCCGATCGTAAGAGAAGAATTTATTATTTTTAGAAGCGGTTCAGTTACTTCAGGTATTATCTGTTTGAATAGACGTGTTGGTAAGGGATCTAGTACACAAGTTGGGGCTTTTGATGCGGAGATTAATGAAAGTAGTTCGATTTCTCTAAGGGGAGTAAAACATTCTAATTGCTGATCTGATGCAGTTATATTGTTGACTACAGGGTCACTTGCGTTGTCTGAGCTTAAATTAGTAGTTTGAATTTTTTGTCGGACATTCTCAATTTTGTCATTAATAAAATTCATGAAGTCGTTGCTACGACATACTGCAGGTGTGCATGTGTCTATAGTGGACTTATTCCTCATTAATTTTGCTACAGTATTAAATAGGAATCTAGGATTCATCTCATCTCATTATCTGTAGCCGCTTTATCCTTCTACAGGGTCGCTGGCAAGCTGGAGCCTATCCCAGCTGACTACGGGCGAAAGGCGGGGTACACCCTGGACAAGTCGCCAGGTCATCACAGGGCTGACACATGGACACAGACAACCATTCACACTCACATTCACACCTACGGTCAATTTAGAGTCACCAGTTAACCTAACCTGCATGTCTTTGGACTGTGGGGGAAACCGGAGCACCCAGAGGAAACCCACGCGAACACGGGGAGAACATGCAAACTCCACACAGAAAGGCCCTCGCCAGCCACGGGGCTCGAACCCAGGACCTTCTTGCTGTGAGGCGACAGCGCTAACCACTACACCACCGTGCCGCCGGAATCTAGGATTATTTTTGTTATTCTCTATTAGGGAGGAGAGAGATGTTGATCTCACAGCACTAAGAGCTGATCCATTCAGATCCATTACTTTACGTTACAGACGTTTAGCAGATGCTGTTATCCAAAGCAACATACAATGCACCCAGAGCAGCCTGGGGGGGCAGTTGGGGTTAGGTGCCTTGCTTAAGGGCACTTCAGCCATTCCTACTGGTCCAGGGAATCGAACCTGTGACCTTGTGGTCCCAAAGCTGCTTCTCTAACAATTAGGCCATGGCTTCCCCCGATCCCTTCAGTTTGTGCCTGTTTTATTGTTATAGATTTACATTAGGCTTTTTTTTTTTTGGTCATTAATGTACACCCAGTAATCCATACTAGGGATGGCGAAAACAAAAAAATCTTGACCGACTACCGAGCCTCATTAGCCGGTTAAAGTCGGTTAACCTATGAGTTTAAACAGGGATGCAAACGGCGCGCCTTTTGGCGGATGCCATCTTTTTCACGGCTGAATCGTGCAGATCCGATTTTTTTTTAGGGGGGGCATTGGAGTGTCTGAATAATTTCATCAGAGTAAATTCTGTATTAAAATTACTAAATAAGCAAATGCCGTTACAGTCCATGAAACTTAGGAAGTATGAGAAGAAAACAGTAAATCAGAAAGCTGCACACGTTTTTGCGGAAGCCGCGCAAATGTGCGCAGCTTTCTGATTTACTGTTTTCTTCTCATACTTCCTATGTTTCATGGACTGTAACGGCATTTGCTTATTTAGTAATTTTAATACAGAATTTACTCTGATGAAATTATTCAGACACTCCAACGCCCCCCCCCCAAAAAAAATCGGATCTGCACGATTCAGCCGTGAAAAAGGCGGCATCCGAAACATACTTTCAGAATGCACTGGCCAAGGCAGGACTAAACTCGATGTGCCTTCTAATAATAATTAAAAAAAAAAAAAAGAATAGTAATTTGTAAGCTAAAAAGCCTGTGTCTACACTTTTCTTTCGCCGAGTGGCAGCTGTCTTCAACTGGGGCGGGAGGGCGGGACATGACTGAATGGATGTTTCTGATTTGTCAGCTGTCGTCCTTACACCGCATGGCATGCCCCAAGCGTTTACAACACAGAGTTCCAGGTTCTCCGCTCCAAAATCGGCAGCTTCAAAACGATTTTTTTTTTTTTTAACCGACAACCAAAAAAAAATTAACCGGTTGACATTGATTCGGTCACCCTTCGGTCAAACGGTCATCGGTTAACATCCCAATCCATACTGACAAAGTGAAAACGATTTTAGAAATTTTTGCAGATTTTTTTTTAAACAAAAATCTCTCATTGAGAGAAGTATTCATTCATACCATTTGGCTGAAGGTTCTCTGAACAGGTGTGTCGTGTTTGCTTTGATCATCTCGAGACGTTTCTAAACCCTGATTGGGATTTTGGAGCCACCATCTGTCCAGACTCGGTAACCCGGGCTGGAAAGACCAACCGCAGCTCTAACAGAGCTTCAGAGATGCTCTGCAGGGAGGTGAGAACCTGTCAGAAGGATAACCATGTCAGAAATACTCCTTTAATCAGGCCGATAGTCGACGAAACCACTCCTGAGTGGAAGTCACGTCTGAGTAAAAGGCACTGGACTCTGAAGCAGAAGGTTATGTGGGGTGACGAGGCAGAAATTTGGGCTGCAGTCCATCAGTCAGAAACAGGTACGGCTCATTCACTGGCTGATACCTCACGGGGGTGTAAGAGTCCATCAGTCAGGCGTGTCGTACAAGAGTCGGACTCGTGACTCGACTTGGATTTGAGCACTGATGACTCGGACTCGTGCGTTAACTGCAATCGGACTCGTAAATTGGAGATGAGGACTTGGATTTTTTTTTTTAATGTAATGTCCCATAATAATTTGGTATAATTTATATCAACATTAATTTTGTACAAGAGTGTCACACCTGTGCATCTTGGCGCGTGCATCAGATAGACTCTCGGGTGTGCTCCGGATAGCGCGCACGCCAAGAAGACTCTCGCACGCTCCGTAAACGACTCGCACCTGCACAAGGTGCAATCAGCACGCCAATATAAAAACCATGAAAACGCACTTACTTGGCGAAGTATTGAGTTGCATTGCTGACACATTACCGAGCCTTATTTCCTTGTTTGGTTTCCTGATCCCTGATTTTCCCGTTTCTCGTCTTTGATTCTGCCGAGTCTACGATAGCCTGTTTGTGCCTCGCTCGACCTGTCGCCTGTTTCACCGTTTTACGATTTTCTCTGGATTGCTTATATGTCTTCACTCGTATTAGGGCAATTCCATGTAAATGTCAACCTCACCATGCAAAAATAAAGCAACATGTAATACATCAAAACCACTCCCAGAGATATCACCTAGGCCTGTATTTTACAGATGTGAATAAGTTGAACCAATTTGTAACCAACCTAATATGTCACTGTCAGTCTTTCTTTCTTATAATGTAAAACCCAAGCTAAAATCAACTTTGATCATGTACAATTCTATATTATTGCCACAAGCCACAGAAATGTATGCTAAAATCCACAAAACAGCAAAACAATAGCCATCCTAAATATTATTTAAGAACTTTGATAGTTTTAGCTGATATTTAGAGAGTTTTTCAAAGGGTTATGGTGGTTAAATTGCTGATTTTCTAAACATATGCCATGTCTATTTCAGACGCGTCACATCCATAACGGAATTATGTCACATCCATAACGCTGACTTTTCCTTCCGAAACTCTGCATGAAATACAAAATATTTTAAACAAAGATTTTTTTAATTCACCTTGGACCCCTCTATCAAATGGATATCTCCATTTCGACATTAGGTTTACAATTTCACAGAGTTTGATAAAAATGTACAGTCACCCAAGAAAAGTGATACTTTTTCTGTCACATCCATAACGCATCTTTTCTTGGCATTTTCTGGCATGCCCTAGATGTACTATGGGAATTGTTCTTGTTCTATCACTTCTCCAGTATGGTACAGCCTTAAAATATGCAACACCTGTTTAAATACTGGGAGACAATAAAACATGCACTGGGTCATTTGTTGCCATTTTGAGTTCAAGTGTCACGTCCATAACGCTGGAATTGCTCATTAATAAACACACCTTCTGCGCTTACATCCATCTCCCAACCATCTCTGACAGAATACTTCACACTCCCTGATAAAGAGAAGCGCATTCACCTGTTCAGGAACAAACTAATGTTAATGGCGCTGAAACAGCCACCGTCAAATGGTGCGGTCCGAGTGTTGGACTCGGACTCGACTCAGTTTTTTTTAATGACTTGGACTCGAGGTTTAGTGACTCGACTACAACAGTCTGCCTCGAAGAATTATCCAAATACCAGCTGTCCATGCAGTAAAAGCTTGAAAAAAAAAGAAACCTTACACACACTGTTGGTCACAGATCATGGTTGTGGAAATGTTTTTGGTTTTATAAAAAAAATAACGAAGACAAGGCTTTTGCCGTTTGCAACGAATGTAGGTGTGAATTAAGGTACTCGGGTAATTCTGTACCACCAGCTTGTCTGCTCAGCTGAACAGGTGACAGGGTGTTGAAGCCAGTGGCTCTAATGAGAGAGAGAGAGACACACTTTTTTTTAAATAAACCTTTTTTTTCCTTAAAAATCGACCCACGCTTCCAAAAGAACTATAAGTATTAGATCTGCTGTCTCCGATTTCATTTGCTGGGATACGAGGCCCTCGAGTGCAGAAGGCTTTCATGAACTCCTCCACAAACTGGAGATGAAATACAACGTGCTCTCAACAGCACTTGAGTTAAACCGGCGCTGTAGCTAACAGGCTAATTCGCACATGAACACCAGCTGTACGGTGCAGGGAGGCCAAGGTGAGCTGCCTGGTGCGAGTTTGTCTCACCAAAACAGAAAATGCCATGTCGATTTGATTTGATTTTGTTGTTTGTGCGCGCGTTCAGAACGGAGGATAAATACAACCTGGAGAGTCCAGGTAAGATGACGAACTTGGGATTCTTTACAGAATGTAAAAATTATCATTTTAGCCTGGTTGTAGCAAGCTAGCTAACGGGTCAGTATGTCATTTAGTGATAAAATGTTCAAATTATTTTTAGTTTGCATTTGTGAGTTCATAGAAATGAAACGTTTGTAATTTCATCGTATAATTTCATACACATCCTAGTATCGGCCATCGTTGGATTAAAATAATTGATATAGGATTGAAGCATGGTGGTGGTAACATGGTGTTCTATGCTGTGCTATCAGATTTATCTTGAATGCAAATTAACACCAGGCTCTTTTTTTTTTTTTTTTTTTTAAGTTGATGGCAAATTGATCACAGAAATTATAGTTGACAATAAAAAGTTAATTATGAAAATAACTTGCCCGAGGCGTCAGTGGAAGGAAGATTTACTGGCTCTTCACACGAACAGAGATCAGTGGTGGTTGTGATCAGTGTGAACTTTCTGGCAGAGTTTCAACTTGCTGTTGGCCCTTTGCTCAGGGCAGCTTCTGTCTCTGGAGCTCGAGTCTTTGAGTTTCTCTGTAAACATGTGTTTCTTGTAGTCATTACATACTTTTGAACATTTGGGAGTCTGCGCCATGGGTTCCATCCCCTTACTGTTGAAACTACTCTCTCGTGAAAGTCTGATGTGAAACACCGTAGAGATAAAAGACTGCTGGTACGTTGCTCCGACTGTGTGTCGCTTCGTGTTTGGTGACTGCTCTCACAATGTTCTACTTGCTCAACTTGGAATATGTATTTATTAATTGCAAGCCTTTCTGCTCTCCCCATGGCTTTTCAGCCACCATTCTGGGAGGTGTTCACATTCTACCGACTGCGTACAAGGAAGCCGAGAGCCTTCTGTCAACCGAGGTGCTAAATATAGAGACGAGAGATCCATTCCTAAACTCGCACTCCATTCCTAAATTCATCCAAGGGCACTCCAACAGCTGACCGAGTACATCCAGCTGATTACAAGGTTTAACCCGACACTGGACCATTTCTCCCAACTTTCTGCAGATGGGATACTGTATGTCAGGGCTTGACATTAACTTTTAAACCCACTTGCCCTGGGGGTAAATTTCCACTTGCCCCCCAATATTATCACTTCCCCTTATTTTGTGAGAACTACTTTATTTAGGAAAACCATAGAATAGTTGTGAATTGCAACATAAAATGAAAATCACACACTGAGTTGAAGTTTGGTTACTGATCAAGTTTATTATTAAATTTGTCTGCGTGGGTTTCCTCCGGGTGCTCCGGTTTCCCCGACAATCTAAAGACATGCGGTTCGGTTAACATAGGACGGCCTTGGGCTCAGGTGGCCTTGAACGAGGCGCCTAACTCCCAACTGCTCCCCGGGCGCTGTTAGCATGGCTGCCCACTGCTCTGGGTATGTGTGTGTTCACTGCTTCAGATGGGTTAAATTCAGAGAGGAATTTCACAAGCGTGTGATGAATGAAGTTGTGCTTTAAATCTTTTTTTTTTTAACTTGTAACAGACAATAACAATTTTATCCAAGCTAGTTTTTCCTGCCTTAGTTGATTTATTTCCATTTCATTTGCATGCAGCTGTTGTAAAGTTCAGTGTGTTTGTGTAGAACTCTCTGGTGCCCCTTTTCCACCAAAGCAGTTCCAAGGCTGGTTCGGGGCCAGTGCTTAGTTTGGAACCGGGTTTTCTGTTTCCACTGACAAAAAACTGGCTTTGGGGCCAGAAAAACGGTTCCAGGCTAGCACCAACTCTCTGCTGGGCCAGAGGAAAGAACCGCTTACGTCAGCGGGGGGGCGGAGTTGTTAAGCCCAACAACAATAAGACCGCGAAAGATCGCCATTTTTAAGCGACGAGAAGCAGCAGCTGTACAAACGCGAAGTCATTTATTATTATTGTTGTTGTTGCCGCTGCTGCTTCTTCCGTGTTGTTTTTGCTTTGATATTCGCGCTAAGGTTTATGTAAACGTAGTGCCGTAACTGACGTATACAGCGACATAATGACGTGGCTCCGCTTAGCACCGCGAGCTATGGAAAAGCAGACTGGTTCTCAGCTGGCTCGCAAGTTGAACGAGTTGTGAACCAGCACCAGCACTGGCCCCGAACCAGCCCTGGAACTGATTTGGTGGAAAAGGGGTATCTGAGTGTAGGTTCATTACTCGGTAATGTAGAAATCTATTTGTATGAAGAAAAAAAATAGGGTGCCAGTCCTTTTTGTTACGTCCACCTCTAGGTTTAAAAAAAAAAAAATGTGCTGCGTCATTACAAACAGGATAAATTTTGAGTTTAAAATTTAGTGTGTAGGCTGTGAGTGTTTTATACAAACCTGGCAACCTGTAACTGAATCAGTGCAGCCAGTCTGTCATGAAGCAGCGCTTTTTATCTATTTATTTATTTAAATTAAACAAAAAAAATTCCGATTTAACGCCCCCCGGATATATTATTATTTTGCACAGGACTGTGTTCCTCTGATAACAGAAACAAAGCTCCAGCTCTCTCTGCTCTTAATCTGTTCTGTTCTTTCAGGATTTATTGTGCATGTCACTCCTTGTTGAGGGGCACCATTTATTTATTTACTTATTTATTTATGCATGCATGCATGCCTGAGTTGTTTGAAACCAATCTGGGTTTTCTGTGTCGAATAACGAAGCGGCTTCACCTTTAAGAAAATCCAAAGGAGCTAACTTGAATGCAAGCAGGAGAAAAAAACCCCGAGATTCTTAAGCAAACTCTTCCATCCTCAATTCCGACTTTGTTTTTGTAAAATACGTTTTAAATACAATTGTGAATTTCTCTGGAATTTTCAGGCTGAGCTCCTCTCCTTGTCTTCTTTAACCACTCATTTCCTCGTTCTTGAAGCATTTGCTTCTATTTGTTAACATTTTTCTTGATCGTGGGAAGACGGTAACGCCTTTTATCTATTTCTCTGTTTGAACAAACAAAAACGGCGCAAAAATGAACCGTATTGAAGACAGATTAAGCCTTGCTTGCGTGAAAGACGGTGTCTGTCTGACCCCAGCTGTAATTATCATGTGATGCGTGAGGTCATGCACAAGGGGTCTGTAAACAGTACGCGTACCATACTACAACAGCAGGGGTATATAAAATAACTTGTAAAGCAGTAAATGAAACCGGGACTAAGAAAACCAGCCAAGACATGATGGCGGATACGTAGTGAGGGACGCTTTTAGGAACTGAAATAAAATATCAAAAAGCCTCATTTTTGTGGCGCTAGTTTGTAATATATGCTCATTCCAACTTGCCCGGTCGGGGACATATCCCACTTGCCCTGGGCAATCGGGCAGTCCTTAATGTCGAGCCATGTATGTGCAGCCTGAACCCATCAGTCAGCGCCAGTGCACGAGACCGCTCTGCTTTACAATGCAAATTATACACAAATGACCACATTTCTGTCCACTCTGAGTTTGATGAAGCTCATGTGTACAGATGACCCCATTATAGTGCATCTCATAAAGGATAATAAGTCTGCCTACGGCAAGGACGTGGCATGACTTAACGACAGTAACTTGGATAATAATAATAACTGTTGAACTGTCCATCAGTTTCTTTAGATTCCAACCATCACAACTGTAAGCGCTCTTGAATGTTTGAGACTTCTGGACTGCACTGTTCCAAAATGCCTTTTCACGTTCCTGTTGAAGTTACGACAGGATGTTCTGTCTGTGGCAATTGAGGAAACCCAGTGCAGTCGTGGTCCGGAATTACACAGCCATTATTGAGAGAGTTCACACAACCTACATCACCATATGTTTCCTCTTCTAGACCGAGAAGAGCATATTGCTGCTAGTCATGGTTGAGAAATATGCAAAAAAAAAACCTGTTGATTGGCTCAATAAAAATGTCAGCTAGGGAGCAGGTGCCTTGCTCAAGGGCACTTCAGCTACTCCTGCTGGTCTAGGGAATCGAACCGGCAAAGTTTTGGTCCCATAGCTTGCTTCTCAAACCATTAGGCCATGGCTTTCTGAATCTGGAATGACAGATTTGTAGGTGTTGAACTCTCCAACCCCCCTGCAAGCCCTGACATGCAGGATATTATCTAGAAATTGAGGGTGTTGGAGGGGGCGCTTGCTCGGGGGTTCAGGGGTGTGCTTCCCCAGGAGAATTTGAAATATTGAAGCAAATCTGGGGCCCTCTGGTGCAATCTTGGCATGAAAAAGCAGTTGGGAGAACTTCTTAAAATCAGGTGATTTGGGTGGTGAATTTCTGAAAAAGGAATCCGTCAATTCAAATCATTTCAAGGAAATTATTTTATAGCACGTGTCGCCTTTGTGCCTAAAGGTAAATAAGCATTAGAGATTTCACACATGCCTCAGATGAGGTTGCATGAAAAGTTCTGCAGCTTCCTCAAATAGGAAGTCCTCAAAGCCCATCTTGGTGTAGCTCAGACAGACAAGGCAGTCCGACGTGGTACAACTGATACTAAGTTGGCTGCGGAGGCCAACCTTTATTCTGTTGCTCCAGCTGAAGACCCTTTCAGCCTCTGCATTGCCAACCAGGACGGAAAGAGATACAGCAAACAGTTCAAACAGCCCGACAAAATAATCAGTCATCCTATCACATGCACAGTCATTCATCATAATTTTCTCTGAGAGGCTTTGTACAGTCACGTGACCCCCATAGCAATGGTAACTACACTGCCATGACAAGGGGCACGCTTGTAGTGCTTCATTCAGCCAAATTAATTGTGAAAGATCAGTATGGGAAGATTTTGCTGTGTTTTTGGACGTGCAAATAATTTTGAATGAAATAAAGATGACATTTTTTTTTAATTTACCAAAAGTAATTCATCATCGGGGGGGGGGACTAGAGGTTTCTAAGTGTCGAAGGGGAAAATGGGGGGGGAAACATTCAGCGGGACTTGGTGTCGAACGGAGAGATAAAAAACCTGGTGGTATGCTCACTTTGTTTGCACAAAGGGAAGCATTAAAAAAAAAAATTTCAGAACTGCAACAAGGTGCTCATTCTTATCCAGTGACATGAACATGAGTAACACAGTGGCTCAGCACAACCTAAACTTCACAGAGACTTTAAAAGTGCATTTACATTCAGGGATCCTTTGGCGCATGTTGTACGTGCATTTGGGAGCCAGATGTTATGGGAAATGCCTGATACTGATTTGAGTGCAATCAGCACGTACATGTAAGGGGACAGGCTTTGTCAAGTATTATCATTATCAGTCACGTTTGTTTCTTGCCATGTTTATGACTCTGCTTTCAGTTTCGTTTTTGTTAATATCACGCATGCCTGCGAATACACTCTTCCTGCACTTGGATCGGTCTACCGCCGCATACCTGACACAATACTTCACAAAGTCTCTGTGAAAAGTGTCCTTCCAGCATGTGCTGATTGTGCTCAAATCAGCATCACGTGTTTCCCATAATGACTGGGTCCCAAGCGCACGCACAATGTGCTCCGAAGGATCCCCGAATGGGAATTTTGAAGCCCCTCGTTGCAGAAAATTACCCGTCAACTTGTAGTATTGGCTGTCGAAAAGACAGGTCGATAGGCATTAGGGATGTTAACCGATGACCGTTTGACCGATGGTTGACCGAATCAACGTCAACCGGTTAATTTTTTTTTTTGGTTGTTGGTTAAAAAAAAAAATCAATCGTTTTGAAGCTGCCGATTTTGGAGTAGAGAACCTGGAATTCTATGTTGTAAACGCTTGGGGCATGCCATGCGGTGTAAGGACGACAGCTGACAAATCAGAAACACCCATTCAGTCATGTCCCGCCCCAGTTGAAGACAGCTGCCACTTGGTGAAAGAAGTCTCAGTGTTGGATTACAACCCCGATTCCAAAAAAGTTGGGACAAAGTACAAATTGTAAATAAAAACGGAATGCAATGATGTGGAAGTTTCAAAATTTCATATTTTATTCAGAATAGAACATAGATGACACATCAAATGTTTAAACTGAGAAAATGTATCAGTTAAAGAGAAAAATTAGGTGATTTTTAAATTTCATGACAACACATCTCAAAAAAGTTGGGACAAGGCCATGTTTACCACTGTGAGACATCCCCTTTTCTCTTTACAACAGTCTGTAAACGTCTGGGGACTGAGGAGACAAGTTGCTCAAGTTTAGGGATAGGAATGTTAACCCATTCTTGTCTAATGTAGGATTCTAGTTGCTCAACTGTCTTAGGTCTTTTTTGGTCGTATCTTCTGTTTTATGATGCGCCAAATGTTTTCTATGGGTGAAAGATCTGGACTGCAGCCTGGCCAGTTCAGTACCCGGACCCTTCTTCTACGCAGCCATGATGCTGTAATTGATGCAGTATGTGGTTTGGCATTGTCATGTTGGAAAATGCAAGGTCTTCCCTGAAGGAGACGTCATCTGGATGGGAGCATATGTTGCTCTAGAACCTGGATATACCTTTCAGCATTGATGGTGTCTTTCCAGATGTGTAAGCTGCCCATGCCACACCCACTAATGCAACCCCATACCATCAGAGATGCAGGCTTCTGAACTGAGCACTGATGATAACTCGGGTTGTCCTTCTCCTCTTTAGTCCGAATGACACGGTGTCCCTGATTTTCATAAAGAACTTCAAATTTTGATTCGTCTGACCACAGAACAGTTTTCCACTTTGCCACAGTCCATTTTAAATGAGCCTTGGCCCAGAGAAGACGTCTGCGCTTCTGGACCATGTTTAGATACGGCTTCTTCTTTGAACTATAGAGTTTTAGCTGGCAACGGTGGATGGCACGGTGAATTGTGTTCACAGATAATGTTCTCTGGAAATATTCCTGAGCCCATTTTGTGATTTCCAATACAGAAGCATGCCTGTATGTGATGCAGTGCCGTCTAAGGGCCCGAAGATTACGGGCACCCAGTATGGTTTTCTGGCCTTGACCCTTACGCACAGAGATTCTTCCAGATTCTCTGAATCTTTTGATGATATTATGCACTGTAGATGATGTGTTCAAACTCTTTGCAATTTTACACTGTCGAACTCCTTTCTGATATTGCTCCACTATTTGTCGGTGCAGAATTAGGGGGATTGGTGATCCTCTTCCCATCTTTACTTCTGAGAGCCGCTGCCACTCCAAGATGCTCTTTTTATGCCCAGTCATGTTAATGACCTATTGCCAATTGATCTAATGAGTTGCAATTTGGTCCTCCAGCTGTTCCTTTTTTGTACCTTTAACTTTTCCAGCCTCTTATTGCCCCTGTCCCAACTTTTTTGAGATGTGTTGCTGTCATGAAATTTCAAATGAGCCAATATTTAGCATGAAATTTCAAAATGTCTCACTTTCGACATTTGATATGTTGTCTATGTTCTATTGTGAATACAGTATCAGTTTTTGAGATTTGTAAATTATTGCATTCCGTTTTTATTTACAATTTGTACTTTGTCCCAACTTTTTTGGAATCGGGGTTGTACATTTTACTATGTAACATCAAGGAAATTCTTGACTATCAAAGAAACAAGAACATGGCGCATGAACGAAGTCGATGGTTGATTAGTCTGGTGAATATTAATGTCAACGTAGTAATAATACACAAGATCTGAACTAAAACCTGGTTACTCACTGATGTTACTTGGCATCAGACAGTCGCTATATTAGCTTAGCGGCTAATCAGCTCAGCTCCAGCTATCCCATTCCCAATGGCTGTGCACAATTAGCAGCCACGTAACCGTAATATCAGTAGCTGGAAAACAATTGCAGTATGAGGTCTCTGTGGCTCACTTCGAAGAAAAGTGCCTAGTCCGAAGCAGTATGCAATATCAACACACAGCCTACTGCAGTTAACTGTAAACACCAGGGGCCGTATCGCTAAAACGTCCTGCCTTCAATGAAAAGTTAAGATGGGACAAGTGTATGATAGGATTGTTTTCAATAGGCTACTCAATGCAAGCACCGGTAGTGACTGAGCTAAATCTTGCCGCTTAGAAAATGACGGCAATTTATTGAGAACATGTTCACACTGATATTTTTAATGCCAAGTTGCAACTTAACAAAAGTGCGTGCCCCTTGCTGACACGGCCGCAGACAGACCCGGGTGGAGAAGGACAAGGAGGAGGGGTCGAGGGGGGATTTCACGCTTCTCACGATGTCTCTAAGCTGGAGCCATTTGTCCTCCACTCCAATATAAACCCCTCGACATCAGTGCCGCGTAGGGTTGGGCGGTATCCAAATTTTGATACCTTTAAACTGTCTGTGTTTTCCCGGGGTATACGGTATTACCGAGAAAAAAATATTTTGTTTCGGCCTACTGTGTAACGTGCGCCTATGCCTCAAATGTACTATTTAAAAGCAGCATAGCGAATTGTGTGCATTGTGGTATGGATTAAGCAGCAAAGCGAATTTTGTGCATTGATGAATGGATTAAGAGATATTTCAAAGCATCATGCAACTTTTCCTTCATCTTGAAAATAGCATTCAACTGTCGTTTACACGTCTGCGTTGAAACGCCATTTGCAGCACTATTTCACCTACTCCATCAAAAAAAAGTACACGATGAGCAGGATCATACCCTTTCAAGCATGGGAAATAAAAAAAAGAAAAAGAATCAACCAACACCCAAGTCCGTTTAGACTGCGCGATAAACCATATTCTTCAGCGCAAATGAGGCGAACCTAATTCAAATGCGTGATAGCTGCACAAGGCAAAATCATATGGGCTCACGTCATGCCATGGCGGGGAAATTAATAATCAAATGGCCTTACCTTGCTTAAAACGTTGTCTTGATCACATAACTCCTTACAATTATTCCACTTAAATCCATACGGTTTAACACACCCAACAAAGATAGCAAGCGCATTGCTAATTCCCACCAGAAACCTAACAGTTTACGCTACGATGTTTTCTTCCGTTTCTTCAGTAGATGACATTTCAAACGTTTATTACCCACATCCCAAATGTCATACGTTATATTATTTTACCTTGTTGTTACTCATGTAACCTACTCAAAACACAACTCATTGGAGAGATCTCGTGGAAGTGGAGTACCCCAGGCTATGGTGTGCCTTAGGGGACATATTAGATTTTTCGTTTGGTTTGAAACCAAAATACTGCCACACTGCCGATGTTGTATTTTTTTTTTTTTGCCACTAACTCGTTATCTTGACTTGCCATCTTTCAACCGCGGTCTCAGTCTCTTTTTTTTTTTTTTTAGATAGGACAGTATAGAGAGAGAGGAAATGAGCGGGGGAGAGAGAGAGACGGGATCGGGAAATAACCTCGGGTCGGAATCGAACCCGGGTCTCCGGATTTATGGTACAGTGCCTTAGCCATCTGAGCCATGACACCCCCGGGCTCAGTCTCTTGCGAAGCTTTCTGTCAGACTCTAAATGTCACGCAGGGTTGCCATGGTAATGACATAAACAACCCTGCACGCGATGAGAACTTCTTTAGGAAATTGATAGAATTAGTGAAAATACGATTACACAGTTATTCGGGATGATCTTCAATTTATTATTTTATATTATGACCTCATGTACTCCATATTTTAGATATTATATATTTTTTTTAAAATGACGGTAATGAGACCGATACCGTTGGTACTTTTGGATACCTCGAGATACCTTCTTACCGTAATACCGCCCAACCCTAGTGCCGCGTTTGACTAAATGTTTCGCGCTGTAGAAAAGGTAATGTGAGTGGAGGGCAGCGACTGGGACTGAATGTGCGGATGCTCGCGGTTAGATTTAGAATAGATTCTAATAATTCCAATTCTAGAATTTTAAACTCGTAGGTTAACCGACTTTAACCGGCTAATGAGGCTCGGTGACTTAAAATGAGCCTGTAAATTAACCCATTCAGCCCCTCCCCCTCTCTCTACCACCGCCCACCTCATTCCCTCAAGAACAGTAAAGCGTAGTGCCTCACAAGCTGTCAGGAGCTCGTCAGGTCGTCACTATTCTGACAGAATGTAGGATTCGGCAGTGTTCTTTGTATTACCCATCTCACCTGAGGAGTCATTTTGGTGAAAATGTGGTCAGGCTGTTAATACAACTCATGAATGGCTGCTACTGACTGTCTCTCGAACCCTGTATGGAGAATTTGATTCTTTCCAACTCCAGAAAGACACTCTCGCGCAGCCATGACGTTGGCGATAGGAGCCACGGTTTCTTCCATAATTAAAGTATTTTACGATGAGCTGATTCCATTTGCTTGCTTTGCCAGCTTTGGGAATACCAAATACAGCCATCTGTCTTGGTTTGATTGCATGGTCAAATATTTCTGAAGGGACTTTGAAAGAAAACTTCCACTGTCCCCAAATCTTGGACATGACCAAAACCTCGATAGATAACTTTGTCACGTGCCCAATCATATAAAAACAATGGCAGTGAAACGTTGTGTGTGGCAAAACAGCTCTGCGCAGTACTGTGCGTCAAACCTCTTAAAAATTCCTATAAATATGAATTAATTAACTGTTTGTATACGCAGACAGACAAACACGGGTAAGCTATTATAGTTGGTCATAAAGCGCAGATGCAGTAAAGTGACAGAGATGGCGCTCAGTCAGTATCCTGATGGCCTGTGGGAAATGAGGGGTAGCAGAACCATTAAATACAACACGGGAGTAGGGATGGGTACTGAAACCCAGTCTTAACCAGGCCATGGAGTGACACCGTAGTATTGATTAAGCTCCGACGTAATTGGTTAAGACAGGGCTTTTCAAAGTGTGGGGCGCGCCTCCCCTAGGGGGCGCCAGAGTTCTTCAGGGGGGGCACAACATGAGGAAAAATAAACCAGAATAAGTTACTATTGCGGACATTTAGCGAACTTCAGCTAGCCTTTACCAGAGACAAAATGGATCGATTTTTTTTTTTTTTTTTTTTTTAGAACCTAAAGCTACAGTGAGTGAGGAGACAGAGTCTGAGCCAAGCAAAAAAAACAGAGCCTCCAGGATGTTGCAGTTTGCAACTTCAACGCAAATTCAACCAATCCCCGCGAATTCAGGGTGGTGTTGCAATTATATCCAATCACCGCAACTTTCCCGCAAATTTGACCAATCGTTGGCGTCGTCTTGAGGTGACGTCGGCAAACTACCTTCCGCCTTACTTCCGTGTATACGTTCAAGAGAAGCAGCATGCGCGCAGTGTTGCCAGATTGGGCGGTTTCAAGTGCATTTTGGTGGGTTTTGAACATATTTTGGGCTGGAAAATGTCAGCAATATCTGGCAACACTGCATGATGTGCGAGACAGTGTTTATATAGGCCTAAATTCTGTTACTGAAAGTGTGTTATGTTTACAGTGAAGGACTGTGTGCACTTTATTTTTTTTACTTAATACAAGAAATTAATGGATGCCAACATTTTAGCCAAAATGGTATTTTATTTTCCATTGTTTAGGCAGCTTCAGCATCATACTGTGAGATTCTGTTCAATTTTTTTTTTCTTCTATGAAGCCTGAGCCATTTATTTTATTAGTTTATAATTATTGTTTAATTTAGTCTTCAAGAGAGACTGCCTGCACACAGTACTAGTATTAGTTTTTTTTTTTCTTCTTACATGAAAGCTGAGGCATTTATATTATATTTTAAGGTAACTTCATGTTGTGCTGTGAGGTTCTCTGCACTTTAACTTTTGCACCAACAGGTGCATTTGGATAAGTAAAGCCTATTTTTCTGCATTTTTGTAGTCCTGGTAATCTTTTATATTGGTAAAGTTGTTTATAGGACCATTTCTCAGTGTCTGTTTGTTTTTATAATCAATAGTTTTTCAGTAATAACTTAATATTTAACATATCACTCAATTTTAATCACAAAAAGAGAAAATCGCAACAATTTCTCGCAACTTTCACTTCCTCCCGCAATGTAATCGCAACAAAAACCTAAACACCGCAACTTTCATCGCAATTTTTTGGAAAACCCCCGCAACATCAGACATTTTAGCCCGCAACAATCACAAAAAAGGCCCGCGGAATCCTGGGGGGACTGAAAAAAGAAGGAAGTATGACCATGATTATTTAAAGTTTGGATTTTCATGGACTGGATCTGAAGATGCTCCACTGCCACAGTGTGTTGTCTGCCAAGAGGTGCTAGCTAACGATGCTATGAGATGTTTAAAATGTGTAAAACAATATGTTTTAAAAAGCACAGATGTTGAAAATGTGAAAAAGAAAAAAATGTGTACAACAACTATTTTTTAAAAATATGAATGGAACATTAAGTATAGCAACAACAAAAATTGTAAGGGGGGGGGCACTGCTTATTTGCTCTCCGAGGGGGGGCTCACTGTCCCACACTTTGAAAACCCCTGGGTTAAGATGTTGGTCTATTATGGATTTTTGCTGTTCCTAATCCAGAAGATTGATATCTTTCTCACTCTCAGAGCCTGTGTGCAAGGGGTGGGGCATGGGGCAGTTTGCGCTCTCTCGCTTGCTCTCGTTCTCTCTTTCACACATGCTGAAGCACCGTGTAGCACAGACCCACACAGAGAGCCTGCTCTTAGTGGCGATGGCAGAAAGAACTAAAGGTTAAAGTGTGGTTAGACTTCACTGGAGTTGATGCTGACCGCCACAAGTGCAACAAGTCTTTTGCATGTCAGGGTGGAAACTGTTTTTAGCAATCTGTCTGAACGTCTCGTGAAAGTCCATCACGTACAGATGCGATAAGAGTACCGTTAAAGTACCAGATCAGTAAGAGTGATGATGGCACCATTAAAATCTCAACGATCTCCATCCCACCATATGAGTGAGATTACAAGGAGCCTGGGAACATCAGTCGCGAGCGTCGGCCATGTTTGGCTATATCTTGAGATACTGTTGTGTGTCCAGTGAATTTTACATGTCATTTTTGTCACTGGCAGATGGTTCTCAATTCCCAAAGAGGGGGTGGGGCATCTGGAAATGAAGGTATATTGGATTTGAGGAAATGCCAAAGTTGAAAGTAGCTGAAGAGGTCAGATTGCTTGAGGTTGAAGGCAATACACAGCTGAGTGAAACTGGAGAATGGAGAAATCGCCAACTGTGCTAAAACCATGTCTGTCCCAGAGAGAGAGAGAGAGAGACACTCTGGTATCAATCTGGCCAGGTTCGAACAGCTCATAATGACATGTTGGGGTGTTAAGGGAGAGCGTGATCCAGCCTAAGTGTTGCTTGATTTGTTTCCAGATTCTCAGAGTGGATATGACTGTTGGTTTATCCGTGTACTGTTTGGGTTTAAAGGAACAGTCCACCGTACTTCCATAATGAAATATGCTCTTATCTGAATTGAGACGAGCTGTTCCGTACCTGTCCGAGCTTTGCGCGACCTCCCAGTCAGTCAGACGCAGTCAGACGCGCTGTCACTCCTGTTAGCAATGTAGCTAGGTTCAGTATGGCCAATGGTATTTTTTGGGGCTGTAGTTAGATGCAACCAAACTCTTCCGTGTTTTTCCTGTTTACATAGGTTTATATGACCAGTGATATGAAACTAGTTCAGTTAAAAAAAATTGAAACGTAGCGATTTTCTATGCTATGGAAAGTCCGCACTATAATGACAGGCGTACTAACACCTTCTGCGCGCTTCGGCTGCCGAGTGTCTATGTGTCAGCCCTGTGATGACCTGGCGACTTGTCCAGGGTGTACCCTGCCTCTCGCCCATAGTCAGCTGGGATAGGCTCCAGCTTGCCTGCAACCCTGTAGGACAGGATAAAGCGGCTACAGATAATGAGATGAGAACTTCTCCGCCTTTAAACAATGGAGTCAAGCGATTCCCAAACTAATCACAGTGACATCTGGACTAAAGTTGTTCTTACCCTCATCTAGTTGTGGGGAGATACAGATACCCAGCTGGATTTGGAAAAATCGTGCTGCAATGAGCCAATTTACTGCCAAATCACCAAGCGTTTAAACAGAAACGAACAGCAAGAGGACAATAAAACAAGCTTCTGATCGCTGATTTGCACGTGCGTTTTTTTTTTTTTGTTTTTTTTTTGGTATGTGTATTTACACCTGTCTAACTGCCGGATTGTCACTGATGGAGAGTGAGCATGCGAACACGGAGGAAAGCGGGTGCAACTTGTTCCTGCTGGCTGTGTAAAAGCAGCTCGAGAGCTCATCACATCATCTGTCTGTGTACAACGTCAGAAACAGAACGCCTCTTCCTCAACCATGTTAATTTATCATAATTAGCCTTCTACTTACGTTAGCTCTCCTTTTACTCCAACCACAGAATCTAAACTGAATTCTGTCTGCTAACTGCAGCCTCCCCCCCGATCGTGAATGAAACTGCAGCTACGATTTTATATCACTCTATATACACCATTCTAATTAACAATCATTCACCAAAGGTGAAATGAATATCCATGAATAAAAGCGAGACAGAGTCGAGGTTATTATTCACGGGGTCTGAGGCGGATAATTGTTTTAGTATAAATACAGGTGACCTGTTAAAAAAAATCGTATAAAAAATAATTTATTTCAGTCTTCAAAAGCAGGATGCAAATGTAATAACGGTGCGGTGCAGACTTGTCACACAAAATACTTTTATTTTGAAATCAGTAAAATAAATCTCAATACCACCTCACCTTTGAATAGTTTTAGACCAAACTTCGTAGCATCTTTAGCGCTTTTAGGAACAGAGTTTTCTTTCATCATTTTGTAATTCTTCCTCTCTTACGGTGACGAAGCGATTAGCCACCATTTTGCCGAGTTGCTCGAGATGATTGGGACTATTTCTCGATAATCAGCACATGCGATTTCCTATAATCAAGTGCGTATCTATACTTTTGTAGTCATAATATTGAGCTTGTCATGAACTACTTACTAAGTGGCAACCTCTCCCGTTATAAATCCATAGGCCAGTTAGGAAGCGAAGGAAAAAAGGCATCGTACACAATGACAAAGTTGAAGGTTAAGAAACAGATTGGGGTTATAATGTAGCTTGTGATGTTGTAAAGCTGAAGGTGTTGCCATAAAGTTCTTTGAAGCTACTCCTTCCTATACGTCCCGTAGAGACAAGCACTGACAGTGTACAGTAGCTAAATAACTTTTGCATGTGGGAATTTGTGTGGAAGCTGCTTGCTTGAAATTGAAACGGCCAACAAAACTGAGTGTGGATTAAAGAGGGACAAGGTATAATTTCATAATCTTTAACCCTCTGGGGTCTGAGGGTATTTTCTGGCACACTGACGATTTTGGTATGCTCTGATTTCGTTGTCAGTTTCAACAAATCTAAGCAGAATTTTTAGTCTTATGACTTTTTTTGTATTCAATACAAATTCAGCTACAGTAATATCTCTGTATGTATGTATGTCATGATTGTACTTAACAGATAAATGAAGATGTTGTAAAAAGCAGTTTTAGAACTGTGGGGGGGGAACAAAACATGAACTTGCCCATTATGTCGAACTGTTTTGGTCACTTGAGGTGATTCTGTTCAGTCTGAGGAATGGATCAAGCACAGAAACTTAAATCTGCTCCATTGATTTGGACAATTAACTGGCCATCAAAAAAAAAAAAAAAGTATGTCCTATTGTTTTGGGATAGAGGGTTGGCGGTGGGAGGGGTATTCATTGAGAAGAGTAAAAAATTCCATTCCATTCAATGAGAAGAGTGAAAACCCTTCTCACTGCCAACTCTTAATCCCATCAGGTCAAGTCCCAATGGGTCTTGTTTTTCCCCCACACATTCCAACACAGTTCTAAAACTGCTTTTTAAACAGCTTCATTTATCTGGCATTTGACGTTATTTTGGGATTTGACCCTATTCAGTGTGTCCTGAAATTAACTCCTGTACTATTTTACTCGGTTCAGAGCCACAACCAACTCTGCTACATAATTACTCTGTAATTTTACTCCAACTCCAAATTTTTACTCTCTAAACTCAAAATAGAGCAAAATTAACTACTTTTGAGGAAAATACTTTTAACTCTGTGTCTGCTCTACAGTGTACACATCAGAAATAAAAGAAATATTTACACTTACTCAAGTTGCTCTTCAGCTAGATCGGGCTGAAGATCGAAATGGCACCGCTCATCAGCGTCGCAGATCTCAAGATCTGATGAAGCGCTGAAATTGAATCGCTTTCCTGAATCATGAATTGAATCGCTGTGCTGAAACTGAATCACTGTCGTGAATCATCCAAAGCGCCATTTCGCAAATCAGTGTGCCATCTCGCAACAAGTTTTACCTCCAAACAGGTAGCCTAAACTATGGCTGACACATTTTATCCTGTTTCCGGTGGGTGTTCCCACCGCGAAAGAGAAACCAGTCGATACCAAAAAAAAGTGATTATCATGCTGTTACCATGTGAATAGTCTTTTATGAATGTGTAAGTGAGCGCTTAGCGCTCCGACTCAGGTGTCACGGAGTCAGGTGACAAGTTTTATGTTTTCATCTAATTTAGTTCATTTAAAAAAAAAAATTTGTCAGTGGGCACAGAGGAAAGTGTAAAGTCTAAAGTTTGTCTGTGATCATGCTTGTATGATAAAAACTCGCAAAGAGATATTTATCTAAATACATGACCTACTCATTCTAAACCTGCCCAGCTTCACCGACGAAGCTCTCAACCCCAGAAGGTTAACGATGTGCTTTCTTTCTCCTGTACAGATGTATGCCTGGGAGATCTCAGACCAGCTCTTACAGATGAAGCAGGATGTTGAGTCGTGTTACTTTGCTGCGCAAACCATGAAAATGAAAATTCAGACATCATTTTATGAACTTCCCCAGGAGACACATCTTGCTCTGCGTGACTCTCTGCTCTCTCATATTCAAAACCTCAAAGACCTCTCGCCCATCATCATCACACAGGTAACGGCCTTAGGGGCGGTTCTTTTCCAAGACGTATATAAATTTTACCGGCCAAACTCTGGACTAGTTGTGAAAAGAATCAAGTTATTGGGATAATTCCAGGTTGATGAGCAAAAAAAAGATGGTCCTGAATCTACTGACAGCATTTTTTTTTTTTAAAGCAATGGTGTGAAATTCAATATGTTTAAAAAAAAAAACCAGACGAATAATGGGAACTACATTTCATTTAAATGTGCTCTGAGTTAATTTTGTGCGTTTCTGTCCTCCCCAGCTCGCCCTGGCAATTGCTGATCTTGCATTGCAGATGGCGTCATGGAAAGGCTGTGTTCATACTCTGATAGAAAAGTAAGAATCCTCTGTTCATAAAGATTTGATCAGGCAGTTGAACACTGACTAAGGGTGAATAATCTCCTAAAATGTCAGCGTTCTATTCTGCATACAAAGGGAAAAATCTGATACTCTCTAGTAACACATGATGATACTTTCCATGGCATCCTGTTGAGTTTATGTCCGATTACTTTTGAGCCTGTGAAAATGCAGGGGTTATGTTAAAACGGCTTGAATTCCTGAGCAGTCAATGCACTGTTTTTGTTAAACCCCTTGAATTAAAGCTGAAAGTCTACGCTTCACTCCTATCTTGATGGCTTCATTTCAAATCCATGAGCGAAATCTGTCCCTGTCTCAATACTTATGGATCTGAGTGTGTGTGCATCAAATCAGGGCTCGACGTTAATGGTTGTCCGGGACAAGTGGTCCTTTATGTCGGACAAGTTCATCGTCTCAGTTACTTGTCCGATCGGACAAGTGCCAAAATACGCCGATATTCGGGTCACATATCAAATTTATCAGTTTATTCACATGATTTCCGAAGCATCTCACTCGACATATTGTTTTGATGAATCGCCGGATGTTTCTCTTCGGAAAGAGCGATGTGCGCATGCGCAATATTCCGCTTGCGAAACCGGCCAATACCGCTTCGTGTATTTGAGCTGAAAAGTAAATGGTCGTTTATCAGACCCTCCAGGATTTCACGATGTTGCGATTTGCTACATCAACGCAAATTCAGGGCGGTGTTGCAATTATATCCAATCACCGCAACTTTCCCGCAAAGTTAACCAGTCGTTTGCGTCGTCTTGAGGTGACGTCGACAAACTACCTTCTGCCTTACTTCCGTGTATACGTTCAAGAGAAGCAGCATGTGCGAGTCAGTGTTTATGTAGGCTTAAATTCTGTTACTGAAAGTGTTATGTTTACAGTGAAGGACTGTGTGCACTTTTTTTTTTTTTACTTAATACAAGAAATTAATGGATGCCAACATTTTTGCCAAAATGGTATTTTATTTTCCATTGTTTCGGCAGTTTCAGCATCATACTGTGAGATTCTGTTCAAATTGTTTTTTTCTCTTCTATGAAGCCTGAGCCATTTATTTTATTAGTTTATAATTATTGTTTAATTTAGTCTTCAGGAGAGACTGCCTGCACACAGTACTAGTATTAATAGTGTTTTTCTTACATGAAAGCTGAGGCATTTATATTATATTTTAAGGTAACTTCATGTTGTGCAGTGAGGTTCTGTGCACTTTAACTTTTGAACCAACAGGTGCATTTGGATAAGTAAAGCCTATTTTTCTGTATTTTTGTAGTCTTGGTAATCTTTTATATTGGTAAAGTTGTTTATAGGACCATTTCTCAGTGTCTTTTTTTTTTTTTAATCAATAATTTTTCAGTAGTAACTTAATATTTAACATATCACTCAATTTTAATCACAAAAAGAGAAAATCGCAACAATTTCTCGCAACTTTCACTTCCTCCCGCAATGTAATCGCAACAAAAACCTAAACACCGCAACTTTCATCGCAACCATTAAATACCATACAGGAGCCACAATGAATAATTAGACAACAGCAATTAATCAGTGGAGGATATATATTCAAAGTTAATAATTTTAAAAATGAAAATATACTGCATAATTTTAATTTTCTGGTTTTCAATTTCTCATAAATTAATGATTGATGGAGTCCATTTTTTTTCTGCAGTGAATAGATTGTGTTAAAGTAATTCTGGTGAAATTAGTTTATTACAAATAGTTTTTGTGGTTTTTTTTTTTTTTTCTCCTCTCTCAAATTTTTCTTTGGACAAGTCAACGTCACATTCGGACAAGTAAATTTCCTTTCAACTTGCCCGACAGGACAAGTGGTTTCAAAAGTTAATGTAGAGCCCTGCAAATTGAGCAGAGAGCAAACATCAAGTTCCGTTTCATACTCTGGAAATCAGCAATGCAGCGCTCATGAAATGTGTTGATAAGCCTACGGCAATGAAGTGGTGAGCCAGACGACGTGTTTTTCAGTGACGTTCGCGCTTCAAGAGGGGCAGCATATCACTAGAAGTCTGGCAGATCCAGCAATCTTGACGCACAACGCCCTCGGTTTCTTGGATATTTTCAAAGGTTGTGTTGTTGAAGCGTTACGCTCTGCTCAAGTTTGAGGCCCACATGCACGTCGTCACAAACGAATGTAACGCAGGTCCCGATGTAGACAGCGTGACGCTGCGTCCCATGCTGACTTACGAAAGTTAGTGCCCGGTCCTGCTGCATGTCCATGACTGCTGCACTCCATTCGTTCACAACCGAAACAGTGCTGGAATTTTCTCATCGCACGTCGTCTACCATCTCAGCGGAGAACGCAGAAATATTTGAGAGAGGGAGTCCTTCCCAGTTCATGTTCAGCAATGGGCGTAGGGGAACACGGATTATAAAGTATGCTGTTGATCTGGAATGGTTGAAGATGACCTACATTGTGCACGGATTCCAAGCTGGGACTCCAGCGAGACTAGCTATGACAGCATAGCTAAAAGAGATGGATAGATGATGATGATGATGAGGGCATCCTAAGAGGTCCACCACTCCACTGTCTCAACAAACCCGAGTGAATGTTATGCTGTGGTCATGAATCCTCCAGATCTGTGTCTTTTACCTAAGAGAGAGGCTATTAACAAAAGGCTTGACGAAACACATGCGTTTTCAGTCTAGATTTAATTTTGCCTGACTTCCAAACATGAATTGGAAGACTGTTCCATAACTGTGGGGCATTGTAAGAGAAAGCTCTACCTCCTGCTGTGGCCTTCATTATTCAAAGTACCAGCAAAGAACCTGCATCTTTTGATTGAAGCAGGTGTGGTGGCTCGAACAGAAGTTCGCTTGAGTACTGCGGCTCGAGACCATTCCGTGCTTTTATAGTTCGGTAATAGTACTTTTATAATCTGTGTCAACTTTGATTAGGAGCCAGTGCAGTATGGATAAGATAGGCATGATGGGACAGCAGCATCTTGTTCTAGTAAGGACTTTAGCTGCTGCATTCTGGATGAGCACCAGAATTTACTTATAAATTCTAAAGAGTTTGGACTCCACCAATCCACAGTCAGACAGATTGTGTACAAATGGAGGAAATTCAAGACCATTGTTACCCTCCCCAGGAGTGGTCAATCAACAAAGATCACTCCAAGAGCAAGGCGTGTAATAGTCGGCGAGATCACAAAGGACCCCAGGGTAACTTCTAAGCAACTGAAGGCCTCTCTCACATTGGCTAATGTTAATGTTCATGAGTCCACCATCAGGAGAACACTGAACAACAATGGTGAGCATGGCAGGGTTGCAAGGAGAAAGCCACTGTTCTCCAAAAAGAGCACTGTTGCTCCTCTGCAGTTTGCTAAAGATCTCGTGGACAAGCCAGAAGGCTATTGGAAAAATGTTTTGTGGACAGATGAGACCAAAATAGAAGTTTTTGGTTTTAAATGAAGTGTTATATTCGGAGAAAGGAAAACGCTGCATTCCAGCATAAGAACCTTATCCCATCTGTGAAACATGGTGGTGGTGGTAGTATCATGGTTTGGGCCTATTTTGCTGCATCTGGGCCAGGACGGCTTGCCATCATTGATGGAACAATGAATTCTGAATTATACCAGCAAATTCTAAAGGAAAATGTTAGGACATCTGTCCATGAACTGAATCTCAAGAGGAGCTGGGTCATGCAGCAAGACAATGACCCTAAGCACACAAGTTGTTCCTCCAAAGAATGGTTAAAGAAGAATAAAGTTAATGTTTTGGAATGGCCAAGTCAAAGTCCTGACCTTAATCCAATCGAAATGTTGTGGAAGGACCTGAAGCGAGCAGTTCATGTGAGGAAACCCACCAACATACCAGAGATGAAGCTGTTCTGTATGGAGGAATGGGCTAAAATTCCTCCAAGCCGGTGTGCACGACTGATCAACAGTTACCGTAAACGTTTAGTTGCAGTTATTGCTGAACAAGGGGGTCACACCAGATACTGAAAGAAGAGGTTCACATACTTTTGCCACTCACAGATATGTAATATTGGATCATTTTCCTCAATAAATAAATGACCAAGTATAATGTTTTTGTCTCATTTTTTAAACTGGGTTCTCTTTATCTACTTTTAGGACTTGTGTGAAAATCCGATGATGTTTTAGGTCATATTGATGCAGAAGTATAGAAAATTCTAAAGGGTTCTCAAACTTTCAAGCAGCACTGTACATCTACAAACTGAGACAGATCCGTTAAATAAAAAGCAGTCATTTATCTCTTTGTGGTGTTCTGCATACAGCTGGGCCTTCTCTGGGCATAGGAGTCCAAACTTGACTCCAGGCTTGTCTTGTAGCAAATTCCTGGCTGGAGTGAAAGCTGCTTGACGTTTCGCTACGGCCATGGCAGTAGTGAATTCTCAGGATCAGATGGTCACGGTGGTGCGTTGTCCTGCGGGCGTGCCTGTAGAGCCCTGTATGCTCGGTCCATCACTGCTTTCACCTCGAGATTTAAAACATCCTTAAGCAGTTGTGCCACGAATTCCTTGGTCCTTGGCCCATCTTCCCCTTCCCTGACTCCGGCAATTCTCAGGTTCTGCCGTTTTGACCGAGCTTCCAGATCTAAGCACTTCTCCAAGAATTCTTCCGCTTGTCCACATAGATATTTCACCTTCACTTCAAGTTCCACAACAGCATCCGAGGTAGTAATCGCCGCCTCTCCGAGGCTTTTCAGCGTCTCGTTTTGGGAGTCTGTACGGGCATTCAGTGCCGCAATAGCGGAGTCATTTTCTGATTTCAAAGCGGCTATTTCCCATCTCAACATGGTAATCACGTCTGCAGTTTTCTTGTCGATTTTTATGGCAAATGTCTGACTTAGCCAGAGACAGTTCTGCTTGTAAAGTTGCTTTAGCGGCTAACGCTGCTTGATTATCCGTGCTCTCCCCTCCGGACTGGCTTGAGGACTCAGGTGGACCTGCATCATCACTGGTCTCGGTCTTAGAGTTTCCTCTTCTTGATGGCATTTTGTTCCGTATTGCTGATTCGCTTGCTGCTTGGAGTATCCCAGATACAAAATCCACTAAACACTTGGGTTGAAAATATGTAAGTTTTGTTTAACCTGTAATTTTAATGTAAAATCTGTAGGAGCTACAGGTAGGTGCATCCTCAACACCCTCATCGCTCAACCCCCCCCCCCCCCCCCCCTTTGCTTTTCTACCAGTTGTGAAAATAAGATCGGGACTTTGATTGAAACGTATTGAGCACCATAGCAACTCCTGAAGTGTTGTTTTAGCCAGACGTGGAGCTCCAAATTCGACTAAAACGCCCAATTTCCGCTGCCTAAGATTTCAGAGGTGTTTGAAAGCTACTGAAGCTCTGAGCACTTAACACTTACAATGTAGTCGTGTAACCAGAGCGATCAGGCTATCAGCCACCTCACAAACGCAAATGGTTCCAGTCATGAGAGTGATCGTGTGACCGCTGAGCGCTCTTTTTGCAGTCTCCTCCAAAAGTATTGGAAGAGCATGGCCACTCCTTTTGTTTTTTGTTTTTTTTTGCTGAACACTGGAGATATTTGGCTTCGAGACCAAATGATGAATGAGACAGCAGGTGAGAATTTCAGCTTTAATTTGTTGGTATTTACATCGAGACGTGTTCAACAACTTAGCAGGCCACCCAGCCCTTAGGTGAGCAAAAGTATCGGAACAGGCAGTCTTCAAGCGAAGAGCAATTTCTGGCTACCTGTCGTGCAGATTGGGACACAGTGTGTTCAAACAGTGCAATTCCATTCCTCATTCTTTCAATGCTGATGTTGCACATGTCCCTGATGTATTGTTTCACCACTATTGTTAACTGCATAAAATAAGCTATAATTATTAAATTAAACGGTTATTTAGTGATTTCCATTTCATCCCTCCCCCATTAGGCAGTCGCAGTTTGAGGTAGATGGAGTGATTTGTCAGTCTAAAGGTGTGTGAAACTGGTGAAATGATCCCTTGTTTTGTCCCCCCCCCCCTTCTCCTCAGGTACGGTAATGATGTGACTTCGATGCCTTTTCTGATTGAAATCCTCACAGTGCTGCCAGAGGAAGTGCACAGCCGATCTTTGAGGATAGGTGCTAATCGACGCACGGAGATCATAGAAGACCTCGCTTACTATTCCACCACTGTGGTCACTCTTTTGGTGAGCCTCACTCCCTTTCTCAAGTCGTCTTTCATTATTTTGTGTGTCAGCAGAATTAACAGTAATTTATGTAAATAATCGAACAAATTGGACCCTTGCTGATGTTGATCATTCGTTGGTTGAAAAACAAGAGTCAGCCAACTCACCTGGAGATTGGATAACGCCAGAATGTTGTAATATTCCAGTGTTTCCCACAGACTAGGTAGTAATTTGTGGTGCTCCACTGTGCCGATGAGGGAATCGTGCGTGGTGGTGTCGTGGCGGTCGGTGGAGTCGGTCATTGGGGTGTATGCAAAGTGTTTACAGCGGGCGGTGTTCAAACACACAGTATTTTTCATCAGAGTCACCTGCTGGGACTATTTTAAAGCTACAAGAAGCATTTGAGATTATTCAGTTCAATCTAAATTCTTTTAAGTTCTTTAAGAGAAGACAGCTAAAACAATTTTTACCAGAATCCTGCCTGGTTTCATTCCTCGACCCAACTTTACATTACAGGGCAGGCCATTAGTTTGCTGGGCTTGATGTTGGTGGAAAACCTGTCTTTTAAATTTATGAAAATTACTCACCAAAATTGAAGTTCAAGTTTAGTGTTTTGCCTTTTTGGTGGCAATCTTTCAATCATTCTTTAGTTGACATTCAGGGAATAAATTGCAAAAAACAAGCTGGAGGTTTTTATTTTAAATATTGAACTCAACACTTACTTCAACCAATACTAAAATGAAATAAATTGTATAATGTAACAACAGAATAATAATAAAATAAAATATCATAATTAGATGTAAGAAACCACTTAAGGTAACACCAAGGCAACTGGTGCAAAGCCTGCATGCCCTATCAGAACATTTAATTCTGCGTGGCTTCCTGAAAAAAAAAAAAAAAACTCCAGTGCCCTATCATAAGGGAAGTCATTGGGTTCGGGACCATTTATGGAGATTCGTAAGCAGGCTGCCAGGTGTTCCCCTTGGAGCCTATTCCTGAGGTCTGTTTTAATCTATGGATTAAAAAAAGTACATTTTCATCATCAAAGCACTAAAAATTTCCATTACATCAAAAAAATACAAAGGAATACTGAATTTCTATGTGCTTACCCTATTCATAGCTGAGAAATCCCACTCGCAATTCAGAAAACTTTTCAATACTCATCTGAGTTAAAGCAGCAAACATTGAGAGTTAATGAAATTATAATAGTCAAATAAATACGAAGTTATTCTTAGCCTATGGGCATCTTACAGTAGCCTATCTCAACTACCACATTGTTTCTTAAAATATTCAGATTTTATGCTTCAGATAGCATCAACTAGGCATCCCCGTGAGTATAACATTTTATTTAGGCTAGTGGGAAATCCTTATTTATTGTGAATGTCAAGCCATTATTAATAACTTGCATGAATGCTGAAGCGGGATAAACGGGATAATGCAATAAGGCTGGTTCCTCGCGTCAAGCTGCTACTGTCTGCATTAAAATTGGTTTATAGCCTAACTCAGCGATGTCCGTTTCCTGTAAGCCACGAAGGCTATGATAAAGCTCATCACGAGCACGACGTCGGCTACCTTTTAAAATAAGGGGTCGGAAGGCGAATCGGGAAGGCTGCGTTATTTTTAATTAGCCTAACAGGCCTACTTGCAGTCCGGTGTCACGGTCTGAATTTGCCAGGTAAATTTATACTGTAGCAGCCACGGTCTGAATTTACCAGGTAAATTTAAACTGTAGCAGCCACAGTCTAACCTTACCACAGTATAAATTTACCAACTTGGTATAATTGGGCCTAGTCTGAATTTACCAGCCTAATATGAGATTTATGTTCATGTTCATACTTGAATTATTTTCACTTTATCTTGATGAATATTGATTTGTTTAAGTAAGACTCCTCATGATTATAATAATTTAGTTATTCTCTCAAATTTACCAACTTGGTATAATTAGACTGCTGTCATTGGGCCTCGTCAGAATTTACCAGCCCAGTATGATAGATTTATGATCATACTTGATCCACAAATAAATTTTCACTTTATCTTGATGATTATTGATTTGTTTGAGTGAGACTCATCATGATTATAATATAATATAGTTATTCTGTCAAATTTACCAACATGGTATAATTAGGTGGTGTTTACATTAGACCGTATCAGCGGATCATCAGATTAACGTTTTTAAAACGATTCGCGTGCACACAGCAACGCCAATACACGATTCGCATGCACACAGCAACGCCAATACACGGATACGCTAATCACATGACTAATTAGACGGCACGTCACATGATCCCAGTGCATATCGGGCATGCGCAAGTCACTCACCACTTGCAAGTGGAAGGATGGCAAGCGAACACCTTCTCCAGCAGATAAACACACCTGGCTGTGATGTTCATGTTCTCACTGAGTTTAAGCGCCTGAAGGAGGTAAATAAGTTGAAATGTGTAAATAAACCTCAGTGCGGGTCAGCGCTTCCTCCTGCGCTCCAAATCACTCCGCCCTGAACAGTGAGTGCCCTCTGGAGGGTGCGCACTCCGGCCCTGCACAGCTCACAGAGCGCGCGAGTGAAGCGCACGAGCAGTGATTCGGGACTGAGCCGCTGTGTGTGTGGTCCCAACGCCAGCAAATCAGGAAGGTGGACGTCACAGTGACGTTGTCCAATGACGACGTCAGCTAGAGCTCAGCACAGCGTTTCCGCATTCCTCAGTGTTTACACAGCACCGGATCAGATACGAACTGGGTTGAATACGTGGGCCCTGGTGGATTCAAGTTGTTCCGCCTGTGGAGTCGTTTCCCGGCGTTTTAATGTGCACGGACAGTGCATCTGCGATGAAAACGAGACGGATACGGTCTAATGTAAACACCACCTTAGACTCTTGTCATTGGACCTAGCCAGAATTGGGTCATCTTTCTTTTGAAAATGGCGACTCGCTGGTCTCGTGCCTCTTTGGACTGTGTGTTTTGCTGATCTTCATTCTGTGGCTGGGAAATGATTGTTTCCTCACCCATATTCAACAGCTTGTCTACTGATAATCAAATCTCACAATTGTAGTCACAATTCGCGTTCTATTAGTCCGCAAACGTGTTGAAATGCTCGGTACAAAATCGCAGTAAGAAATGGTAAATTTAGACTTCCTGGAAGTTGACAGGGAAAAAAAAAATCGGTCTGCGCATGGTAAATTTATAGCAGCGCACGATCAGACCGTGATACCTGTATCATATGCGCAACGGCAGGCCTGTGTACATGCCTCTCTGTTTCTGTGTGCGCGTGCGTGAACGAGAAGAAAGAGCACTATGAATGAACGGAACGATACGCAATGGAATTTTTTTTTTCCAAAATCGCTAGGCTGATTATGTGGCGATAGGAATCCATTGTGTGGCGCTGTGCCACACAATGGTCTATGTATGGGAAACCCTGTATTCGGAGTACACAATGTTATGACGGCTCATAAACTCTCTTGCATGCTTTTCTCTGAGAGATTACAGTGTTATGCAAAAGTTTGGGCACCCCTGGTCAAAATTGCTGTTACTGTGAACAGTTGGGCAAGATGAAATGATCTCCAAAAGGCATAAAATGAAAGATGACTCATTCCCTTTGTATTTTAAGCAAAAGCAAATGTTTTATTTTCATCTTTTACATTTTCAAAATGACAAAAGGGCCCGAAGCAAAAGTTTGGGCACCCTGCATGGTTAGTACCTACTAACACCCCCTTTGGCAAGTATCACAGCTTGTAAACACCTTTTGTAGCCAGCTAATAATCTTTCAGTTCTTACCTGGGGGATTTTCACACATTCGTCCTTGCAAAAGGCTTCCAGTTCTACAAGTTTCCTGGGCTGTCTTGTATGCGCTGCTCTTTTGAGATCTATCCACAGATCTTCAATGATGTTTAGGTCAGGGGACTGTGAGGGCCCGGGCAAAACCTTCAGCTTGGGCCTCTTGAGGTATTCCATTGTAGATTTTGAGGCGTGTTTTGGATCATCGTCTTATTGTAGGCCCCGTCCTCTTTTTAACTTCAACTTTTTTACAGATGGTGTGATGTTTGCTTCCAGAATTTGCTGGTATTTATTCGAATCCATGCTTCCCTCCACCAGTGAAATGTGCCCTGTGCCACTGGCTGCAACACAACCCCAAAGCATGATCGACCCACACCCATGCTTCAGAGTTGGAGAGGTGTTCTTTTCCTGGAATTTGGCACCCTTTTTTCTCCAAACATACCTTTGCACATTGTGGCCAAAAAGTTCTATTTTGATTTCATCAGTCCACAGGACTTGTTTCCAAAATGCATCAGGCTTATTTAGATGTTCATTTGCAAACTTCAGACACTGAATTTTGTGGCTAGGACGCAGGAAAGGTTTTCTTCTGATGACTCTCCCATGAAGGTCATATTTGTTCAGGTGTCGCTGCATAGTAGAACAGTGCACCACCACTCCAGGGTCTGCGGAATCTTTCTGAAGGTCTTTTGCGTCAAATGGGTTTTTATTTGCCTTTCTATCAATCCAACGAGCAGTTCTTTCAGAGTTTTCTTCATCTTCCAGACCTCACCTTAATCTCCACTGTTTCTGTTAACTGCCATTTCTTAATAACATTACAATCTGAGGAAACAGCTACCTGAAAACACTTTGCTACGTTCTTGTAGCCTTCTCCTGCTTTGTGAGCATCAGTTATTTTATTATTCAGAATGCGAGGGAGTTGCTTAGAGGAGCCCATGGCTGTTGAGTTTAGGGACAAGTTTGAGGAGACAGAGAATTTTTATACAGCTTTGAAATCTGCATCATCTGACCTTTCCTAACGAAGAATTTGAACAAGCCACAGCTCAATAAGTGAATTAAGGTCTGGAACCTTGGGAACAGTTACATGAGAACTCAAATGTATTGGGGTGCCCAAACTTTCGTGTGGTGTTCCTTTTCTTTTTTCACTCTCCAATTGGACAAAACAAAAATAATACACATCTTGCAGAAAACGCTGAAAAGAAACGTGTCGTCTTTACCTTTATGCCTTTTGGTGATCGGTTCATCTTCTGCTCACTTAACTATTCACAGTAACAGACGTTTTCAGTAAGGGTGCCCAAACTTTTGCATGCCACTGTATGTATGAAATGTGTGTGAAAATGAGAGAGAAAAGCAATGTTCATTTCACATGGCTTTTGACCCCCATCCCCCACTATTTTCATTATTTTTATCCCTGATTGCAGTATTTCATAATCCACATTAAACCACGCTCTGTGAAAACGGACCATGACTCATTACTGTCGGGTGATGTCACACATCCTGCTTAACATTGTCATAAAATTGTGTTTGTGTGACCAGATGACATGCCTGGAGAAGTCTGGGAGTAACGAGAAGATGCTTATTAAAGTGTTCCGCTGCTTAGGCAGTTGGTTTAATCTGGGCGTGCTGGACAGTAACTTCATGGCGACGAATCAGCTGTTGGTGGTTCTGTTTCAAGTGCTGGTAAGTTCTACACATCACTTAATTTATTCTGCTTTGTCCCTCTGTCTTATCACTCTTGGGCCCGGTCACAAGCTTCACGCTGACGAGGATTGGTGTATGCTTTACTCCTGGATTATTTCATATTTATAAAGTAAACATGTTTCTTCACAGGTAAGACAACAAAGCTCTGAACGAATTTAAATAACTGGTCTCTAACCAGTGTTGTAGTCAAGTCACTAAACGTCGAGTCCGAGTCCAGTCTCGAGTCCCCAGCGTTCAAGTCCGAGTCATTAAAAAAATTGAGCCAAGAACAAAACTCCCACCGCGCCGTTTGACGGTGGCTGGTTCAGCGCCATTAACATTAGTTTGTTCCTGAACGCGCTTCTCTTTATCAGGGAGTGCGAAGTATTGTCAGAGATGGTTGGGAGACGGATGTAAGCGCAGAAGGTGCATTTATTAATACAAGCGTAGACACAAACAATCCAGAACGGCAGGCAAAATCATAAAACGGTGAAACAGGCGAGCGAGGCACAAACAGACTCTCGTAGACTCGGCAGAATCCAAGACGAGAAACAGGGATCAGGAAACCAAACGAGGAAATAAGGCTTGGTAATGTGTCAGCAATGCAACTCAATACTTCGCAAAGTAACACTACGTTCAGACTGCAACCTGAAACGACCCATATCCCATTTGTTGTGAAATCCGATTTTTTTGTTAGGCCGTTCACATTACCAATTATATGAGACTTGTATGCGATCTCCAATATGAACGGAAAACGACCCAAAAGTGTCCCGCATGCGCAAATTGACACGTAATAAGCACATCTACGTAATATGTAAACCAAAAAACAAGCGCACTCTTTAAGTTTCCAAGTAAAGCATGGGGATGAGGCGAGACCTGGCGATGTGGTTTTTGTGGCGGCGGCGGAACTCACACAATAATCTGATTAATGTGGGCAGCGGACTAATGAGACCGAAGGTGTCAAATTACTGGAAATTTCCAGAACAATCTTATAATCTTGTAATACAGGATGGTTTAACATCCAGGTCCCTACCAAATCCACCATTAGCTTGATCAATTCTATAAAAGTCTATTTAAATTCTGAAAACTGTACAAATGTTGTTGTTTTCCACCAAAGAGGCGGGATTAGCCAACGCAGAATAGTGACGTTTGTCTCTTGTTGATGACGTGTAGGTCGCATGAATGCGACCTGTCCGGTCAGACTGCAGTCGCATGTGAAAATAACGGATATGCATCGGAATTAGGACCACATATCCAAGCGGCCTGGGTCGCATGTGAAAGAATGGGATCTGTGTCGTTCAGGTTGTCAATAACAAATCGGATACAGGTCGCATATGGGCAAAAAAATCGGATATGGGTCGTTTCAGGGTGCAGTCTGAACGCAGTCTAAGTGTGTTTTCATAGTTTTTACATCAGTGCGCTGATTGCGCCTTCATCCTGTGCAGGTGCCAGTCGTTTACGGCGCGCCCGAGAGTCTGTCTGATTCGCGCG
Source organism: Neoarius graeffei (assembly GCF_027579695.1). Classification (NCBI taxonomy): domain Eukaryota; kingdom Metazoa; phylum Chordata; class Actinopteri; order Siluriformes; family Ariidae; genus Neoarius; species Neoarius graeffei. Next base: position 12,032,667 of record NC_083589.1, on the reverse strand, counting down.
CACTCTTGCACGAAATTAGTACAAAAATTAATGTCAACATAAATGTTATGGCAAATTATGGCCCGTTACAAAAAAAAAAGAAGAAAAATCTGAGTCCGAATGCAGTTAACGCACAAGTCTGAGTCGAGTCACGATTCCTTAAAATTAGGGCACGAATCGGACTCGAGAATGACAAACCTGTCTCTAACTGAAGTCCATCATTAATTGACGTTATCAGATCGGGTCAGGAACGCTGCTTGCTAAGTAAACATAACGAGTCACTCGCTGGAACGAAGTTCATTATAAAATGTAGATAAAAAAGATATAAACGGCACATCCCCGTGCTCTGTGGTGAGCTCCTGTATAGGGAAGTCGCCCTGATGAACACGCTGCTGCATTTTCTTACAGTCTCATTTGAATTAACCAGGAAATGATGGTTGTTTTATGATTAGCTCGGAAGCTTGCGTTTTATATAGTGTCGTGAATCTATTTGAAGAAGAATAATCATAAGTCAAGCTGGGGCACTGGAAAAGTCTACATTGTTTAATTTCCTTACCATACACAATATTTAATTTAATATCTCTGACGGCATCCAGTTTGGTGGTGCTTCTTGATTTTAAAAAAATTTTTGTTTTTATTTTACTTGTAATTATGGGCGGCACGGTGGTGTAGTGGTTAGCACTGTCGCCTCACAGCAAGAAGGTCCGGGTTCGAGCCCCGGGGCCGGCGAGGGCCTTTCTGTGTGGAGTTTGCATGTTCTCCCCGTGTCCGCATGGGTTTCCTCCGGGTGCTCCGGTTTCCCCCACAGTCCAAAGACATGCAGGTTAGGTTAACTGGTGACTCTAAATTGACCGTAGGTGTGAATGTGAGTGTGAATGGTTGTCTGTGTCTATGTGTCAGCCCTGTGATGACCTGGCGACTTGTCCAGGGTGTACCCCGCCTTTCGCCCGTAGTCAGCTGGGATAGGCTCCAGCTTGCCTGCGACCCTGTAGAACAGGATAAAGCGGCTAGAGATAATGAGATGAGATGAGACTTGTAATTATATATTGTCTTAAATGTTTGTTTCCCCCCGGTCTATTTTTTTGTGGTGTTTTTGAAGATTTTTTTTTCCTCTCCTCGCAGCAAAGGGACGAGTCCCCCACTAACTTGCATGAAGCTGCCTCTGACTGCGTGTGTTCAGCGCTGTACGCCATTGAGAATGTAGATACACACATGGCTCTCGCCATGCAGTTGTTCCAGGGTGTTCTGACGCTAGAAACCGCTTACCACATGGCTGTGGCCCGGGAAGACCTCGACAAGTAAAGACACACACACACACACACACACGGAGCGTGCACCATGCTCCATAAATACTATTCTTCATGAAAACAATACGTGTTGGAGTTTACTTGTGTAGCATTTGTGAAAAATGGCTATTCTGTGTAATCTCTCTTTTACACAAACACCTGCAGGGTGCTGAATTACTGCCGGATTTTCACCGAGTTGTGCGAGACGTTTATGGAAATTACCGTCAGGAGCCCGGGACAAGGCATGGGTGATTTACGCACCTTGGAACTGCTGCTCATTTGTGCTGGACATCCTCAGTATGAGGCTAGTATTACCTTACACACACAATCATGAAGTCCTTAACCATTCTGCGTACCTGTTTCAGGGCCGCTTTAACCCTTGCCGAGGCCCTGGGCAGACACCCCCCCGAGGCCCCACCCCCGCCTGTTGTCAACTGCGCTCAGCAAATTCACCCCCTCAGGCGTGCCTGTCTAACTAGACACAAACTTAAATAATGACAGTGGCACAATTACTGTAGAAATACTATTGAACGATAAAACTTTATATCCATCAACACCTATTTAATCGAGAAAAAGCAATGGTGAACTAGGCAACTGCATGGTGAAAAAATCCATCAGACATCACGGTTAACAAGTCTGGTTAACTAAAGTTTAGCCTCAAGAAACCTTTGAATGAGTGAGTCAATGAACAACATGTCAAGAACATAACCTAGGCCTACAACAGTTTCTTTAGTATTCAGAACAAGAACATTCATTTGGTATATAACCGTTCGTTTTCATTTTGGAATCCAGGCGACTTTTAACTTGTGAAAACAAAGAGCGATAACGAAGAAAAATATCTTGCTTCTCAGAAATAAATCTCAAAATGTTAGGCTATGTGAAACATTTCATCCTTTCACACACGTAATGTCCCAAACAGCAGTGGCACACAGCTTTGCGCATTCAGTTTGACAGCCATGGGTCAACTTACAAGGGCACTTTCCTACTTTTCTGGAAAGCGATGTCATTAATTAAATCATCGAACTCAAGCTGGCGTAGCGTGTGAAGACATGGTGGACAGTGATCATATTGACAATGACGGGTGATTTATGCGACGGGACAAGGTGGGCTTCCTTACGGGTGGCGAAATGCATCAAAAATGTTATCAGTATGATCAAAACTTCTGAAAATATCGTTTCATATTTTCCGATCTCGCTACCTCCGAGGCCCCGGGCAGCTGTCCATGAAGCCCATTAGGATAACGCGTCCTTGACCTGTTTATATCTAAGTGCAATCAGGATGCTGAAAAATGAAATATTCCTAACTCAGGAGTTTCTATGTCTTCGAGTCATTCTTTTCTGAAATGATGCAAAATCAGAGCATCAGAGATGCCTACTAGTACGGATTGGCCGTATTTTGTACGGAAAAGTTACGTAAATACAATGTTACGGCAAGCAGTGTTATTCTGTACGGAATTATTATAAAGTCTTAAAAAATTCCAGTGAGTTGTTTTTAAATGTCCAAGCGACTTTTTCAATCCATGCGCGATTCACGGCTATTTATTTTTTCGACAACCGCACATGCTGTGTGTGACATGCGCAGATTCCGCACATTTGTTCGCGCTATTTTCGATACGGTAGAACGGCCGTGCATTACACCGAGTCAAAAGGGCAATGGATACAAGCACTGCAAACTGTGTAGAACTGACATTAACATCACTCGTGGTGGTCGCGATGACTGCACGCGGCATGTCAACTACAAAAAAAAAAAAAACACATGGAGTATGCTGAAATGGCGAGTCAGGCGGAAAGTAAATCTGGGGGTATCCAGCAGTTTTTTACGAAATCTGTGGATGAAAAGACACGGAACGTGACCCGTGCTGAAGCGGTGATGGTTGACCTGTGCTTGGAGTTGAACTTGCCGATTAGTGCCATGAAATGCGAGTTAAACTTATTCAGTTTCTTTTTACATGTCTGATTTTTATTCACTGAAATATCAAACACTGGCTGGACTTCTTTAATTCAAAGTCTTTTCAGTGTTGCAAGTGCAAATGTACATGTAGTATGATCAAAAACAGAATTTTATGATTAGTGCTGTTGGGATTGTGGCAAAAAATTGATCATTCCACTGTTTTAAATACAATTATAAATGTCATTTTATTCAGTGTCTCTCCTGAAGCATTATGCTGAAGTATTTATATATTGGGACATTAAGATAACAGTGTCGGACTCTCTTTGGCATGAAATAAGAAATTTTTTTTAAATTTTATTAGAATCCGTTAACAGGTAGAACATTTTGCCAGGCAATATAATATAATACTTTTGAAGAGTTACATTCAGTACCAATGATTGGTAGTCAACCGTAATGTCTGCAAACAGGGAACACTATTGTATTTATAAAAATGTGATATATTGTATGCTCTAGAAATTTGTTGAGTGGAAATTCAGTTGAGATGGCTGCTCGCCTTTTGTTTATTCAATTCACACAAAACAGTTCTTTTTAATAATTTAAATGTTAAACATATTGGTATATACACCTCTTTATAATGAAAATGCGCATAAATTAGTGTTACTGAAAGTCATTCCAAAATACTGAAAAATGTTTTCAAGAATACTGAAATTCAAAATTTGGGGTAGGCATCTCTGCCATATGACATTCTCCCAATCCTCTTCTGGATCATCCAAATGCTCTCTAGCAAACTTCAGACGGGCCTGGACATGTACTGCTTAAGCAGGGGGACACATCTGGCACTGCAGGATTTGAGTCCCTGGCGGCGTAGTGTGTTACTGATGGTAGCCTTTGTCACTTTGGTCCCAGCTCTCTGCAGGTCATTCACTAGGTCCCCCCGTGTGGTTCTGGGATTTTTGCTCACCGTTCTTGTGATCATTTTGACCCCACGGGGTGAGATCTTGCATGGAGCCCCAGATCGAGGGAGATTATCAGTGGTCTTGTATGTCTTCCATTTTCTTTTTTTTAAAGATATTTTTTTCACCTTTATTGGATAGGACAGTGTAGAAACAGGACAGGAAATGAGCGGGAGAGAGAGACGGGGAGGGATCGGGAAATGACCTCGGGTCGGAATCGAACCCGGGTCCCCGGATTTATGGTATGGCGCCTTAGCCACCTGAGCCACGACGCCCCCGTCTTCCATTTTCTAATAATTGCTCCCACAGTTGATTTCTTCACACCAAGCTGCTTACCTATTGCAGATTCAGTCTTCCCAGCCTGGTGCAGGTCTACAATTTTGTTTCTGGTGTCCTTTGACAGCTCTTTGGTCTTGGCCATAGTGGAGTTTGGTGTGTGACTGTTTGAGGTTGTGGACAGGTGTCTTTTATACTGATAACGAGTTCAAACAGGTGCCATTAATACAGGTAACGAGTGGAGGACAGAGGAGCCTCTTAAAGAAGTTGTTACAGGTCTGTGAGAGCCAGAAATCTTGCTTGTTTGTAGGTGGCCAAATACTTATTTTACTGAGGAATTTACCAATTAATTCATTAAAAATCCTACAATGTGATTTCCTGGATTCTTTCCCCCCATTCTGTCTCTCATAGTTGAAGTGTACCTATGATGAAAATTACAGGCCTCTCTCATCTTTTTAAGTGGGAGAACTTGCACAACTGGTGGCTGACTAGATACTTTTTTGCCCCACTGTATAAGCACACCATCGCAATAGTTTCAGTGATTCACCCACTTTACTTAATTTCCATCTCCTGCTAGAAAGTCTGCACTGCAGCCACATTTTCATGGCTTCATTTCAAATCCATTTCAGTCACGATGAACGGCGTCAAAATGACGAAAGCCGTCGCTGTCCAAATACTCACGAACCCGGCTGTGTTTACAAAGCGCTCGTTAATGAAAGCAAAATGATCCCTGACATTTTTGCGTGTTGCTGAGGATTTTCAGAAGTGTTTTGAATGCGAATATACTGTACGTCTCATTTGCTACTCAGGTTGTGGAAATCTCCTTCAACTTCTGGTACCGACTGGGAGAGCACCTGTACAAGACGAACGATCCAGCGCTGCACGGCGTCTTCAAACCCTACATCCAGAGACTCCTGCACAGCCTGGCACGTCATTGCCAGCTGGATCCAGACCACGTGAGCGCCGTCCACCGTTCACACCATTACACCTCTCGTGTTTGTACACCTCGAGCTTTGCTCTCTTTTCATTTTTCGTTCTTTTTTGGACTGTATAGAATATAATCTCTCTAAATTTCTCCGAAATCACACTCACTATATAGTGGACCGTATAGCGAGTTCACCATTCTGTAGTGCCGTCCGAATGTATAGTGAGAATTATTACACCCTCTATAGTGCACTCAAAGTATCCCACAATGCATCACGAAAAGTCGTGTACAACCGATGGCCACTAACCAAGCAATATATCCCAACGAGAGAATATTATGTACAAATATTAGTAAATTTCCGTTTGGCTTTTGATGACATGCTGAGTGTTTCTGAATTTTAATGTAGTAAACATTACGCCGTTAAGGCAGAAAGCATGGCTAGCGATCTGGCACGTTTTAATTGTGCAACAGTGGTGCTTGAAAGTTTGTGAACCCTTTAGAATTTTCTATATTTCTGCATAAATATGACCGAAAACATCAGATTTTCACACAAGTCCTAAAAGTAGATAAAGAGAACCCAGTTAAACGAATGAGACAAAACTATTATACAACCCCGATTCCAAAAAAGTTGGGACAAAGTACAAATTGTAAATAAAAACGAAATGCAATAATTTACAAATCTCAAAAACTGATATTGTATTCACAATAGAACATAGACAACATATCAAATGTTGAAAGTGAGACATTTTGAAATTTCATGCCAAATATTGGCTCATTTGAAATTTCATGACAGCAACACATCTCAAAAAAGTTGGGACAGGGGCAATAAGAGGCTGGAAAAGTTAAAGGTACAAAAAAGGAACAGCTGGAGGACCAAACTGCAACTCATTAGGTCAGTTGGCAATAGGTCATTAACATGACTGGGTATAAAAAGAGCATCTTGGAGTGGCAGCGGCTCTCAGAAGTAAAGATGGGAAGAGGATCACCAATCCCACTAATTCTGCGCCGACAAATAGTGGAGCAATATCAGAAAGGAGTTCGACAGTGTAAAATTGCAAAGAGTTTGAACATATCATCATCTACAGTGCATAATATCATCAAAAGATTCAGAGAATCTGGAAGAATCTCTGTGCGTAAGGGTCAAGGCCGGAAAACCATACTGGGTGCCCGTGATCTTCGGGCCCTTAGACGGCACTGCATCACATACAGGCATGCTTCTGTATTGGAAATCACAAAATGGGCTCAGGAATATTTCCAGAGAACATTATCTGTGAACACAATTCACCGTGCCATCCGCCGTTGCCAGCTAAAACTCTATAGTTCAAAGAAGAAGCCGTATCTAAACCTGATCCAGAAGCGCAGACGTCTTCTCTGGGCCAAGGCTCATTTAAAATGGACTGTGGCAAAGTGGAAAACTGTTCTGTGGTCAGATGAATCAAAATTTGAAGTTCTTTATGGAAATCAGGGACGCCGTGTCATTCGGACTAAAGAGGAGAAGGACGACCCAAGTTGTTATCGGCGCTCAGTTCAGAAGCCTGCATCTCTGATGGTATGGGGTTGCATTAGTGCGTGTGGCATGGGCAGCTTACACATCTGGAAAGACACCATCAATGCTGAAAGGTATATCCAGGTTCTAGAGCAACATATGCTCCCATCCAGACGACGTCTCTTTCAGGGAAGACCTTGCATTTTCCAACATGACAATGCCAAACCACATACTGCATCAATTCCAGCATCATGGCTGCGTAGAAGAAGGGTCCGGGTACTGAACTGGCCAGCCTGCAGTCCAGATCTTTCACCCATAGAAAACATTTGGCGCATCATAAAACGGAAGGTACGACAAAAAAGACCTAAGACAGTTGAGCAACTAGAATCCTACATTAGACAAGAATGGGTTAACATTCCTATCCCTAAACTTGAGCAACTTGTCTCCTCAGTCCCCAGACGTTTACAGACTGTTGTAAAGAGAAAAGGGGATGTCTCACAGTGGTAAACATGGCCTTGTCCCAACTTTTTTGAGATGTGGTGTTGTCATGAAATTTAAAATCACCTAATTTTTCTCTTTAACTGATACATTTTCTCAGTTTAAACATTTGATATGTCATCTATGTTCTATTCTGAATAAAATATGGAATTTTGAAACTTCCACATCATTGCATTCCGTTTTTATATACAATTTGTACTTTGTCCCAACTTTTTTGGAATCGGGGTTGTACTTGGTCATTTATTTATTGAGGAAAAAGATCCAATATTACATATCTGTGAGTGGCAAAAGTATGTGAACCTTTGCTTTCAGTATCTGGTGTGACCCCCTTGTGCAGCAATAACTGCAACTAAACGTTTGTGGTAACTGTTGATCAGTCCTGCACACCGGCTTGGAGGAATTTTAGCCCATTCCTCCGTACAGAACAGCTTCAACTCTGGGATGTTGGTGGGTTTCATCACATGAACTGCTCGCTTCAGGTCCTTCCACAACATTTCCATTGGATTAAGGTCAGGACTTTGACTTGGCCATTCCAAAACATTAACTTTATTCTTCTTTAACCATTCTTTGGTAGAACGACTTGTGTGCTTAGGGTCGTTGTCTTGCTGCATGACCCACCTTCTCTTGAGATTCAGTTCATGGACAGATGTCCTGACATTTTCCTTTAGAATTCGCTGGTATAATTCAGAATTCATTGTTCCATCAATGATGGCAAGCCGTCCTGGCCCAGATGCAGCAAAACAGGCCCAAACCATGATACTACCACCACCATGTTTCACAGATGGGATAAGGTTCTTATGCTGGAATGCAGTGTCTTCCTTTTTCCCAATATAACGCTTCTCATTTAAACCAAAAAGTTCTATTTTGGTCTCATCCGTCCACAAAACATTTTTCCAATCGCCTTCTGGCTTGTCCACGTGATCTTTAGCAAACTGCAGATAAGCAGCAATGTTCTTTTTGGAGAGCAGTGGCTTTCTCCTTGCAACCCTGCCATGCACACCATTGTTGTTCAGTGTTCTCCTGATGGTGGACTCATGAACATTAACATTAGCCAATGTGAGAGAGGCCTTCAGTTGCTTAGAAGTTACCCTGGGGTCCTTTGTGACCTCGCCAACTATTACACACCTTGCTCTTGGAGTGATCTTTGTTGGTGAACCACTCCTGGGGAGGGTAACAGTGGTCTTGAATTTCCTCCATTTGTACACAATCTGTCTGACTGTGGATTGGTGGAGTCCAAACTCTTTCGAGATGGTTTTGTAACTTTTTCCCGCCTGATGAGCATCAACAATGCTTTTTCTGAGGTCCTCAGAAATCTTTGTTCGTGCCATGTACACTTCCACAAACGTGTTGTGAAGATCAGACTTTGATAGGTCCCTGTTCTTTAAATAAAACGGGGCCCTCTCACACCTGATTTTTCAAACCAATGGGATGACACACCTGACTCTAATTTCACCTTCAAATTAACTGCTAATCCTAGAGGTTCACATACTTTTGCCTCTCACAGATGTGTAATATTGGATCTTTTTCCTCAATAAATAAATGACCAAGTATAATATTTTTGTCTCATTTGTTTAACTGGGTTCTCTTTATCTACTTTTAGGACTTGTGTGAAAATCTGATTGTTTTTATGTCACTTTCAAGCACCACTGTATCTGGTCATCTAAGGTTATTCGCTTCTAGAAGTTGGTGAGGGTCACACAATTGTTATTTAGGCCTGATTTTAAATAAAAACTTAGAATTGATGGAGGATGTACTTTCTTTTTCCCATGACTGTATTGTTCAGTTTGAGAAGGCCCATAATGTTACAGCCATACTATCTGTCCGTCTATAAGTTTAATCCCATGTCTGTCTCACAGGAAGGAATCCCGGAAGACACCGACGACTTTGGAGAGTTCAGGCTGAGGGTTTCAGATCTCGTCAAGGACGTTATTTTCCTCGTAGGCTCGATGGAGTGTTTCTCACAGGTAGGAGATTTTTACTGTTCTTATTGATCACGTTGACGTGCACGTGTTTTGTACATAGACTGTTTCGTCATGTTGGGGAAATGGTTCCGTTTGTACAGGAAGTACTGAAAAAACAATGCCAGTAATAAGGATGCTTCACTGTAAATTTATTTAGTCAGTCACACGAAGTAATGAGTCTTATTAGTTAGTGTCATAGAATATCCATTTTTACCTCCGCCAAGGAGGTTATGTTTTCTGTAGCGTTGGTTTGTCTGTTAGCAACATTACGGAAAAAGTAATGAACGGATTGCTCTGAAATTTTTTCCAGAGGTGTGACTGGGCACAAGTAACAATCCATTAAATTCTGGCAGTGATCCGGATCACCTTCTGGATCCCGGATTTTTTTAAGGATTCATTTTTTTCCCCTTTGAAATGAATGGGCGCGCAACGCAAAAAACAGATTTTTCCTTCTGTAGGCCGAACCGTAAGGTGTAAAGTCATGAAACTTGGTACACTGATAGAGGAGTGGACCCTGATTGAGTTCATCAAGTTTCATGTTGGTACGTCTCACGCTCTAGCGCCACCAACTGATCAGTCTTGCATGCGTTCATGCACATAACTTTTAATCCATATGTCCGATTTTCATAAGTCTGGTGCCGTTGGAATTCTTGGAGCTCGACGATTCCAACGCACCCTATGACGTCATTCTCCGCCGAATTAGATTTTCTGCCATTTTGAATTTTGTCCAAAGTGAAGGTAGAGTGACCCTGGCTGCATGTTTTGTCCGATCATCACGAAACGTGGCACACATGATCTCCAGTCCATGCCTAATGAATGATATTCGTTTCGCTCTCATACATCGACGCGTTCGCCCGTGGCAGCCAATCAAAATCGATGGCGAAGCCACCAAACGGGAAGTGAGCTCATATCACGGAAATGCTTTGACGTATCAAGACCATATTTAGTGGCGTGACTTTGGACACCATCCAAACTACCCTCATCAAATATGGTGTCATTTGGCCACTAGGGGGAGTCACAATTAGCAGAAACGTATTTTGGCTCATATCTCAGAAACGCTTTGACATATCAAGACCATATTTGTTGAGATGACTTTCGGCACCAGTTCATGTACCCTCATCAAATTTGTTGTCATTTGGCCACTAGGGGGCGCCACAATGAGCAGAAACGTGTTTTGGGTCATATCTCTTTACGGATTTAGAATTACATCTACATTTTCATGTTAGTGATGCTCTGGGATGTCCCTGTAACCAGCCTGTCCTCTCCGTATGAGAATCCGCCTTGTGTCTTGGCCAAACTTTCGCTTGTTGACACAAAACTTGTCGTGTGCGTGTGCGGTCACCTCTCTTGCCGGGTCGCAGTGGCGGTGCACCTGATCAAGCACACTTTCGCATTTTCTCCGGAAATGCATTCTAGTTGTTTATTATTATTATTATTATTATTACCTCTGCCAAGGAGGTTATGTTTTCAGTAGCGTTGGTTTGTTTGTTAGCAACATTACGGAAAAAGTAATGAACGGGTTGCTCTGAAATTTTTTCCAGAGGTGTGACTGGACACAAGTAACAATCCATTAAATTTTGGCGGTGATCCGGATCACCTTCTGGATCCCGGATTTTTTTAAAGGATTCTTGGCGGAGGTCTGCGCTCTCCGAGTGCTTTTCTAGTTTAAATGATTACAACTGCAAGCCTTTAAATTAATTAGAATTAGTAAAACCCCAATTTTAGATAAGAACAGTAACTTTTCGTAACTTGATTTCGGAAGGCTTAGTACGGAGTCATTTGGCTTCTCACAATATCAAGTAATAACCACAGCAATGTAAATGAGATGAAATGCTTTTATATCATTTATTTGTATTTAATAGCATTTTAAAGAATAAACACACATGACCTGTTAACTATGAACCTCATTTCTAAATGGCAACAGACAAAGAAGAGGGGTGTGTGTGTGTGTGAGAGAGAGGGGAAAAGAGTGTTTTCTCTGTGATTGGGATGGGAAATGTTTTTTCTTTTGGTGATGAAATGAATTTATATAATTTAGATAAAGGCTTCTTAAGCTGTTTAAAGCTAGACGGCCTTTCGATTTCATAAAATCAGTGAAATTCATTTCCGTCTGAAATGTGGTCATTGTGATGTTTATTTCTGTAATATCTCACAGAATATCGGGCCATTCTGTGGTTGGGAAGTTATTTAATTTGAGGGGATTAAAGCAACTAATGTGCATGAAATCGCTCGCTTTGCGCAGTCAGGCAGACAGAGGAAGTCCGTGTGTGCGCGCATGCGCAGGTTTAGCTTTGAGCGTGCGCTGACTTCCATCATTCTGTCGCTAAATGAACAGCTGATCACACTGAGGTGCTCGCTGAGCGCCGATATTTATTAGTTTGGTCCTGCGTTTCCTTTCCGTCTCACTTTCTGTTCCTGTAGTCGGTCTTTCACATTTCATTCGCACACTTGCGTCGGTTTCAAATTTGTAGCCTTGCATGAACAGGGGAAAGCCCACCACTTGATATGATGCGTGACGACGTATCTTGAATTGGGTCGGGAAAAAATAGCTGAGAATTTAAGGACACGTGGAGATAAATTCATTAATTGTTCTATTTTTTAAAAAAGCTAATAAAATTGGAAGTCTGTGAATCGGATTCGGTAGCTTTCGGTCCACTAAACAAAAATAATCGGGTGTCGGGGAAAATTCTTTTTATGACCTACACTTGAAAAATCCGAAAGGCAGTCTAGCTTGAAACAGATGCCATCTTTTATATTAATTATGATGGTTGTAAATTATTGTTGGAAAGTTATTTTTAAGTGCAAATTTTGAGTTGAAGATACTGTAAGGGGGGGAAAACCCTTTATCGTATTTCTGTCTTAGTTCATGGAAGTTTATGAATTTATCCTCAAGTCCATTCTATATGCGAGTGATTCCTGTCCTTTACATTTGCATGAACTGAATGTGAAGATGGTCTTATTGATTAAGGAATCTAGGCCATGCAAATGCAGCCAACGAGCGAGAGTGGGCCGTTATACCAACGGTTTTAAGAATTGGCATTAAAGGAGAACTGAAGGCGAATTTTTTTTTTTTTTTTTATTATCGAAATTCTATTTATCTCATTTTATTAAATATCGGGATGTATTTTTGATCGCTATTTTGTCACTGCGATAGCAAGTTATGAGTGTTTGAAATATGCTCTGTAATGCATCAGTCCATATGTCTAAGCAACGGCCGTAAACGAGATTCGCTGAGACCTGTGCGAGACATCGTAGGACGGAAGTAAACCGTACAGCGGAAATCAAAGCGACCGATAGGGCTGGGCGATTTTACGATTACGATGTTATTCACGATATAAAATCTCTACGATTAGAAATTAGACACGTACGATATGCCTACGATAAGCCTACGCCTTCAATAAAATTACTTCATCCGAAGTTTTGACAGACACGCGAATAGCCAATCATAACTAAACAGTACCGCACGTAACCAATCAGTTGGAAGAGAGCCATGTCAAGTTAGGTTGCGTGCACACACAAACACACACACGTGTAGCAGCAACGCACAGCATGGCTGTGGTGAAGTTTGCAGGAGCGCGGCATTTCTCCAACAAAGCGTGAAACAAAGCGATTATAAAAATGAGCGAGAAGCCGACTGACCGGAGTTCTGAACAGGAAAGTCAGAGCACTGCCCTGGAGGACATCGTTGAAAAGAAGGGCCAGAGATCTTCGGTTGTGTGGAGGTATTTTGGATATTTAAAGTCGGACATACAACAAAGTGTTACACAAAACCTTAAACACACTGACGTACAGGATTGCACTTTTTTTCTCCTTGCAGCATAAGGTTTACACGTCAATATGTCTTTTATGTTTATTTGAAAGCTGCTAGAATTTGCACAAATGATTAACAATGGTATATAGTTTTTATTTTTCAGTTTATTCATTTGAACAAAAAGAACAAAAGAATGTGCATCCAGTTTGTTTTGGTTCTGTGAAACTTGAAGGCTTGTTAAGCTATTTTTGTTAATTAGGAAGGAACTAATTTGTAATGTTCATATTTTGAGCAAAAAATTAAAGAAAATACAAAAATAGTGATTTGATTTATATCGTGATATATATCGTTATCGAAAATTTTGAAAAAATATATCGTGATATAATTTTTTCTCATATCGCCCAGCCCTAGCGACCGACATCTGCCAACGTTGTCAAAAGACGCGCATGCCTTCTTGCGAATGCTGACGTAATCAAGCCGGAAGTTTTCCGTGTCCGAAATCGCTCCCTACACACTGTTGTAGTGATGACGCCATTTTGTAGCGCTGTTTGAAACCATAGCGAAGATTATGTAGGAAATGCGCTCAGTATAATATATGGATTAATCACAAAAATACACGCATGTATTTATTATTTTGAAAAACCCACCAGCCATCTGATGTGGCACGTTTTAATTGTGCGACAGTAATGACGTAAATACCAGCGCGACGGACTCGTCCTTATCCTGTCGTTTTTCCATCTCTTCTCTTCTCCACGTTGGTTTGAAGTCGTATGGAATAAGTCGTATCTCCATCACTGATCAAGCTGGCAAATCTCGAAATGAGTCTCAATTGGAATGATATGGCGGCGACACGTCACGTTTGAAGTCTCGCACAAGTCTCGTGAAGATCGTGCGGATAAGCGACGCCTGCTGTGGACCATACAAACTAAGTTCAACGTGGCTAAAAACCGAAAAGGCCGATAAGTGTAATATACCCTGACGAGTCACGATATAAGGTTAACAAAACCGAAAACGTAATTGAATAACACGTTAATTAAGAAATAAAGCAGGTTTAAAAATGACTTCAGTTCTCCTTTTAAGTTCATTTCAAGCAAGGCCATCCTTAAAAAAAAATCCGTTTCCTGTCCACCGGGTGAGCAAAAAAATTTTCAGTTGGGAGGGAGGGATTTATTTATTTTTTTTAATATATGGATGGATAAGAAATCGCAATGGTGTTTGCTTTTTCTTTCAGTACTTTTTTATTACAAAAGCAGACACATTTAATACAATATGACAGTTTAATCAACTGAAACTTGTACAAAAACTGAGAGTTAGCATTTTAAATGCTGACTGCAACATTTACAAAACTTTTACGAAGGTACTTAAAATGTCCGACACGCGGGCTTTTTGTAGTTCTAAATCGAGCGTTAGGCCGAGTTCGGATGAAATTACACTATTAAAATGATCACTGAATAATTTGTTTTTCTGAATTTTTACTATTTTGTTGTTCGCTAGAATACCATTTTGCGATTTCACACTTAAGCAAATGTTTGAAAACTCCGGATCTCCTTCCTTCATGCAGCGCTCGAAACTAACGGTGTCCCGATGTCCCGGGGACCATAAAAAATGTCATTGGGACACAAAATTATCATATCTGGGACAATCCCGGGACAATGGAAAAAAATAGATCTAGAAAAAAAGTTCTACATTAAAGGTGCAGTACAAGATTTTGGAATAACGGTTCCCGCAAGCCATATTTTGAAAAGAAACACTCCCACCCCCCGCGTCTCCACCCCCCTCCCCCTTATAAAGCCTGAGAAAGTCCGGCTTTATAATGGGTGTCTATTGCGTTACACACCAGTGGAGCTCGTTAAGTTAGAGTGTAGAGAGCTTGAAAAAATAGCTCAAACTTTCTCATTTAAACTGTGTTTTCAGCCCCAATTTTCACTCCACACACACAATTTTCTCAAAAGTAGTAGCCACACTTGTCCTGATTCACACAATGTGTCTACCTGAGCGATAGGATTTACTGTTTTTGAATGAGAAGCCTGAAAGTAACGAGAGCACAGCCGCGCAGCCCCATAGACTCCCATTATAAACGTGGCAGAAAAGTCACTCGTTTTTAACTCGCTCTAGTAACCTCATTTTTTACACTACAGACAAAAAAAATTACATCCGTGTGTTCAGGAGAGCCTTGTGGCGCTCACTGAAAGAATTTTGTGAATATCTCCTTCCGTTTTCGTGTAAATCCCCGTTGTTTGGAAGGAGCGCTCTGAGAGAATCCTGCGCTCTGTGTGACACTCTGCTCACTCTCACACACACACAGAAGGGCCGGGCTGCTCGCGGGCTTCAGTCTGATTGACGTGTCAGTATCCAATCATTTTGAGGTGGTACCTCGATATGATTGGATGGCGTTTTTCCTTTATTTTACACTGTAGACTGGATTAAAATATTTCGTTTTTTGGGTCAAACCTTCTATTGCACTGCTTGCAACATGGGTGTGCATTTCATCCATTGATGGTATGGCTGATGGCTTTCAAAACATCTCTGAATGGGGCAACAGGTATATTACATAAAAATGGATAACGGTAATGGTGAAATGATAAGTTGGCCTTATAAGTGCCAACAGATATTCAAGGTATAAGTAGATGAAACAAACATAAAAGGGGTCTTATTTTCAACTAAAGTGTACTGCAGATGTAGGGAGTTGAAACATTTTCTGAATGAGCTAGTTGGCCCCTTTTAAATAAGCGGGTATCTATTCATACAGTGAGATCGCCAAAGTTTAATAAACTGAAAATGCAATAACTGTAATTTTGAAGTAGATGATGTATAGGACATGTGTCGCTTGTGTCTTGTGACTTATTGTAAAAATGATATAAAGGGTTCAGAATCGCATAGTTACAAATATAATAGAAACTTCATATGATAATATTAACCACTGGTTATTTCAGAGAGGAAAAAAATGGGGACACTATTGCTTCCATTCGGGACAATACAACACAGAATTCGGGACCACTGGGGGACACAAAGAAAAAAAGTTAATTTCGAGCCCTGCCTTCATGGTGGCTGCCATTTTTTTGTGCCGCATGGCGCATGCGCAGAGCTGATTCAGTTCAGAGTGCGCGCGCAGTCGGCGGAGGCAGTAGTGTGTCGGAGGGAACAGAAGCAGAGATGACGCTTATTTTGTCTCCGGTAAACCAGTCTTCTCTCATTCAATTACGTGCTGGCATCAAAAGACACCGTTGGTTGTAAATGAACCCAAACTGAGTGGTTGGAGTGGATTTTCATACACAAATGGAGAAATGTTCGCTGAGTGTGTAACTGTGTAGCCCCACCGCAGACCGTTG
Organism: Neoarius graeffei; assembly: GCF_027579695.1. NCBI lineage: Eukaryota > Metazoa > Chordata > Actinopteri > Siluriformes > Ariidae > Neoarius > Neoarius graeffei. The sequence goes on along the minus strand of NC_083589.1, from coordinate 12,016,333 downwards.
TCATTGTTAATTCACAGCATGCTCAGCTGCGTGAATGTGTCATGCACCGAAAATAAGAGATTTACAAGCCAGGAACGCCTCATGATGCAATACGCAAGAAAAGAAAGAAGATTTACTGCCATTTTACTTTGTATTTGAGGAAAGTGAATAAATAAATGGTCTGTGGAAAATACATTTAATCCTGGGAACTGCGTGCACAGGAGTTTATTTTGTGTTTACTCCCCCCCGGCTACTTATTTGTCATGGCTGGCTAGTATGAGCCTTAGTGGAAAGCCCTGGGAATGCGTACATGTCAAGTTCGATTTTAGATTTACGAACCTGAAAAAAATGTTGAAAAACCAGCGTTAAAAAAAAATTTCAACCACACAAACGGCACTCACCCGGCCGGTGGACCGCAAACAGAACATTTTTTAATAATGACCCAAGTCTGAAAGGTTGGCGGAGGTATCAGTGCTGAGAGATGGCAGCTGCTAGGGGTTCAATAAACAGGGCAAATAGTAGGGGTGAGAGTGGGCATCCTTATCTTGTACCCCTGTAAAGTGTTGTTATTCTACCAATTGTCATGTACAGATGTGATTTTGTTGAATAAACGACTCCCCAAAACCCAATCTTCCTAATGTACAAAATAAAAATGAAATGCTCGGTTAATCCAGTCAAATGCTGTGAACTGTTTTAAACTTTAGAAAGTTTTTATTATGACTGTAATTTGCAGAAATGCCAACATGCACGATTTGGGCGCAGCCGGTACGGATTTGAAGCACAATTACGGCGCTACGTCTAGACCTGAAAATAATGTTTTTCGACCGGTTTTGCCCGTGTATCGATCGAATCGACAGATTTTCAGCATTCAGACTGTTCCACGTGTCCTCGTTTATACTGATTCGGGTAATTCCAATATCCTTATGTTCGCTGCGCTGTGATTGCGCTAGATTAAAACATATTTGAAGGAAAAGAAAACTTGATTCGTACATTTAAGTTTGCGGAAAGATTCTGTACTTAACACATTCATGAAGAGATTGTGTTAATAAGTGTCAAGTGTAGCATAATTTCGAATAATAACGATGAGCATATTTGGCAGGGTGACGCCACTGTGATCCTTTAACAAAAGAATAATCCGGAGCCGCCTTTTGTTAAATGGATCCCAGTGACGTCACACTGCCAAAAATGCTTATGATTTTTTATTTGAAACAATGCTGTATTTGACACATCTGGACAACTTCACTTCATGAGAGTGTTCAAGTGCATCATCTTTCTGCAAACCCGAACTAATGAATTAAAGTTTTCTACTCCTTTAAAACAGATTAATTTTGCTTGGCCCAATGTCGGGCAACCCTCTCATAGTCCGTCTCGCCGTCATCCATGCTGATGGGGATCAAATTGTCCAGCGAGCGCTTTTTGAGCCAGTCGCTGTGATCAAAATCGATGACATTTTCGTTGTCCGGTTTTGTGCACCAAAACGAGATCGCTTGTAACGAATCGGAAACTTCCGGGATGTCTGACGTTTTCTTTCGATATTTTTATTGGATGGTTTGAACACGTGATCTTGACATAGCCAACAGATTAGTTTGTTTACAACATACCACACGGACATATGTGGCAGATCACAGAATCCAGGGACGCATGTCTGCCCGGGGGCATTTTGAGTTATTGACAGATTCAGAAAGTACAGTTTCTAAGCTTTCCAATGATGCCTTCCATGTGGAGATCTGACAATATTTGAAGAATGTGTGGCCTTTTGAAAGTGTATACTTCTTAAAACAGAAAAGGGAGAAAATCGCCCTCAAAGTTTTCCATCTCAGCTACTCTGGGTGCAGGGCGGGCACATAATGGTGCTCATTTGCTCATTAAGGAAAGCCCTACCCCCTACGAGCTAGCACGATGCTACTTTCATGTAAACAAAGATCACCACGTCAATTTTCCTTCCATGCAAAGTATGCCCAAAACAATTATGAAGTACAAAAATAAGTCCTAAAGTATACTTTAACGTTTTGTGGTTGAAAAATTACTCACACCGTAAGAAAGAAAGATAGCACGATGATAACACAACTAACACAACACTAGTTTCATGTAAAGCCTCGGTCACAACCGGCCGTACAGTACGTGCTCCTACGGCCGGTCTACACGCAAAAAACGCAAGAAACACATGGAGAGCGCGCATGAAACGCACGAGAGCGCACGTGTGACGTGCTGATTTTCGAGCCGCAGACCGGCCGCAGAGGTTCTTTATCATATCAAACAAACTCTACAGGCGCTTACGTTTTTTTCAGGTTGCAAGACAAACTTACGGCCAACGCGCGTCTTTCTCCGTGAACAAAAAAAAAAAAATGCAGCGATTTGGGAAACGCCAAAAATGACATGGCCAAAAAATCGTACATCCGGTTGTGACCTAGGCTTAACCAAACCACAACACTCTCCGTTACATGCAAAAATAACCACACAGCCTTAGATTAATAAACTTACCCCATCAGAAAGAGAAACGGCGCCTTGCACACACCAATGCCTCCGATGGAATGTAGTTCTAGAACGGTCCGTGTATCATCCAATCATTCAAGTATTCCATTCAATCTGGAAAACGAGGTTGCGTTTTTTTTTTTTTTTGCTAGAAATGGTTATCTCCGATGTAAATACCGTGCGTCTGTTTGCTCCACGGTGTTTCAGCTCCTCTGCGCTCTGTTTAGCTTCCTCATTCCATAGTGAAATCACACGCCTGTATGCAGTTAAGTAGCCATGCGCTCAACTCGGATCATACAGCTGATTCGCGGAAAAAAAAACAAAAGACTTAAATCATCATGTGACTGGCCCATATGGTAATTTACCCACACCCCCCAGCAGGCTACAGTCCTGACAAAAACGAGACAATTTGCAACAAAAAATGTATGCTTTTCCAACAAAACAATCTATTATCTGAAATACTGATTGCATTCTTCAAGATCTCAACTTGCACATGATGGAAAAAAACAAAAATCACAAATTTCGAAAAAAAAAAAGCTTCTTTTGCGATTATCTCGGATTCGTTTCGGCCGACATGCGTCCCTGGATTCTGTGAGGGGTCACATATTACTTTGACAGAATCCGCACAAACATTGGGGGGAAAAAAAGGCTGCTTGTTTAACACATCAATCAATATGTAAATGGATGTGTTATTTGCTCTCCTATGTATCTAGTTACTTGTGGGTAGGAAATTTAACGGATCGTAGAAATCTAAGCGTATCGGCAGGCAGAGCAAGCGTATCGGACCCGATACGCTAAAACACTTTGGGGAAAACCATGGTACGCGCGCACACGAGAGAGTACTATATATTAAAGATCTGATGACACGTTTTTGACATCTTTGGCGATGTTTTATAACATAAAAAGTAATTCCCGATGATCCATATATTAATTCACAAAGGCGCCTATTTTACAAGTTATGATAAAAAACGTGGCTATTTGGGCAAATTTGACGGGGCTGCAGCACCCAGGAGACGAAAGAGGAGGAGGGGCTATATGACGTCAGCGAAAGAACCTTCCTCCTAACTTACCAGTTTGTTGTTGATGCGACAGGTGTTCAGTTTGTCATATATATAATATAAATAAGTTATTATGCCTTCGCGTTGTGTTGCCGGCTTTTGCTCCAAAACCCACAAGGATGGGGTAAGTTTATTCAAGTTTCCCAGAGATCCCGAGCTGCATGCAAAGTGGGTGAAGCAAGTCAGGCGCACTCGTGACAAGTGGGAGCCCTCACCAACATCCGTCCTGTGCTCTGAACACTTCGATTTGGATTGTTTTGACACCCTTCCCAGCTTAAAGATCTGATGACATGAACATGACTCTATGCAATTTCTTAAATAAACTATACAACATGGCAAACGTTAGATTTCTGTTATAATTACGTGAAAAGAAGCTGCTGTTACGCGAATATCCAACTTTTAATTGCACAGCGCAAGAAAACTGGGTCTAGCCGGTTTTCTAGCCATAAACTAGAAGACGTGCCTGCCAATATTATCCTAAATGTATCACGGCTCAGGCATAGTCGTAAGCTTATTATGTTAGCCGTTTGCATGCTCCATTAGGAACTATGTATTCAGTGTAGCATACGGCTTACATGATATAAGCAGTGTTTACACATGCAAGACAACAATACACAATATTAAAATATTGATTCCGTAACATTTTGAACAAATACGGGTTGACCTACCAATCCTTGTTATCCAACCTTGTGGTGTTCGTCAGTGCTGGGCTGTCTGCCTGTCCATCTCGGCGTCGGAGTCGCTCTCAGATTGGTGCACAGTAACAGGTTCAAACCTGTACGGTTGGATGCACCCGTGTTCGTCATCACTAGATTCTTCCGATCTATCCCACTCACAACACAATTCTAGACTCCCAGAAGAGGAAGAGCTAGCACTAGAGAGTTCACCAGCGTTTTCATGCGCCATTTCCATTGAGTAGAACAGCCAGTGAACCGCAGCGCGTTCTTCCGCTGACGTCACAACATGGCCGCGAGCCATGGACCCAGTTTTCTTGCGCTGTGCAATTAAAAGTTGGATATTCGCGTAACAACAGCTTCTTTTCACGTAATTATAACAGAAATCTAACATGTTTGCCATGTTGTATAGTTTATTTAAGAAATTGCATAGAGTCATGTTCGTGTCATCAGATCTTTTAAAAAAAAAAAAAAATCACACGATCTCTTGAACATGTGACCAGCTATTCGGGCTGAAGGTGTACGATGTCTCGCAAATGTGTGCGGGGAATTTTGAACCGATCAAATCGGGCCCGTATACTCGTAACCGATCGCCCGACACACGAAGCCCCGATGAAATCAGGAAGGTGTGCGCTGGGCTTTAGTCAGCTGAACTTTTCCTCCAGAGAGTTTGAATAATTGAGCTTATACTGTACAGTAAACCCTGCGTTTATTTTCCTCAAAATGGCCTGGACTGCATCTCTGAGCTTCCCTGAGATTCGTTTTCTGGGAGCCTCGGTGGCCTAATAGGAAGCCTCGCTTCACCTCGCTGCGCTCGAAGATGCTACTGGGTTGTTTTACGATCGGGGTACAAAGTGTGTCACAGGGGTCCAAAATTCAAACGGATTCAAACTGGTTCTTGTACCAGTTTTTAAGTGAAGGACAAGTTAAAGAACAGATTTCAGGTAATTTTTTGACATGTGTGTGTGGTAGTTTTGTGTAATCTGCTATAAGATGGGAGAAACAAATGAAGTGATTCTCGGAGAGGACTTTTTTTTTTTTTTTTGACAATTCAGAATCCACTACTTCCATAGTGCTTTTAAATATAAGGCTGTAAGCTTTGTGTTAGTTGTCTCTAATATTTATGTCCCAATATCTTGACCACATTTTAGGATGAAAATAATCATTTTAGATATGTTATTTTATATTGAGAAATTAGCTGTCTCAGAGAGGACGTTTTTTTGACACAATTCCATACTAATTTGATCAAAATAGTCTGAAAACTTACTGGCATTCAACATTAAAACTTAACTATGTTTCCAATGATATGGAACCAAATATTTGTTTTATGGTATAAAGAATGATTTAAGTGCGTCCCTTTTGGGTCAAAAAAAGCACTTTCTCTAAATGACACGAGTAATTTTGCTAAATATGACACATATTGCCATACATTCACCAAAAATAACCTTATCACCAATTTTTTTTTTTGCATGGTAAATAGAGCTATCACAGGGCTACAATAAACAACCAAGTTTATTTAGTCAAGCCTTTTGATATTGAAGATAATAAGTAGCCTAGTAAACTAGACCCACCTGCCTAGCGGCCAAAAATATTTTTGCCTAGCGAGTGGGTCTAGCCTCGCACCATATAAACAAAAACACCCCGGGCATCAAATCGTGCCCGCCAATCACAACGCAAGGTTTTTGTTTGGATTCTTTGGGCGGGCTTTTGCAGGAGTGACGACAAAGCTGCGCGACGCTGGAGAAAGCACAACAGGAAAGATGGCTACGGGCTAGTGAACAGCATGCGTTTGACTCCGCTTTGGAATCAGTTTTAGAAGAATTAGACTTGGAGTTTTCGTTGAAACATGAGCAGGAAGAGGCTCTCCGCTCATTCCTTTTCAAGAAGGACGTTTTCGCTGTTTTGCCGACCGGCTATGGCAAAAGTCTGATCTACCAGCTGGCTCCGCTTGTAGCCAAAAGGATGGGGCTAGTTTGTGCAGTACGAAGAATTAATAAACAGCTTTGAAACATTACTTTTTGATTGTTTCTTATTTTCCTGTTATTTTAAATTTAAGGGAAATTATTTCACCAAACACCACTAAATAAAAACTCTCAAAAACAGTTTAAGCAAACCCTTGAAAAACACTTGAAAAAAATAAGTGTATGTTAAGTATGTGGTACAGACTCCAAACTTGTGGTCATTATCTCCAAACTTCTTAATATCTAGAACCTGTTTGTTAATTAATATGCATTTTGAAAAATTATTTCTTTCAAGGCCTCCCCCACTGCTTTCTGTCGCTCTGACTACGTCACAGTCACTGTTGCGCTGATTGGTCAGAGCGTTGGCCTATACGCACAGAGACAGTTTGAAAGACAGCGGTTTGTTCCTTCGGAAATGTCTACGGATCGAGGCCAGACTAAATATTCACATTTAGTCTGGCTTGCCAGGCTAGATAATAAGTGTTAAATGTGATTTTTAGCTTGCGGAGCCTGATTGTAAAACAACCCAACTCTTTTTCATTTGCCACTCTTGGCATCTCTGCATTTGAATTATTGTGGATGTGTAAATGTTTATTTTGTATAAAAATGTTCATGAATGCTGCCAGTACACTGTGTTTTTAAACTGTCATGTTAAACTTTTTCGTCTTGTTTTCATCCCAATTCAGGGTCAGAAATAATTTTCTTTGTTCTTTGCTGTGTTTCCTCTGTCAGTCTGCAGTATGGAGTAGTGACTTGTAGAATAGAATATCTTGTCGGTTTTTCACGACCTATCAGAAAAGCTTTATCAGTGTGTGTGTGTGTATGTGTGTTCCAGCTGTACTCTACTCTCAAAGACGGAAACCCACCCTGGGAAGTTACCGAGGCCGTGCTGTTCTTAATGGCGTCTATTGCCAAGAGTGTCGACCCGTGAGTGAGCTTTCCAACCTGGACTCGTTGTTGAACCATATTTCGACCTTGATTAAAAATTGCTAAAGCTGTAATCAGTTCAGTTCTGGGATGGAGTAAATGTGTTTTGTATTTACTCAGCAGGTTTTTGAGTGAAGTGTAACATTGAAACCCCGATGTTTGTGTGTAGTGAGAACAACCCCACTCTGACAGAAGTGCTGGAACAAGTTGTGCTTCTTCCTCAGACAGTGCACATCGCTGTGCGCTACACCAGCATCGAACTGGTGGGAGAGATGAGCGAGGTGATGGACCGCAACCCCCGCTTCTTAGGTAAGATCAGTCACGACAAAACCTCTCTTTTCGGAGGAACAGCAATATTTAGAATCTACAGCAGAGACGAGCTGGGCTCGTGTGAGAAGTCTACACACTTTTTGTAATTCTTTTAGATATCATTCTCCCTGGAAGTGTAATAGCTGCACGCACCTAACAGTAGTCGTGTTTTATACTTCTTCTGCAAGCTCATCAGAGGATCCGACATCGACATTCTCATAGGTACTTGACCTCATACCTCTGTGGTTGCGTTATGCCCGTGCTGGAGATACCACCCTGGATAGAATAACACCGCAGAGTCTTTTTCTGTAACGTCTCGCGACGCTTCTAGAGGGATCTTGGTCCATGTACCGCCCTTGGTCACAATCCAAGGCCCAGGTTCTTAATACTGATGTTTTTCTTTATTGTACAGACACAAACACCGTAGAACTACACAAACATAACACAGTCAACCATACAGTCATAAACACAAACATGAGCTTAAGTCTTATTAAAATAACAAACAAACAAAAGGCAACATACTTGTACCACTTTTGCCGGCTTGTAGACTAAGAGGGTTACAAGTTGTTGTTAAGCATAAAAGATATCAAACTTGACTTGTGAGCATGAGAGGACATCAAACTTGCAATCCTTAAGCACAAGACACTAGAGAACTTCCAGCACATCAAACAAGTAGCCTTTCTTTGTGCTCACCGAAGAGCTCCTTCATTCATTAGGCGCCAACAAACATTTCACAGGAAGTGACGTACATACAGTGGGGCAAAAAAGTATTTAGTCAGCCACCAATTGTGCAAGTTCTCCCACTTAAAAAGATGAGAGGCCTGTAATTTTCATCATAGGTATAGACCCTTTTCAGTCACGTGACCTTCGTAAACGCGACCGCCATTTTGGACATGTAGTGGACTTCGGCTCGAATCAGTTTGAATGCGAGGAAGGCGACAAACGAAAAACATAAAAGAAAAAGGAGCGAGATGCAGAAAACACCTTCACTATCCAGCGACGTAGGGCATTTACAGGGCGAGCAGAGGGAGAGGTATTTGCAAAAATTGAGGTTAGCAGGCTTAGAGAACGACGTTTACCTGCTTCCACCAGGATTGCTCACTGACGTACGGAAGTACACGAAGCCCTCGTCTTTACCTGACTTCAGCCGTATGATCTGTATACCTATGTCATTAAAAACCCATCGCCATACACATACACGCCAACGTCCGAGGTTCCGGAGCGCGCTCCGGCTTGCTCCTGGAGTGCTCCGGCCGAGGTTCCAGAGCGCGCTCCGGCTTGCTCCTGGAGTGCTCCAGCCGAAGTTCCGGAGCGCGCTGCTTAATTTGAGGGCAACCTCGGCCGGAGTGTGCTCCGGAACCTCGGCCGGAGCACTCCGGGAGCAAGCCGGCGCGCGCTGCTTAATTTGAGGGAGAGCAAGCCGGAGCACTCCGGGAGCAAGCCGGCGTGCGCTGCTTAATTTGAGGGAGAGCAAGCCGGAGCACGCTCCCGAACCTCGGACGTTGGCTCCGGCAGCTATTTATACTGGATCCGGTGTAAATAGCTGCCGGATCATAATTACAGTAAACTAGTAAATACAGTAAAGGAAAAACTTGAGACTGAAAGGTTTTAACAGTCATCCAAATGACTGAACGTAAACATTGCTACAGTAACATACTAGCTACTTGTTGACATTAGCTAGTCAACAATAGCTACTACAGAAGAACAAAGAGGTTACAATGGGTTATTTTAGCCTATTTGGTTACACACTCGCCGCCACAGAATGTTAACAGCAATGTAATGCCTTTTCTGGCTAATTTTATTCGTCTTACCTCCAACAAAGTGGTCACTACACAAGCGTTGGTATGCCGAGGGCTGCCAATCTGTTAATGGCCGCTATCCATCTTCTCCGTCGGGATCCGATAAAATGATAACCCTTGCCTTGTTTGTTGATGGTTACTACATCCAGGTGCACAACAATATAGTGGCATGATGGAAGTCTTGCTGAAAGTAAAAACTTTCTTTGCTGCCGTTCCTCAGTGTTGGCTGTGGTAAACTACTGGTAGTACACGTCCAAAATGGCGGCCGCGTTTGTCGTGACGTCACGTGAAAAGGGTCCATACCTCAACTATGAGAGACAGAATGGGGGGAAAGAATCCAGGAAATCACACTGTAGGATTTTTAATGAATTAATTGGTAAATTCCTCAGTAAAATAAGTATTTGGCCACCTACAAACAAGCAAGATTTCTGGCTCTCATAGACCTGTAACAACTTCTTTAAGAGGCTCCTCTGTCCTCCACTCGTTACCTGTATTAATGGCACCTGTTTGAACTCGTTATCAGTATAATAGACACCTGTCCACAACCTCAAACAGTCACACTCCAAACTCCACTATGGCCAAGCCCAAAGAGCTGTCAAAGGACACCAGAAACAAAATTGTAGACCTGCACCAGGCTGGGAAGACTGAATCTGCAATAGGTAAGCAGCTTGGTGTGAAGAAATCAACTGTGGGAGCAATTATTAGAAAATGGAAGACATACAAGACCACTGATAATCTCCCTCGATCTGGGGCTCCACGCAAGATCTCACCCCGTGGGGTCAAAATGATCACAAGAACGGTGAGCAAAAATCCCAGAACCACTCGGGGGGGACCTAGTGAATGACCTGCAGAGAGCTGGGACCAAAGTGACAAAGGCTACCATCAGTAACACACTACGCCGCCAGGGACTCAAATCCTGCAGTGCCAGACGTGTCCCCCTGCTTAAGCCAGTACATGTCCAGGCCCGTCTGAAGTTTGCTAGAGAGCATTTGGATGATCCAGAAGAGGATTGGGAGAATGTCATATGGTCAGATGAAACCAAAATAGAACTTTTTGGTAAAAACTCAACTTGTGTTTGGAGGAGAAAGAATGCTGAGTTGCATCCAAAGAACACCATACCTACTGTGAAGCATGGGGGTGGAAACATCATGCTTTGGGGCTGTTCCATTTCTGCAAAAGGACCAGGACGACTGATCCGTGTAAAGGAAAGAATGAATGGGGCCATGTATCGTGAGATTTTGAGTGAAAACCTCCTTCCATCAGCAAGGGTATTGAAGATGAAACGTGGCTGGGTCTTTTAGCATGACAATAATCCCAAACACACCGCCCAGGCAACGAAGGAGTGGCTTCATAAGAAGCATTTCAAGGTCCTGGAGTGGCCTAGCCAGTCTCCAGATCTCAACCCCATAGAAAATCTTTGGAGGGAGTTGAACAAAGTATTGAGATGAACTTTTGTTCATTTTTTGTTGAACTTTTGTTATTGACCAAATACTTATTTTCCACCATAATTTGCAAATAAATTCTTTAAAAATCAGACAGTGTGATTTTCTGGATTTTTTTTCTCATTCTGTCTCTCATAGTTGAGGTATACCTATGATGAAAATTACAGGCCTCTCTCATCTTTTTAAGTGCGAGAACTTGCACAATTGGTGACTGACTAAATACTTTTTTTCCCCACTGTAAATGCATCATGGGAGATTGAGTCCACCCAAACCATTACAATGTTCATCTTTACAATGTTTCTCTTAAATAAAGTCCGTTACATTTTTAATACAGTCATAATTAATATCATATTAAAATATTGCACATATTTGTATGTAAAAACAAGAAATTATAACTTTTAATTATGCAAAATTGTGCCATACTTGAAGAACATACAGGGTAGCCATTACTTTCTATGGCTGCCTTCACAGTCCAGCCTTATTCTGATTGGCCAAGTTTTGCATGAGGATGGATGTCAAGGTTCTATACACCAGTCCTGTGTGAACAGACATGAGAACAGAACCAGTGTACATATTTGAATCAAGTCACCTGAATTATTTCTTTCCAATGTAATTTCACAGCGGAGACTAAATTCAGGGTTTACCGATTTGTCGTGATGACACCGCGGTCCCTGAATCCTGCAGTAAAGTACATCTGAAATCACTCTCCTATCCACTACTTGAAGAAAAATTCGCATCGGTGTTTCTCAACCACTGGGCTGCGGCCGACGCAGCTAGTGGGCTGCGAATATTTTATTTATTTATTTATTTATTTAATTTCCCCAAGTTTGAAGCCAAATACTAAATAGTTCAGAATGTCGCAGTGTCTCAAATCCGGTAGGTAGCTGGTTTGAGGTCCACCTTTCAAGTGGAATCAATACATTTGTCGGTAAATTAAGAAGAACAAGTCTTTCTCACGTTCCTCCTTTGCATTTGTCCACAAACGTACTGATTTATTCTGCGCTCTGTGTATGTGGGCAGAGTGAATAAATAAACGTTTGTGGGTAAATTCTATGGATCTGTGATGCCTGCTGGAAGAGAAGAGAAGAGCAGGGAGGATCGAGACTCGAGCGGCTGTGGTTTGTTTACTCCCGATACTGAAACTTCTAGCGTCCTAGCAACCATCGCAAAGACGCGTACAAAGCCCGGAAATTCCTCCTTACCAGGGCAAAAACGATACAGGATTTATCTTGTGTCCTGATCCCCCAGATCTTTAACCCAGCCATGTATAAAAAGTTGTGCTCGTCCAAGTTTTCATCTGTTTGTCCGTATAGAGTGACGTCTGTCTGTCTGCAGGTCTGTCTGCAGCACTAGGTCGTTTGAGATGTTGGAACTTAACAGCTGGATCGTTTTCCAACTCGCAATGAATGAATGACCTTTATTTCAGCACAAGTTGATCAGCAGAGCTGGCGGGGTCGTGCATGTACAAATACAAAAGACTACAGATAAACACAATCTTAAACTTAAAATCTGTTATTTTCTTTTTTTTTTTTTTTTAGGATTTTGTTACAACCACCTTTTATTTATTATTTTTTTTACATTGCCTAAAAGTTATTGTGTGAAATTTGGTTGAGATTGAACAATGTTTAGAGGTGCCACAAAGCCATTAAAGTTTTCACTCAAGACACAATGTAAAATAATGTGGTTTATTAACCGTTTCATATTAATACAAACAATACAGTAATACAACTTCCTGTGTTCAAAGTAACAATAGCTATTACTTGTCTGTGATTTTCTAAACCCTTTGGTATTATGGTATGTTGTGGAGATAAAAGAACACACTAAGGACTTCCCTAGCAGAAGGAAGCTTTCTCCCATACCCCTTTTCCACCAAATCAGTTCCAGGGCTGGTTCGGGGCTGGTGCTGGTTCACAACTCGTTCAACTTGCGAGCCAGCTGAGAACCAGTTTGCTTTTCCATCGCTCACGGTGCTAAGCAGAGCCACGTCATTACGTCACTGTATACGTCATTATGTCGCTGTATACGTCAGTTACGTTGCTACGTTTGCATAAACCTTGGCGCGAATATCAAAGCAAAAACAACGTGGAAGAAGCAGCAGCAACAACAACAACAGTAATAATAATGGATGACTTCGCGTTTGTACAGCTGCTGCTTCTCGGCGCTTAAAAATGGCGATCTTTCGCGGTCTTATTGTTGTTGGTTTTAACAACTCCGCCCCCCGCGCTGACGTAAGCGGTTCTTTCCTCTGGCCCAGCAGAGAGTTGGTGCTAGCCTGGAACCGGTTTTTCTGGCCCCAGAGCCAGTTCTTTGTCAGTGGAAACAGAAAACCCGGTTCCAAACTAAGCACTGGCCCCGAACTAGTCTGGTTAACACCAGACCATATCACAAGTGAAATATGGTCTGGAATCCGCCTATTGAATTTCTCGTAGGGGAGGTGTGGTTTACGATTGTCAACGGCCGTTTATTGGACGTTGCGAATGTCTATCGTTTGGCGTATACGTAGCCCATGGCCAATCATGGCAGTTGTACCCGGTGACGTAGTTAGAGCGACGAAGAGGCGAGAAAGAGAAGGCAAAACAAAAGTAATTCAAAAAATTCAGAACAGTGTCTAAAGCTTGATCGAAAGTTTGGTTCGTATCGCTCGCCGCCATGTTAAATGTGATCCGTAAACAGTCCCAAATAAACTACAAGCTTCCATTTGTCGAGTAGTACGCGTCACCGTCTTTCCACCCCTCCCCACTCTCTGATTGGCTCCCTAACTCAGGCGAGCCTTTAGACCATAGTTTCCATGCTGTCTTTTCAGATCGGAACGATTGTGCAAAGCAGCATGGGATTTCCCAGGCTAGCCCCGAACCAGCCCTGGACCTGCTTTGGTGGAAAAGGGGCACCAGACACTTCCTTAGAAGTGGGACCAATTAACCAAACATAATTGTCCTTTCTGGTTTTGTGCTTTGCACCACCGGTACTACTTGTATTACTGTTGCGAGCCATCTGAAAAACATAAAGAAAAACATTCACAACTTCATCAGCATATTACGATCAGTGCTCATTGTTTAAGAACCCCTTAGTGCATGAAAGTTGACCTTCTATCAGTCTATAAACTCTTCCTGCCTCTTCTTTTTCATAGAAGTGGCATATTCCCTCTAGAACTGTGACTTTTTGGGGGTTTGAGATCTTCTCTGCAACAGTCTACGCAGTCTACCAACTAATGTTAATGGCTTAACCCGATTTGCAACCTCGTGTGGCACCTCCTAAATATTAACCAATTTTTCTGAAATTTTGCTTGTTGCCTTCTTTTAACCTATGTAAAAAAATGGTAGGGTGGTCGGAATGTAAAAAAAAAAATTTTCCCATACATTTCGGGACCACCCTAACCTTCACGTTAAGTTAATTAATAGTATGCATAACTATTGTCTTTGTATTTAGTTACAGCTACAACAGGATCAAAAATTATTCTACTGATTGTCAAATTTGGCGAGTAAGGAAAGGTCCTTCTTTGTTCGCGTGTGAGGATCGAATCCCATTGAGAGGCTTCTGTATCCACTTCTTAGTTTTAATAACTTGCTTGTTTGCTGAACACAAGCATGACGATAAGTTCTTGTGTTAATGGACCAGACTCCACTTTCGGATCATTAATCCCTTTCGACTGAGAATGCCCTGCATGCATGGATTTATGTTGGCTTCTGGCACATCCAAACAGTTTTAAATACAATACCTGCAATGAAATAGTTTTGTTTTTTATTTAATTCCTGGGCTCCCATCTGTAACAGGGAGTGATGTTGCATCCCATTAATACACTTCGGAATAGATTCTTGGATTCTAATAGAGGAGCCAAAATAATAAGGGATTTTTATTTTTATTTTTTTTTAAATGGGACCCGACTCGTTACAAGAATGAATAGGTGGGCCTCGAAGCAGAAAAGGTTGAGAACCCCTGCGCTACAGTAGAATTACGGATGTCTGAGTCCCCTTTCCGAAGAGACGGAGACTAATTTGGAAATTGTATACTTTTGTGTAAAACTAGCCCAGTCCGATTAGAACTTTAGTCCACTTCATATGCAAAACATGGTAATCTTTCTCTTCTTAGGTTCGTGCATGTGTTCTTTCCTCTTCACTTTAAACAACACGTTCTCATTCGGATCATATCCAGAGATTGCGATTTGTCATTACATCTCTGTGATTATTATTTTTTTTTTTTCCTTCTAATGGTGTTGATCGGACGTATGTTTGGCTCTTTATCTTCTTGATAGCTTGAACATCCTGAGAGAGGCAGCTATGTTTGGGGCTAAAATATCCTGGTGCGTAGTAGAAATCATGACGCTGTGAATGTGATGCAGTATAAAACTAATCAGAACGATTTTTTTTTTTGTGGGTGTGACGCAGATCCTGTGCTCGACTACCTAATGAAGGGGCTGCGGGAGAAACCTTTGGCCTCGGTAGCAGCAAAGGCCATTCACAACATGTGTTCGGTGTGCCGGGAACACATGGCACAGCACTTCCAAGGCCTGCTGCACATCGCACGCTCACTGGACTCCTTTGCTCTGAACACGGACGCCGCCATCGGCCTGCTCAAGGGTATCAGCACCACAACTGCACACGCTGTTTACAGAGAGCGCTTTCGTCCGAGCACGTTTAAAACTATTTCGACCCATCTTTAGACCTCTGTCAGTCTCTCTCTCTCTGTCAAGGCTGTCTGTCTCTCTTTTTATTTATTTAGTTATTTATTTATTAGCTAGCGTCCAGCAGATAAGGAAGTATAGTGAACTCTGGGGGAAAAAAATAATAATTTGACGTTTATTTCAACGCAGCACCCTACAGTCAGTTCATGCGTTTCTTCGTATGTGACGTGTCTCAACATTTATCAAGCTGAATACCAAATGATTTCTTTGTAAATCCTTCATAGGCACATTTACGCAATAAATGTAGTCTTTATTTTGGGGAAAAAACGTCCACGTGCTCCTGTGCGGTTACAAAAATAACGTAAGCCTCAACTTGATCTACTTCAAATAACGTTATTTGTGTGGATTACTACGGAAGCCGCGAGAGGCCCTTCATATAATCTTTTTTTTTTATTCACCTTATCCTGAAATAACGACATAATTAATTCAGGATGTCGAGAAAACAACACAACTGATTCGAGATCTCGAGAAAACAAGACAATTATTCCGTGATCTCGAGAAACCAGCTGAGATTTCTAGCAGAGCTGCGCCCCCCTGTGGGTCAGACAGCGAAGACTTAGAAATTGCCGTGGACTAATTTTGAAATGATCCCTTATTAAAAGACTTGACGCAATCTCTCCCTGTGTCAACCCCTGATCAAAATATTGCCTTATTAGGTGATCGATTATTCCAGACATTCTAATGACCAAAGTTGCGTCTGTACAGAATGAGAAATAGCCCCGAAGTCAGCATATCACAAGTCTCTTGGCGCACCTGAATGAACCATTTCTCAGCTGTTTACTCAAGATCATGAAATAACGGTTTTGTTTTCTCGAGATCACGGAATAACGGTTTTGTTTTCTCGAGATCTCGAATTAGTTGTGTTGTTTTCTCGAGATCCTGAATTAATTATGTTGTCATCTCAGGATAACAAGGTGAATAAAAAAAAAGGATTATATGAAGGGCCTCTCTCAGCTTCCGTAGATTACTGCACTTTTGCATATACGCTCATTTTATATTCACCAGATTCATTAAAGAATTATGAAATATTTTTAAAAAAATTAAATAAGAAGATTTTCCACTGCATCTCCTATTTAAGATGGTACGCAGTTTCATTAGATCCGGGAATAAGTGACCCATCCTTACAGCGCACTCATTGCCTTCTGCTTTTCCAGCACGACATCAGCAAGGGTGTATTAGTGTACGAGAGATGACTGGTGGACGGTCTCTGAGCTGCTTTGAATAAAAAGGGAGGGGAAAAAAACCCACACGCAGCAGTTTCCCTGTGTGATGTGCTTGGTGTCTGCAGTCACCTCATTTCAGGAGGGTTCAGGTCTACTGATGCCCCTTTTCCACCAAAGCAGTTCCAGGGCTGGTTCGGGGCCAGTGCTTAGTTTGGAACCGGGTTTTCTGTTTCCACTGACAAAGAACTGGCTCTGGGGCCAGAAAAACCGGTTCCAGGCTAGCACCAACTCTCTGCTGGGCCAGAGGAAAGAACCGCTTACGTCAGCGGGGGGGCGGAGTTGTTAAGACCAACAACAATAAGACCGCAAAAGATCGCCATTTTTAAGCGCCGAGAAGCAGCAGCTGTACAAACGCGAAGTCATCCATTATTATTATTGTTGCTGCTGCTTCTTCCGCGTTGTTTTTGCTTCGATATTCGCGCCAAGGTTTATGCAAACGTAGCGATGTAATGACGTATACAGCGATGTAATGACGTATACAGCGATGTAATGACGTATACAGCGACGTAACTGACGTATACAGCGACGTAATGACGTATACAACGACGTAACTGACGTATACAGCGACGTAATGACGTGGCTTCCCTTAGCACCCCAAGCTATGGAAAAGCAAACTGGTTCTCAGCTGGCTCGCAAGTTGAACGAGTTGTGCACCAGCACTGGCCCCGAACCAGCCCTGGAACTGATTTGGTGGAAAAGGGGTATGATTGACTCATCCAGTCTCAAGTCCTGCGTTGCAGTGTGTTTTCCGTCACAGCATGCAAAAAACAAACCCATTCTTGTGCTATAATTCACAAGGAGGAGATAATATAGATGTGGTATATAGTGGCCTGTGGTTGAATTCCAAAATATTGCCACTGATTAAACAATATCTCAATATATTTGGTTGAAGCATTGATTTTTGTCATCTACATTGCTTCATATGGCTTCTAATACCAAAAAAAAACCAGAATTGAGAAGAAAAATACAGCCCCTGGGCTGCCCCAGCTGTTCATTGGGCTCGCTTCGCTCACTAGGTTCGCTTCAACTGAAGGATAATCACTGGGCCCCCCATTGTAGAAATGGGCCCCTGTTTTTTCCCAGGAGGGGCCCTGTGGGCCCCTTGACCTGCAAAACAATCTGCGTCTCTGTATCAGTGCTTTCTTTCTTTTTATAGAATGTTCTGATTTGTTGTATTAGCTACACCCAGTGCTTGTGCAATGGCTCTGATTGATTTTGTCCCTCTTTTCTCAGCTTCCAAATGTCTTGCTTTTCTCCTATGGACGACTCTCTGGTCTTCATGTTGGTTTACCTTTTTTTTTTTTAAAAAACAATTGCAGTCTTCACAGCTGAAGCTCAGGGCTCAAGTCAAAAGTAAATATTCAGAGCTGTTAACCATTAAGCAGTCTAACAGGACACGCCTGGGCAACAAGAAACACCTATCTATCACATGGCCCATTATTTTTGATCACTTGGAAAACTTGGGTGGGTTC
Organism: Neoarius graeffei; assembly: GCF_027579695.1. Classification (NCBI taxonomy): domain Eukaryota; kingdom Metazoa; phylum Chordata; class Actinopteri; order Siluriformes; family Ariidae; genus Neoarius; species Neoarius graeffei. The sequence continues at coordinate 11,998,339 of NC_083589.1, read as the reverse complement.
AACCAGATGGTGCCATATTCTGTGGTGTTTAACACATCTGGATGTACATTTCTGGAAATTTCTGATCTTTTGTCTGTCAGGTCGACTTGGCCTTGCTGTTCCAGTACTTTCTTTCAAAGGAGTCTAAGTGTAACAAACGTGCGAAATCAGGAAATACTTTTTCACAGCACTGTGTATTAAACCGTGAACTAGCGCACAAAAAAGTTTTAATACAGCCCCGATTCCAAAAAAGTTGGTACAAAGTACAAATTGTAAATAAAAACGGAATGCAATAATTTACAAATCTCAAAAACTGATATTGTATTCACAATAGAACATAGACAACATATCAAATGTTGAAAGTGAGACTTTTTGAAATTTCATGCCAAATATTGGCTCATTTGAAATTTCATGACAGCAACACATCTCAAAAAAGTTGGGACAGGGGCAATAAGAGGCTGGAAAAGTTAAAGGTACAAAAAAGGAACAGCTGGAGGACCAAATTGCAACTCATTAGGTCAATTGGCAATAGGTCATTAACATGACTGGGTATAAAAAGAGCATCTTGGAGTGGCAGCAGCTCTCAGAAGTAAAGATGGGAAGAGGATCACCAATCCCCCTAATTCTGCGCCGACAAATAGTGGAGCAATATCAGAAAGGAGTTCAACAGTGTAAAATTGCAAAGAGTTTGAACATATCATCATCTACAGTGCATAATATCATCAAAAGATTCAGAGAATCTGGAAGAATCTCTGTGCGTAAGGGTCAAGGCCGGAAAACCATACTGGGTGCCCGTGATCTTCGGGCCCTTAGACGGCACTGCATCACATACAGGCATGCTTCTGGATTGGAAATCACAAAATGGGCTCAGGAATATTTCCAGAGAACATTATCTGTGAACACAATTCACCGTGTCATCCGCCGTTGCCAGCTAAAACTCTATAGTTCAAAGAAGAAGCCGTATCTAAACATGATCCAGAAGCGCAGACGTCTTCTCTGGGCCAAGGCTCATTTAAAATGGACTGTGGCAAAGTGGAAAACTGTTCTGTGGTCAGACGAATCAAAATTTGAAGTTCTTTATGGAAATCAGGGACGCCGTGCCATTCCGACTGAAGAGGAGAAGGACGACCCAAGTTGCTATCGGCGCTCAGTTCAGAAGCCTGCATCTCTGATGGTATGGGGTTGCATTAGTGCGTGTGGCATGGGCAGCTTACACATCTGGAAAGACGCCATCAATGCTGAAAGGTATATCCAGGTTCTAGAGCAACATATGCTCCCATCCAGACGACGTCTCTTTCAGGGAAGACCTTGCATTTTCCAACATGACAATGCCAAACCACATACTGCATCAATTACAGCATCATGGCTGCGTAGAAGAAGGGTCCGGGTACTGAACTGGCCAGCCTGCAGTCCAGATCTTTCACCCATAGAAAACATTTGGCGCATCATAAAACAGAAGATACGACAAAAAAGACCTAAAACAGTTGAGCAACTAGAATCCTACATTAGACAAGAATGGGTTAACATTCCTCTCCCTAAACTTGAGCAACTTGTCTCCTCAGTCCCCAGATGTTTACAGACTGTTGTAAAGAGAAAAGGGGATGTCTCACAGTGGTAAACATGGCCTTGTCCCAACTTTTTTGAGATGTGTTGTCATGAAATTTAAAATCACCTAATTTTTCTCTTTAAACTGAGAAAATGTATCATTTAAACATTTGATATGTCATCTATGTTCTATTCTGAATAAAATATGGAATTTTGAAACTTCCACATCATTGCATTCCATTTTTTTTTTTTTTACAATTTGTACTTTGTCCCAACTTCTTTGGAATCGGGGTTGTACTTCAAGAATGCTGGAAACTCCACAGTGGTTACATAACGGGTGATCATGAGTCTTGTTCTCGGTGAACAAGTGCATTGCTGATCAGTGTCAGGGACTTATTTAATAAAATAAAATCTCTGACAGTAGTGTTTGTGCTAATCACAGTGAGGTTTTACACTCCTCTAACTTAAAAACTAACATTTCATCTGACCGTGATATCAGATTTAATTGTTGACTTGAGCTGGAAACATGACGGATCAGGTTTATACTGGGAGCAGCTCGTCGCTGCGTCTTCATATTATTATGACTCTTGTTTCCTTGGCAGCTAAAACAGTTCTAGTGTATTAATGTTTATCCATGAGTGATTTAGTGCATTTCAATTTGAACGTACAGTTGTAATCAGAAGTTTACATACGCTTATGGGCATGAATAATCATGGCAGTGTTGGGCTTTCGGTTATTTCGTTGAGCTGTTGTACAACACGCACCTTTAACAGGAAAAACCCCAAAACAATTTGGTATGTAATTTTATTTTGGGCTTTCTGAAATTAACACATCGTCAAAATTATCCACACGCCCTGTTAGATTACTAATTCAGTGTTGCTGAAAGATCCACAACGCCTTCACTTACCAAGGCCTCTTAACTTCCTGTTCATGGTGGTGATCGACTACAGCGAATAGCTTCTCTGTGCACAACATGAAAAAGGTTTGTTTGACAAGTCCAAGTTATTGGGAGGTGTAACCATTTTGCCAAGGTCTCGAAGAAGACCCAGACTGTCCCTCTCAGCTGGTTCAGATGGTCAGGAACAGCCCAAGAACCACCAAGGCACAGCCCTGCCGTGGACTGGAAGCTGCTGGAACACTGTCTACATTGAAGGTTTTACATCCCCATGGACTGAGAGACTGCTGTCCAGGAAAGAAGAAGAAAAATGGACACCTTCAAGCTTGACTAAAGTTTGGACAAAGAAAAAGCCTTCTGGAGGAAAGGTCGTCAAACGAGACACAGATTGAGTTGTTTGGCCACAAAGACCAGAGGCATGTTTGGAAAAGTAAAGGTGATGCGTTCAGCCCCAAGAACACTGTACCAACTGTTACACATGGTTAAACGAAGTGGATGGAATCATGAAGGAGGACGACCACCTCAGAATTCCTCAGCACAACCTCAACCCATCAGCTAGGCAGTTGAAGCTTGGACGCCATTGTGTGTTCCAGCAGGACGATGCCGACCACAAACGCATCAGAGCAGGTTGTGGAATGGCCTTCCCAAAGCCCTGGCCCTATCGGAAATGTATGGACTGTGCATGAAACTCGGGTCTATGCCAGGAGATCCCCAAATTTAAAAGAACTCTACTAATTCTGCCAAAAAGCGTGGTCAAGTATCCAACCACCATCCCGACCGAAGCTTGTTGATGGCGAACAAAAGCATCTCGTCAAGGTGAAACCTGCTGATGGACATTTTAACCAAATATTAGGTGATTGATTTTTTTTTTTTTTCCAGAAAACCCAAAAGTAGTTAAAACTTGTGCACCAAATTCTTGTTTTATTCTATAAAGCTGTAGTTTGCACAGTCATTCTGCCACAGCAACAGAACAGTTCAGAGAAACAACTGGAAGCCTGATATTACAGTGAGGACCAGTGTTGGGCACGTTACTTTCAAAAAGTAATTATAGTTACTAGTTACTTTTCCCAAAAAGTAACTGAGTTAGTAACGGAGTTACTTTGTCATTAAAGTAACTAATTACCAGGGAAAGTAATTATTCCGTTACATTTTGTCCCCCCCCCCCCCCCCCCCCCCAAAATAAATAAATAAATCAAATTCAATTAGTGTAATCATAATATAAGTGAATGTTCAATGTGTTTAATGACTGAAATGGACACTTAACAGAACCAATCAGTAACATTATCTACACTATATTAATATTTTTGTGGGGCAATGTGAGAAGACATCTATCAAATTGAATATATTTTTGTAGTTATTAAAATTGTTACTAATTACTGGCCACTGACGAGGACAAACGCTTTGTTCCTCGGCATAATGTGCATTGCACGTACACATTTTTGCCTTTTATTTCAAGTAATGAAAAGCAATGGCTGTATTTCCAGTGTGAAAGCGCAGTCTTGGGCTGACCGCTCGCCATCGCTGGGTCTTCTGATTGAAAGAGTGCGTAGTAGTGCAGTAGGCGTGGCCTACCTATGTATGTTGTCCAAATCTACTCTGATTGGCTTACTGTGCCGTTGTCTCGCATCTCCCCGCCCCACACTAAAGCAGAGTAAAGAAAGGCTGAACGAGCAGCGTGCCAGATTAAAACAGCTTTAATAAAGTAACGCATAGTATTTTATGGTAAGTAACGGGAATGGCGTTATAACGATGTAAAAAGTAATTAGTTAGATTACTCGTTACTAAAAAAAAGTAACGCCGTTAGTAACGCAGTTTATTTCTAACACCGTTATTCCCATCGCTGGTGAGGAGTGTATGTAAACTTGCGACTGCAACTGTATGCATCCTTTCAAAGCAGTAATCATCTAAGTGGCGTTTCATGGTCATCACTCAGTCAGACCGTCCTGTTTACTTAAGAATGCTGTCTGGCGCATCACATTTATTTATTAATTATTGTTTTCCCTTTTTTTTTTTTTTTTCCTGCCTTTTGCTGCTGGCCAGATGTTATTTGGTGAAAGTGTTTTGATTTTTGCTGTGCACTAGGCAAATGCTTGTCAAGCCGTCTTAAGAGCGTCGTCATGCTCAGTGTGGTTAGCTACATATGCTTTGCTTTTTTTTTTTTTTTAACTTGTGTAGTGAAGGGCTGATCATAGTGTTGACACGAGCTAACATAAAGTGTGTTTGATTCCTCTCAGGCACGGCGCTGGTGCTGGCACGGCTTCCGCTGGAGAAGATAGCGGAGTGTCTGAGTGATTTGTGCTCTGTTCAGGTCACGGCCCTGAAGAAGGTGGGTGTATGGGGCTCCGAGCATGTGAAGTGTTCATAATTTAAACGGGAGCACTTTATTCAGTTCCACCACTCCACTCTTTTGACACATTCTTTCAGCAGTTAGTTCTCTCTCCATCTCTCTGCCTTCACCACAGACGCCCCTGTCCATGTGACTGGGGACAGACTACAAGCATAGCCAATACAATTATTCACCATGATATCACCTTTTGATAGTGATGTTCAGATTACACGAAGAAGCCGTTAACTCCAAAGGGGTGTTCACACGGCAACTTTTACTCCGGTGTAGCACCGGGGCTGCCCCGCTAGAGTGTTCACACGGTACAAAGTTATACCGGTGTAGCCCCTGAAAGCTGCTTAAACCGGTGCAAATCTAACCCTGCTCGGGAGGTGGTTTAAGAAATTTACTCCGGAGTAAATGCTAGTTTGCGGGGCAGTACCGATATAAAATGGGACGTCTGAACGCTACAGGGGTAGACTCGCTACGCGTGACGAGAGTTGATTACATACGGGCATTGCATAATTTGCATCCTGGTATTTTGCGCTTCCAAAATGGCGAATATCAACAACAGAACTGCGTGCCTTCATCCACGTTGTTTTCCCGGCGCTTGGTGATGCCATGATAACCGTCCACATGGCCATGAACGACACGAAGTCGTCGATTTGTTGCCTAATGAATTGTAGAATGCGTTGTTTTCGTGCTCTCTTGTACTTGCGCAACCTTTTCCTTTCTCTCTTACCCTTTTACGGTGTCTGATAGACCACAACGTAGAAAGTTTGTCTGGAGAAGTATAAACCAGACAAATGGTTTTTCAATATATCAATCACAAACAAGGCGGGAAAAGGAAGTACATTTTCACGCATGCGCATATTTCATTTCCGCATTATTACTATCATAAAGCACGGTCGCAAAAACTGCCGTGTGAACACAAGTGGGGCTGCACCGGTGCTAACACGCTTCTCTCTAGTAAGCAGGTGCAGAGCCTAATCTAGGGCGCGTAATACGCGATAATACACGTTTTTTTATCTGTCTGTCGCACATCCACTTTTTGGGCGCGAGAGTGATATCACGTATCTATTAATTTTGCCGTACATTTATAAGTAGAGAGCGTGTAGTCGCGTTTTACTGAATCTCGTGCGTATCAATTTGTCAGCACCCGCTAGCAAGCACTGCGGTAAATATAGCGCTGTTTACACACCAATCGGAAAATATCGGAAAGGACCGAAGCATTCCGAATGGTTTATTTAGCGGGTAAAACAGTTTTGTGAACTATTACGTCATTGGTCACTGAACCGGAAGACAGTGTATCTCAACCAATTGTGTGAAGTGTTTTTAAAAATACCCAAAAGCACATGGCATATCGTTCTGTCTCATCCAAACATAACATTCAGAGCCTCCAGGATTTCGTGATTTGCAACATCAACGCTAATTCAACCAATCCCCGCAAATTCAGGGCGGTGTTGCAATTCTATCCAATCACCGCAACTTTCCCGCAAATTTGACCAATTGTTGGCGTCGTCTTGAGGTGACGTCGACAAACTACCTTCCACCTTACTTCCGTGTATACGTTCAAGAGAAGCAGCATGCACGCAGTTTTGCCAGATTGGGCGGTTTTAAGTGCATTTTGGCGGGTTTTGAACATATTTAGGCTGGAAAACGTCAGCAGTATCTGGCAACATTGCATGAATAGGCTTAAATTCTGTTACTGAAAGTGTTATGTTTACAGTGAAGGACTGTGTGCACTTTATTTTTTTTTTTTTTTTACTTAAAAATTAATGGATGCCAACATTTTTGCCAAAATGGTATTTTATTTTCCATTGTTTAGGCAGCTTCAGCATCATACTGTGAGATTCTGTTCAAATTGTTGTTTTTTTTTCTTCTATGAAGCTTGAGACATTTATTTTATTAGTTTATAATTATTGTTTAATTTGGTCTTCAGGAGAGACTGCCTGCACACAGTACTAGTATTAATAGTTTTTTTTTTTTCTTACATGAAAGCTGAGGCATATTATATTATATGAGGCATATTATATTTTAAGGTAACTTCATGTTGTGCTGTGAGGTTCTCTGCACTTTAACTTTTGAACCAACAGGTGCATTTGGATAAGTAAAGCCTATTTTTCTGCATTTTTGTAGTCCTGGTAATCTTACACATTCTACATGATTGCTAGGTTTTTTTTTTTGAGTAATTTGTTTAATTTTTCTTGTTGAAAGTTCAATTTAGTATTATGTTAATGATATTCTAAAAGAAAAGATTAATAAAACTGTTCTGTTTATAGATGTACTCTTGAAAATATCTACCAATGTATTACTTATTTTTCTGTCCCCACTAACTGGAACAAATGAGGGATATTTTTACCCATGTTAATATTTTCTGTCCCCTGTTTCTACAACTAGTGAGGGATCTGTCCCCTATTTTCAAATTCCTAGATTAGGCTCTGAGATTTGTGACGTGTGAACACTCCACAAAATTTACACCGGTGTAAGATATATCGCAACAAAATACATCGGTGCAGCATCGATGCAAATATGTGCCTTGTGAACACCCCTCAATTCTCATTTCTTATTAGATTATACATTATACGAATTACTTGTGTAAACATATATATGAGTGATTCCACGCTTATGGGTACTGAAATGGGGACATGAACTTATTTTTAAAAATTCACCTAAAACCATTTCTTTTTTTACCATCAGGTCACAAAACATGTAATCTTTAATGAATATGTTAAAAGATAACTTTAATTTTCTGAGATGTAATAAAAACATATTTATATGCCAAAGTCAGAACGTAACAGAAGTGTTGTGGACATATATATTCTCAATTTTAACAATGTAGAATTACTTTTTGAAACATAGGAAGGTGATGTTTTAGCAAATATAATTAATAAACATGTGTAGTAGAATAAACATACACATTCTTTCAATAAGATTAACATGGTCTATAGCTAGATTGTAATTAATTTGTAACAGACGTGAGATGGACAATCGTAACAGAAGTAATGTAACAGACATCATTTTGGAACTCATAGGCTTGACTTTGGCATATAAATATGTTTTTATTACATCTCAGAAAATTAAAGTTATCTTTTAACATATCATTCATTAAAGATTACATGTCTTGTGACCTGATGGTAAAAAAAGAAATGGTTTTAGGTGAATTTTTAAAAATAAGTTCATGTCCCCATTTCAGTACCCATAAGCGTGGAATCACTCATATATATTTATTTATTTTCCTCCTTTCGTCTGTCTGTCCAAATCCTTCAACACATTTCTGCAGTGCTTATCTCTTCTTTTGGCTCAGTTTGTGCCTCGTAGCTGATTTAGCAGCTCACATCCACGAACGCCAGTTCCAGAAAAGTTGGATCTTTTCCAAAATGCAATAAAAAAAATCTGAAATTTAATTCAAGTGACCCTTTATTTGACTGACAAAAGTACAAAGAAAAGATTTTCAATAGTTTTACTGACCAACTTCATTTATATTTACAAAATATAATTAAAGGAGAACTGAAGGTAATTTTTTTTTATCATTAAAATTCTATTTCTCTCATTTTATTAAATGTCGGAATGCATTTTTGATCGCCATTTTGTCACCGCTAGAGCAAGTTATGAGCGTTTTGAAATACGCTCTGTAATATATCAGTCCATGTCAAAGCAATGGCCGTAAACGAGATTCGTCGAGACCTGTGCGAGACATCGTAGGATGGAAGTAAAACGTACAGCGGAAATCAAAGTGACTGGCATCTGCCAACGTTGTCAAAAGACATGCGTGCGCTCTTTGGAATGCTGACGTGATCAAGCCGGAAGTTTTTGATAGCAATCAGGAAAGTGTGAAAAAAGTCGGCAGTAATCGTTATTTAAACTCGTTTTCGTGCAAGATTTCTTTTGGAAAACAGTTTTCAAAATGGTGGCGCTGACACTTGACGTTTCGGAGTCTTGAACAAGTCTCGTGAAGATCGCACGGATAAGCGACGCCCGCCATGGACCAAACGAACTAAATTCAACATGGCTAAAAACCGAATAGGCCGATGAGTATAACATTTAATTGCGATTAGTTGCCAATACGAGTCACGATATAAGGCTACTAAAACCGAAAACGTCATTGAATAACACGTTAATTAAGAAATAAAGCAAGTTTAAAAATGACTTCAGTTCTCCTTTTAAGTTAGAATGCGATGCCTGAAACGCACTCCAAAAAAAAAAAAGTTAGGACAGAGGCAAAATAAGGTTAAAAAAAAAAAATTATCGTCTATTCAAGTAACACCATTTTGGAAGATTCCACAACAATCAGGTTAATTGGTAACATGATTGGGGATAAAAGGAGCAGCACTAAAAGCTCAGTCTTTCCAAGCAAGGATGGGGCGTGGCTCACTGCTTTGTGCCAGAATTTGTGAGAGACTTGTTATTCAATTCAAAAAGAACATTTCTCAATGCAAGATTTGAGGTCTTTCAGACTCTACAGTCTGTAATATTGTGAAAAGATTCAGGGAATTCAGAGACCTCTCCGTGTGGAAAGGGCGAGGTTGGAAACCACTGTTGACCTTCGAGCCCTCAGGAGGCGCTGCCTGAGAAACCGTCATGCTAATGTGACAAATATAACCACGTGAAGGAGGAAGCCATTCATCAATTCGATACAGAAACGCAGCTGATTTCTCTGGGCCTGAACAACTCTGAGATGGACTGAAAGACGGTGGAAACGTGCGCTGTGGTCAGATGAGTCCACATTTCAGCTTGTTGATGGGAAAACCAGGCGTTGAGTTCTCAGCGCCAAAGGCGAACATGACCATCCGGTTTTTTTTTTATCAGAGAAAGGTGCAGAATCCAGCAGCTGTGGTGGTTTGGGGGGGCATCAGGGGAGATGGGTGTGTATATTGAGATTTTAGAGGGATATATGCTGCCATCAAGGCGACGTTTCTTCCCGGGAAGTCCATGCTTATTTGAGAAGGACAGTGCCAGGCCTCATTCTGATGGGCTACAACAGCGTGGCTTTGTCGACACGGAGTGCATGTGCTTGACTGGCCTGCTGTCAATCCAGCTCTGTCTCCTATTAAGAATGTACGGCGCATCATGAAGAGGAGAATCGGACAACAGCGACCACGGAATGTTGAGCAGCTGAAGTCTTGTATCAAGCAAGAATGGACAACAATTCCAACTGCAACAGTCGGAGTCCTCAGATCCCATACGATTAAAGGAAAGGTGGTGTAAGGGCCCGGTCCCACAACACTGATAACTATAATTCTGACTACACCTATGTCTGAATTTAGTTCCAGTCTGGAGCAGTCACACCACAACTATAATCCTGACTATAATATCGCTTGGTCCTGCCACTCAGGGAAATAAATGCATGCAATTTAGGAATAGTCATGGAAGTTTTTTTTTCCAAGTAGTAGCCCGTTATTCTGGGTCGTACTGTACAGCTTGGATTTCAAAACAACCCATGTGTACACACCTTCGGTGGCTGACAAAATATGGATAGGTCACGGACTACGGAAATATAATAAAGGATACAGAATACAGAGTGGTTATGGATTTTAATACGGCTGCATCACGGATCAGTCACGGACGTTTCAGTATATTACAGATTGGTTACTGATTTCATATGGATGATGCATCACGGATAAAAAAAAAAAAAAAAATTAAGGAAGTCTAAAACAAATGTTTGGACCGCTGAAGTTCATAATTAAAATATCCTACCTGCATTTATATGTTTACTTTATTAATTTACTATTGAAATTTCACGGAAAATATTACATCCGTGAAAAGATGGGGTTCTTTTTTTTTTTTTTTGGTTAATTTTCTGTGAATCCATATTCCGTGACTTCATGCTGCAACAAGGATGTACAAAGATGCCCAGTGGAAAAATAGCACGTACTCGGACAACGGCGCATGTAAACAATTACCTGATTGGTCAGATGTTTTATCGGCTCAGGTCCAGGCCTGGAAAAATCGCTCCAGAAGCAATCTCACCGATTGCACGGGTAAACCCAGGCCTGGGCTGTAGGGATCGTTATTGGTCTGGTATGAGCACCAATCTCAAACTGCAGGGGACCCATTTAATTATAGTTATCGGTATTGTGGGACCAGACCTTAACACAACACAATGGCCTCTGTCCCAACTTTTTTTGTGTCTGTGTTGCAAGGCATCAAATACTTTTGTTTATATTTACCAAATACAGTCAAGTTGGCCAGTAAAACTATAGAAAATCTTTTGTATTTTTGTCAGTTAAATAAAGGTTCACATGAATTTAAAACAAAAAAATCAGATTTTTGTTTTTACTGCATTTTGGAAAGTATCCCAACTTTTATGGAAATGGGGTTTGTACGATATACAAAAATGACGTCCGCAACCCAAAACACGCAGCATGTTTGTTCACTGCCTGTATTTGTATTGATTCAGGATCAATTCACTTTCTCACAGGAATCAACACTTGTTTTTGTTTTTTGAAGGTTGCGTCACAATCCTTTTGGTCGACATCCAAGAACAACCCAAAAATATTGGAACACGGTCAAGTAACAGAAAAGCGCAAGGTTTCCCTATATGTAGGTCCTCCCCGGCTGGTGTGATTTGTCAGAATACTGCATCGTCTTTCTCAGATGAGTGACGGAAAACCGACACGACCAAAATAAAACATGCCTTGATTTAGTTTGAATAATCAAGAAAGTGTTAGCGTGACAAAGACTACGTTCAGACTGCACCCTGAAACGACCCATATCCGATTTTTTTTTTTTTTTGCCCATATGCGACCTGTATCCAATTTGTTATTGACAATCTGAATGAGACAGATCCGATTTTTTCACATGCGACCCAGGCCGCTTGGATATGTGGTCCTAATTCCGATGCATATCTGATATTTTCACATGCGACTGCAGTCTGACCGGACAGGTCGCATTCATGCGACCTACACGTCATCAACAAGAGACAAACGTCACTATTCTGCGTTGGCTAATCCTGCGTCTTTGGTGGAAAACAACATTTGTACAGTTTTCAGAATTTAAATAGACTTTTATAGAATTGATCAAGCTAATGGTGGATTTGGTAGGGACCTGGATGTTGATCTGTTAGCCTGATTAAATAAAACAGTTTCTATAACTGATTTATAACTTAAACCATCCTGTATTACAAGATTATAAGATTGTTCTGGAAATTTCCAGTAATTTGACACCTTCGGTCTCATCAGTCTGCTGCTCATCAGATTATTGTGTGAGTTCCGCCGCCGCCACAAAAACCACATCGCCAGGTCTCGCCTCATCTCCATCGCAAACTGCACTGGTGTTTCTGCACCTTGAGCCAGCGCTGAGAGAAGTTGCAGAATTCAGCTGGCTATAAACAATCTAAATAAATATTTATAAAAATGTAGAAAAAGTTTATTAATATGACGAAATAAATATGTGCAAATTATTAAGCCTGAATTAAGAGTTTGGTAATACAGCGGCCGTATCCCAAATGACTGCCTACTGAAGCTCGAGTGCACTATACAGAGTTTAAAAATCCATTACTTCCTAGTAACATGTAGTGCACTTTTATACAGAAATTAGAGAGACATTTAGGAGTCAACCCTCGTTACCAGGCTACACGTTTTCATTTCAGTTCAGAAACAAAAACACACACGAGACCTCACACTTTAACACTAACCAGATAATGAAACAAACAAACAAAAAAAGAACAAAAAAATCGGATTTCACAACAAATCGGATATGGGTCGTTTCAGGTTGCAGTCTGAACGTAGTGAATGTTTTTGTTCCCCCCACCCGTCACTAGTTGGACTAGTTATTCCTCTGCTTCTTCCTTGTTTAGTTAACAGCTTGCGAATAATTGACAAAGTACAGGCAAACTGTCAAACATGTTTTATGCAGATCTCAATTCTCTCAGTTCAAATTAAACACAAACCAGGCTTTAGTGTCAGTTTTCTCATGACTTTCCGAACAGTAGTCCATCATCTTAAAGTGCATATCCTGGACCAATTTCGGGTTTTTTTTTTTTATATGAAAGTCTGTCCTTTTACACACTCATCCAGAAGGGTGGTTTTGCACAAGGCCGTCTGTCTACAGCAGAAAAAAATAAAACGCGTCTGGAAAAATCCCAAGGGAGTCTAGAGCCAGATTCGTGATGTCACCTGCGGAAGCGCCAGCAGGCTGCGCGAGCTTTGCACCGTTTCAGTGCACAGCCTGTGTAGACCAAGCGCTCCCATTTCTCTCTCATTGTCCGGTCTTTTGGAAAACGTTGAGTACTAATCCCATCAAGACTGGTGTTGCTCCACCCTCCTACGATACATCTGTTAACCATTTTAATAATTACGCGATAATGTTGAAGGAATTTGCAAAAAACCACCAGGTTGTTTTCTCATAAACAAACCAGCGCTGACGTAGGATTCAGAAGGAGGCGTCCCGCACGCGACGTCATGAAAATCAGTGTTTGCCGGGAAATCCAAATGGCAAGTTGTGTCAGAGGCGGACCAATTCGCCTCAAATGGCTTGATTTCAACTGAATTTTTCTGGTATTGCGCAAGGTACAAAAAATTGCGCAAAATGTGAGATATTTGACCAAAGTTTAATATAAAATAGGAGAATTACATCGATCTTGCTCCCGAATTTACCCGTGATATGCACTTTAACCACTGATCTACCCCTGCCACTGAACTTGCCCTGCCTTGCCTCGACTGTCTGATTGATTGTGTGCTTTGTAATATACAGTACCATAGATCTGCACTGGCCTCCCAGCACCACCACAAGTGGTAGCCTGCCAGTGTTTCTCTGCGTCTTTACGTCTTGGAATGTGTATTGAGGGTTTTTTGTTTGTTTGTTTTTTCTCCCCCCTCTTTGCTTCCTGTATTAACAGAGAGGTGATCCGACTGGCAGTGAAACATGGGAAATTGAATTGTTTAAACGGATTGTGTCAGGAGAGTTCCTGTTCCTGGGAACACGTTTTAAGAAGCCCAGTATACACTACCGTTCAAAAGTTTGGGGTCACTTTGAAATGTCGTTATTTTTGAAAGAAAAGCACTGTTCTTTTCAATGAAGATCACTTTAAACTAATCAGAAATCCACTCTATACATTGCTAATGTGGTAAATGACTGTTCTAGCTGCAAATGTCTGGTTTTTGGTGCAATATCTCCATAGGTGTATAGAGGCCCATTTCCAGCAACTCTCACTCCAGTGTTCTAATGGTACAATGTGTTTGCTCATTGCCTCAGAAGGCTAATGGAGGATTAGAAAACCCTTGTACAATCATGTTAGCACAGCTGAAAACAGTTGAGCTCTTTAGAGAAGCTATAAAACTGACCTTCCTTTGAGCAGATTGAGTTTCTGGAGCATCACATTTGTGGGGTCGATTAAATGCTCAAAATGGCCAGAAAAATGTCTTGACTATATTTTCTATTCATTTTACAACTTATGGTGGGAAATAAAAGTGTGACTTTTCATGGAAAACACAAAATTGTCTGGGTGACCCCAAACTTTTGAACGGTAGTGTAGACCATGACCGGAGACTGGTGCCATAGACTTCTCACATTATGAAGTTTGCACTTTGCCTACCAGCCACAGTTAAGCGTAGAAGATGCTGTAATTTTTTCCTCCCTCATTCAGTTTCTACTCACCTGGAAGACCGGGACTGTACATCTCCTCCCCTTTTTTACAGCGAGGGGTTCTCTAAAACACAAACACTGCTCACGGTTCATTCAGAAATGTAACAAATATTTCTTTCAGGATCAGTAAAGTTTATCTTATTGTTGGGTGTGTTTTCAGTTGCTGTCTCAGGAGTCCAGTAATGGAAAATCATCAGACCCCACAGTATGGCTGGACAGACTGGCAGTAATCTTCAGGTCAGACCCCGGCGTACACCGCAACTTGTACAATCAGCTGTCTTATTATTATTATTATTATTATCATCTTAGGGTGCAGTTTAATACAAACAGATAATTTTAAGAAACCAGCTTGTTGAATTACTCTCCAGCTTAATCTCAACATACTCTTTATTTTGTCTTCGCTTGTTGTCTGCTGTTTAGACACACAAATCCTTTTGTAGAGAATGGACAAATGCACCCTTGTCAAAAAGTAATTCAGGAGGTAAAACACACACACACACACACTTGCACTATTTCCTTCTGAGGTCCAGTCTTGCCAAAATGACACATCCAGTACATCAACAAATACGACCCCAAATCAGAAAAAGTTTGGACGGTATGTTGAAATTAAAACTGAAAACAGTGATTGATTGATTTTTTGTAAATTATCTTGGACCTGTATTGCACTCCAAACAATACGACAGCGCATTTATTTGACGTTTTCCCTCGTGAATTTTATTAATTTTTCAAAATAAACCCATTATAATTTTGATTCCTGCAACACATTTCAAAAACAAAAGTTGGCATTTCCCACTTTATCATGTTTCCATTCCTTCTCACAACACTTAAACGATGTTGACGAACTGAAGACACCAAGCGGTGAAGTGTTTTCAGGAGTTATTTTGTCCCATTCATCCTGCAAACTGGTCTTAAGGTGTGTGACACTGCGGGGTCATCACGGTCATATTTTTAATTTCTAAATTCTCCACACATCCTCTATTGGGGACGGAGGAGACACGGCCTCTTCTTCCACAGCCACGCCTTTGTAATGTGTGCAGAATGTGATTTTGCGTTGTCTTGCTGAAATCTCCCTGGAAAAGATGTCGTCTTGAAGGCAGCATATGTTGCTTCAAAATCTGTGTGCTTTTCTGCATTAATGCTCCATCATAGAAATGTAAGTTATCTTTGGCAAGGGCACTGACACAACCCCATACCATGACACACTGGCTTTTGGTCTGGAGCACATGGTGTCCATTTCTTCCAAAAAAGACCTGGAATACTGATTCGTCTGACCACAATACACATTTCCTTTGTGTGATGGGCCATCCCAGACGCCTCCAAGCCCAGAGAAGTTGACGGCGCTTCTGGGCACAGTTAACACCCCACCCACCCACCCACCCCGCAGTAAAGTTTTAACTGGCTTTTGTGGATGTAACTCCATATTGTAGCTTGACAAAGAGTTGCCAAAGTAATCCCGAGCCCATGTGGTTCTATCAGCTATAGACCCTTTTCAGTCACGTGACCTTCGTAAACGCGACCGCCATTTTGGACATGTACCGGACTTCGGCTCGAATCAGTTTGAATGCGAGGAAGGCGACAAACGAAAAACATAAAAGAAAAAGGAGCGAGATGCAGAAAACACCTTCACTATCCAGTGACATAGGGCATTTACAGGGCGAGCAGAGGGAGAGGTATTTGCAAAAATTGAGGTTAGCAGGCTTAGAGAACGACGTTTACCTGCTTCCACCAGGATTGTTCACTGACGTACGGAAGTACACGAAGCCCTCGTCTTTACCTGACTTCGGCCCACATGATCTGTATACCTATGTCGTTAAAAACCCATCGCCATACACATACACGCCAACGTCCGAAGTTCCGGAGCGCGCTCCGGCTTGCTCCAGGAGTGCTCCGGCCGAGGTTCCGGAGCGCGCTCCGGCTTGCTCCAGGAGTGCTCCGGCCGAGGTTACGGAGCGCGCTCCGGCTTGCTCCAGGAGTGCTCCGGCCGAGGTTACGGAGCGCGCTCCGGCTTGCTCCGGAGCAAGCCGGAGTGCGCTGCTTAATTTGAGGGCAACCTCGGCCGGAGTGTGCTCCAGAACCTCGGCCGGAGCAAGCCGGCGCGCGCTGCTTAATTTGAGGGGAACTTCGGTCGGAGCACTCCGGGAGCAAGCCGGCGCGCACTGCTTAATTTGAGGGAGAGCAAGCCGGAGCGCGCTCTGGAACCTCGGACGTTGGCTCCGGCAGCTATTTATACTGGATCCGGTGTAAATAGCTGCCGGATCATAATTACAGTAAACTAGTAAATCCAGTAAAGGAAAAACTTGAGACTGAAAGGTTTTAACAGTCATCCAAATGACTGAACGTAAACATTGCTACAGTAACATACCAGCTACTTGTTGACATTAGCTAGTCAACAATAGCTACTACAGAAGAACAAAGAGGTTACAATGGGTTATTTTAGCCTATTTGGTTACACACTCGCCGCCACAGAATGTTAACAGCAATGTAATGCCTTTTCTGGCTAATTTTATTCGTCTTACCTCCAACAAAGTGGTCACTACACAAGCGCTGGTATGCCGAGGGCTGCCAATCTGTTAATGGCCGCTATCCATCTTCTCCGTCGGGATCCGATAAAATGATAAACCTTGCCTTGTTTGTTGATGGTTACTACATCCAGGTGCACAACAATATAGTGGCATGATGGAAGTCTTGCTGAAAGTAAAAACTTTCTTTGCTGCCGTTCCTCAGTGCTGGCTGTGGTAAACTACTGGTAGTACACGTCCAAAATGGCGGCCGCGTTTGTCGTGACGTCACGTGAAAAGGGTCCATAGATGAATGATGGTTCTTGATGCAGTGCCATCGGAGGGATCAGAGATCGCGGGTGTTCAGATTAGGCTTGTGCCGTTTACACACTGGAATCCCTCCAGATTCCTTGAATCGTTTAATGATATGCACTGTAGAGGGTGAAATATCCAAATCTCTTCCTATCTTTCTTTGAGGAATATTTTTTTTTAACATTTCGATAATTTTCTCACGCACTTTTTGACAAACTGGAGATCCTCGGCCATCTTAGCTCCTCAAAGAGTAGGCCTTTCCTGGATACCGATAACTTTTTTTTTTTTTTGGTACCAAATTATGATTACAGTCACCTGTTGACATCACATCATTATTTAATTGGTTTAGCTCATTACTAGCCTTAAATTACCCTCGTCCCAGCTTTTTTTGGAATGTGCTGTAGACCTGAAACGCAGAAATGGATGAAATTGACCAAGAAAACATGAAATATATCTTGGGTTCATTCTGTCTGCAATGAACTCTACGTCAGAGTACATTGTAGAAATCACTTATTTTTCATACCGTCCCAACTTTTTTTTTTTTCTAATTGTAAATGAGTGCCTATATTTCTTAAAAGCTAATGTTCAAACACAACAACAGACTTTTTTTTTTTTTCCATGTCGAAGTTCTGAATGACCCGTTAGTTCCATTTGGCTGCAGCAATAGTGATACACTCCCCACGCTCACATTACATCATGTTGATTTCACAATTTACATCAGGAACTCCTCGACATTCTTCTCGCAAGTCAACAACATCTCATATTTTGTCCTTGCTTTGTGCACCTGAACTTGCACCTCCTCTCCCACACTCTGCTCGAATACGAAAAACCCCTCATTACTTATTACGAGACACGAAAGAAAACAAGACTGAAGAAATGAAAAGTAGATAAAATGTACAATTAAAATGTATGCAGAAGGGTAAATAAAAGTAAATGCATATTTTTATATCTAAAAAAAATATTTAGAAGGTTTTAAGCTATTTATATTTTGTTTCAGCCTGTTAATTTGAGGCTAAGGAATAATTTTTCTGCCTTCAGATCTGGCCAGTGTTGTCAGAAACGCTAAACACGCACCAGGCAGATAACCGCATCGTGGAACGCTGTTGCCGCTGCCTGAGGTTTGCTGTGCGCTGCGTGGGCAAGGGCTCAGCTGCACTACTCCAGCCACTCGTCACACAGGTCTGTATTGGGGATGTGTTGTGCATGTGTTCAAATAAATGACGTGCTGATTAGTGGTCAAACAGCTGTCTAACCGTTAATCATGTTGATGAGTGCAGATTTTATCCATTGCAGGGTGGCCGCGGGTCCTTAAAAAGTCTTAAATTTATTGGCCCTTTTCCACTACCCTTTTTCAGCTCACTTCAGCCCGACACGGCTCGCGTTTCGACTACCTCAGATCAGCACGACTCAGCTCGCTTCAGCCCTACTCAGCACCCAAAACTCGCACGGTTTTGGAGTGGGGCTGAAGCGAGCCAAACCGAGCCGAGTGGGGCTAGGGGCGTGAGGAGACACTCCCCTGTGCACTGATTGGTGAGGAGGAGTGTCCTCACATGCCCACACACGCCCCGCGAGCACGCTGGGATCTGTAAACCCGGAAGAAGAAGAATTACTTATTACGAGAATTTCTGAAGCCTTATGCGCCTCGCCTCATCTATACGCTCTTGCCAGTATCTGTTGGCGTTGTCGGTGACAACAAGCCACAGCACCAAGACCAGCAACACTAACGACTCCATGTTTATTGTTTACTATCCGGGGCGTGAGACTACCGCTTAAAAGGTCACTGATGTCACTGTTTGCGCCGCCTAACGACATCACGTGACGTCCACCCACTTTCGCTAACTCCACCCAATGTGTCCACCCACTTCCAGCCAGCACGGTTCAGCGCGGTTGTAGTCGAAATGCAACTCCAACAGCCCCGCTCGGCTCGACTCAGCCCAACTCAGCACCGCACGGCTCAGCCCAACTCAGCTGCGTTGGTAGTGGAAAAGCGGCATAATTTTCCTAAAATAAGGCCATTAAAAAGTCTTAAATTTCAAACCCCGTGGTCTTAAATTTTCAATCTTAAATTTATGGAGATTTTACTCAGTCATATCGTTAAAATGTGGTACGCTTTGGATGGGGAAAAAGTTTAATCGTTTGTGATGCTCACAATTATACCACGCAGGCTCCGAATCCACCGGTTGCTAGACACACGTGTGCTTGACAACCACTCGGTGCCTGATCTGTTGATGGAGGGTAGTCCGAGCCACAGTGGGTAAATGTGAATTTAATGATAACTGGCTGCAAGATGCAAAATACTCGTGGTGGCTGAAAGCTGTACCCAAAGATGCCAACGAGGCATACTGTGTAGCATGCTGTAAGACTTTTAAGTCGGGCACAATGGGGATAAGAGCGGTGGACTCTCATATGAAGAGCGCCAAACATGTTGCTTTTGCTAAAGGCCGCGAGCATCAGCCTCAAATATCCGACTTCAGCGCTGCCACCACTAACGGTCGTGGAGAAGAGGCTAGATCTGCGAGATGTAAGAGAATATTGTGTGTGTAAGAGAGAGAGAGAATATATTCTATTGCATGCATGTGAGAGAATAGTATTGTTTGTGTGTGGGTATCGTTCCAAGTGTTTTAAGAAGTGCAAGTGAGTGAGCCGAAGTTTCAGGTGTGTGTGCATTCACATTGTTTAACTGTTTTCTGCATTGTTGTTTGACCAAAGATGGAATTGAACAATTCTGCTTACAATGTGACTCCCCAAGCAGAGAAAATAATAATTTAAAAAAAAAAACAAAACTGTTGCATTGGATTGTGTGTGTGACTTCATTCACATTTTCACATCGGTACATTGGATTCAAACGTTGTGACTGCATTCTGATTGTCACATAGTTACAAGTTTATCCGATCCTTATATTGTGTTCTGAGTGTGTGAAGGCCTGTCAAGGAAAAGAAATGAAGTACTTCTACTAGAATAGTGTTTTCTGGTGAATGTTTACAAGAACAATAAGTTACATTAAATTATGTAGGATTTTTTTTTTTTTCCAAAAGAGAACGTTTTTGCGTGACTTTAGATTTGGTCTTAATTTTTTTTTTTTTTTTTGGAACATGGTATGAAAGTCTTAAGTCTTAAATTTAACTTGGACAAACCTGTAGACACCCTGCACTGGTTATATATTATGGCCCTTTTCCACTACCCTTTCTCAGCTCGCTTCAGCTCACTTCAGCCCGACACGGCTCGCGTTTCGACTACCAAAAACCAGCACGACTCAGCTCGCTTCAGCCCTGCTTAGCCCCTAAAACTCGCACGGTTTTGGAGTGGGGCTGAAGCGAGCCAAACCGAGCCGAGTGAGGCTGGGGGCGTGAGCAGACACTCCCCTGTGCACTGATTGGTGAGGAGGAGTGTCCTCACATGCCCACACACGCCCCGCGAGCACACTGGGATCTGTAAACACCGCAAACCCGGAAGGAGAAGAATTACGAATTACGAGAATTTCTGAAGCCTTATGCGCCTCGCCTCATCTATACGCTCTTGCCAGTATCTGTTGGCGTTGTCGGTGACAACAAGCCACAGCACCAAGACCAGCAACACTAACGACTCCATGTCCTCCATGTTTATTGTTTACTATTCGGGTCGTGAGACTACCGCTTAAAAGCTCACTGATGTCACTGTTTGCGCTGCTTAACGACATCACGTGACGTCCACCCACTTTCGCTAACTCCACCCAATGTGTCCACCCACTTCCAGCCAGCACGGTTCAGTGCGGTTGTAGTCGAAATGCAACTCTAACAGCCCCGCTCAGCTCGACTCAGCACGGCACGGCTCAGCCCGACTCAGCCGCGTTTGTAGTGGAAAAGCGGCATTATTGTTTGGGTCAAATTTGTTTACACTGTAATTTGTTCTGTTTATTCTACTGATGAATAGTTACTTCAGGATTCTGTTCGATGGCCACACATTTCTGAAGGCTGATCGATACTTCTGTTAATGCACATATGAGACACTGATGTGGGCATCTCCAAAATCTCAACGTGGTGTTGAAATCCGTGTTGATTTGCGGGCGAAACGCCATTCGGTTTGACAACGAAGGCCAAGCAAATTCAGCATATCCTCCTATCGGTCATGGGTTAAACCTCACGACTCGCCTGTATGATTATTTACATCCGGTTAACAAGAGAGGTCTATGTTAGCAAGACTGGAGGAAGGTTTTTACTCCGACACCTTTCTCAAACTGTCCCCTACTCCTTGGCACGTTGGCTAAACCATAATGCCGGCTGAGACAGTAATACACTACCGTTCAAAAGTTTGGGGTCACTTTGAAATGTCCTTATTTTTGAAAGAAAAGCACTGTTCTTTTCAATGAAGATGACTTTAAACTAATCAGAAATCCACTCTATACATTGCTAATGTGGTAAATGACTATTCTAGCTGCAAATGTCTGGTTTTTGGTGCAATATCTCCATAGGTGTATAGAGGCCCATTTCCAGCAACTCTCACTCCAGTGTTCTAATGGTACAATGTGTTTGCTCATTGCCTCAGAAGGCTAATGGAGGATTAGAAAACCCTTGTACAATCATGTTAGCACAGCTGAAAACAGTTGAGCTCTTTAGAGAAGCTATAAAACTGACCTTCCTTTGAGCAGATTGAGTTTCTGGAGCATCACATTTGTGGGGTTGATTAAATGCTCAAAATGGCCAGAAAAATGTCTTGACTATATTTTCTATTCATTTTACAACTTATGGTGGTAAATAAAAGTGTGACTTTTCATGGAAAAAACACAATTTTCTGGGTGACCCCAAACTTTTGAACGGTAGTGTAATTGCACGTTTTCATTTCCGACTGTTATTCGTGATATTCCAGTGAAACACGCAACATATACAGGTAGTCGTCGACTTACCGTACGACTGCGTTTGGTTACGACTGACCGGTCGTAAACCGATCTGGTCATAAGTCGGCCTATGTTTAATGAACGTAAGTATATTGTGATGTGTAATGATATGATATTGTAATCATCTTAAAGTCTTATTTTATCAACATTTTCTTATTTCATTACCTTGGCTCATTATTTGGTTGAAGTCCAACACTGCGTACTACACTGCGTACAGTACAATTCGTTTAATATGTGCAAAACAAAAAAATACGAAATACAGGTGTGAAAAATAGAAAACATTTTAGTTTGAAATGTACCAAAATACAAATGTAAAACATGGCAAAATACAAAACTTAGTGACCGCTGGCATCACTGGTGCTTGGCTGTGGGTCGTCTACGTCATCAGCTTGTTGCAGCGCTCGGGCTGGTGGGAGGATTTGCTCTTTGCATAAACATGGTAAGCCTCGTCTGAATTGTTTTTCTTTTTCTCATAAATTTCACGATATGGACGAAGCGCGTCATGTACCCTCCGTATACCATAATTACCAACACAAATGGACACGGGAGAAGTTTACTGTACCGGGATACTGCTCACACTGAGCAGCGTGCGTGGCGAGAGGCTGGATGCTGGGCGATGCCGAGAGCTGGGGCGGAAACTGTCGTACGCTCAGCTGGGAAACACTCGCCGGTTGTAAAGTCGATCGGTCGTAAGTCGACGACGACCTGTACTTCGTTTTGCTTTTTTTCTGCCCTCAAGTGCACATTCTCACGTTAAGCACATTGTTATGGAGGGCATGGTTGTGTTGGGTGAGTGTTTAGATGTATGTTTTTGTGTTGAGAAAATGTTTTTGACACAGCTGTGTGCTGTTTCAGATGGTGAGTGTGTACCAGGTGTACCCACACTCATGTTTCCTGTACTTGGGCAGTATCCTGGTGGATGAATATGGCATGGAGGAGGGCTGTAGGCAAGGCCTGCTCGACATGCTACAGGTACACACACACATTACGCACACACAAAGCTTACCATTGTCTGGAATGTAAACGCACAAAATTATAAATGATTAAAGTGTGACTGCGGAGTGTAGAATTCATTAAGAATTATGCTTTTAATAGATTCTGGGTTGCCAGGTTGTACCTTGTTGGTGGGCAGAAATCAGGAGCAGGAATGCAGAAGTGTTTATTCAGTGATGACCATCGTGTTTGGTTTTCTATGCTGCACCAAATGGATCATTTTTTATTTTACATGCCCATAAAAATTGGGATGCTGTGTAAAAGACAAATAAAAACACTGATGATTTGAAAATCATGCAAAACCCGATATTTCACTGAAAATAGTCCAAAGCCAACATATCAAATGTTGAAACTGAGATATTCTTGTTTTCTGAAAAATGTTTGCTCGATTTGATTTTGATGCCAGCAATACGTTTCCAAAAAAAAAAAAAAGGGACGGGGCACCAAAAGGCTGGAAAAGTTGTGTAAGGTTATTTAAAAAAAAAAAACTAATTTGGTTAATCGTCAACAGGTCCATAACATGATTGGGTATAAAAAGAGCATCCCAAAGAGGCGGAGTCTCTCAGAAGTAAAGGTGGAGAGGGGTTCGCCGCTCTGTGAAAGACCGCGTAGGCAAACAGTGCAAAAATTTAAGAATAATGTTCTTCGATGTAAAATTTGGGGATCACGTCATCTATGGTACATAATATCAAAAGTTTCTGAGAATCCGGAGGAATCTCTGTATGCAAGGGACAAGTACAAAAACCAGCACTGGATGCCTGTTATCTTCAGGCCCTCAGGTGACACTGCGTTAAAACCAGATACGATTCTGTAGTGGAAATCGCCGCATGGGCTCAGAAACGCTTCGGAAAACTGTCTGTGAAGACGGTACATCACTGCAGCCACAAATACAAATTAAAATCAGATATAAACAATACATAGTTTTCACTGACGCCACGGCATTCCGGGGAACGCCCTCCAGCCGCCATCTTGTGGGGCAAACAAAACAGACCATCGCCATTACCGGCTACGTTATCTCGGACGAATTTATGAAGTTATATAGTCAGTTTTCTAAAATAAAGATCATTGTCGGCAAAATCAAGCAAACGGAAGTATATGGATACATTGGACGACATCTCACGACAACGGTATGCAGCCAAACTGGCCTTGATTGGGGGAATTGACCCCTACAAAGTGGACAAAGATGCATTTTCAAGTGACTATGCAGGGCTGCCATCCATATCGTACCCTGATATTGTGATCTATTTCGTGAATAGTAAAAGCGCCTACACACTTGACGACCTCAAAGCATACAAGTCGCTGCAGTCATACAATTATTTTGTCTGTGGCTGGGTCCGTGAAGTCCACCATATAAAACCAAGTGACAGTCGTGTCCTAATTACAGCCAAGGTATGTAAACATTGGAAATAGAAAACATGACAAACGAGCGATATTAAGTGTGCATTACAATGTAAACGTACACTCAGCGGTTCCAGTTAGGCATTCTCCAGAGAGTGTTCACATGATGTTTTGGTTTCCAAAAACAAACTTAAACACAATTGATTGTTTATTTAAACAACTTACCACTTATAAAATGATCGGAGCAGACTTTGCTGTGTTTGGAAGGCTGATAATCCTTGCGGTTGATTCTCGCAAGCCATAGATTTCTCCTTTGTATTCTGAGTTTCTTTGTTTGCTCGCCTTCGTGCTCCCGTACAGTGGGAATTCCATAAAAGCTCCGCTTGACGTCATCATCTGACCTATTACGACAGCCGTGAATACAACAGGTGTGCACCATTGCTAGCTTTAAATAGCCTGCTTGGGTTCTTTTGAAGACTTTGTACTCGCGCGTTACAATGTGTGCTCAGTGACCCATACGGTAAGCTTGACCCGCAAGATGGCCGCCACTAGGGAATCCCCGATAGAGCCCTGCACTCCCGCGGGACTCGCGGGACCCGCCGCAAAGCAGTGTGGCGCGGGACAAATTTTGAAAGCTCATTGCGGGCGCGGGTGGGAGCGGTGATAAGCTGCAGTCCCGCTAACTAAAAACGTGTTTGAAATAAAAATTATAAATTATTAATTTATGTCCATCATATATAATTTGTGCTGGATATTTTATTTGCCATTAATAAAAACATTTTAAGATGCCTAAATTTGCAGAGAGAGTCAGATTGCCAGATTGAGTGAGGAATGGCATCTTAAATTTGCCACCCTAACGGGAAATCCTTTGATCACTCTAATGACTCGCCGTTCACACCCAGCTAGCAAGAGAACCGTGAGTGAAGTGATTTACTGCTTGAGTTATTCTACAACTCTAATCAGAGAGACAGGTTACACAGTGACGGTAGGCTTGACTCAATGCTATCCCAGAAATCCTTCCTGTAATATGCAAATTTGGCTGTCCAATCAGAGGCGGCCAAATTTGCATATTACAGGAAGGATTTCTGGGATAGCATTGAGTCAAGCCTACCGTCACTGTGTAACCTGTCTCTCTGATTAGAGTTGTTCACTCATGGTTCTCTTGCTAGCTCTGCTTTGCAATAAAAAAAAAATGTTGGTACAAAGCAAGCCCATTCTCTTTTTTATGCTGATCAGAGAATTACGATGGTTTCTCATGTGACAAAAATGTGCGATTTGCTATTAAATATTTTAATCGCTTGACAGCACTTTATTATTATTATTATTATTATTATTAGAGACACTACATGCTGAATTCAGAAACAAGGTAAATAATAACGAACGTGAGCTGTAGATATTTATGCTCAAATCCACTCAAAGTAGGGGGCGGGGCACCATCACGCTGTGTCAAGACAAGAACTTTCCTGAGAGATAACGCGAACGTCTGCATCATGCGGGATTTGCGGGCGGGAGCGGGACAAAATATGACGGGCGGGAGCGGGACTGAAAATCATAATTCTTTGTGGGCGGGAGCGGGACTGAAAATCATAATTCTTTGCGGGCGGGAGTGGGACTGCACAATGTGGGCGGGAGCGGGACTGAAAAATCCGACCCGCGCAGACCTCTAATCCCCGACTCTGTGACGTCATGTGCAAACTGTATATCCAGAAACGCCGCCACCACCTCTGGTTCCGAGCTCTTTTACGATGGACTGAGGCAAAATGGGAAAACTGTCCCGAGGTCTGATGAATTGATTATTTTAAAATTCTTTTTAGAGATCATGGACACTGCGTCATCCGGACAAAAGAGCAGAGGGACCATCCGGCTTATCGGTGCACAGTTCAAAAGCCAGCATCTGTTATGGTACGAGGGTGCATTAGTGCACATGGCATGGGTAGCTTCCATCCAGATAACGTCTTTTTCAGGGAAGGCCTTGTTTATTTCAGCAAGACGATGCCAAACCACATTCTGCACATATTACAATTGCATGGCTCCGTAGTAAGAGTCCAGGTGCCAAACTGGCCTGCCTGCCTGCCTGCAGTCCAGACCTGTCTCCCATTTGAAAAGATGTGGTGCATTGTGAAGCGCAAAATACGACAAAGGAGACCCCGAACTGTTGAACAACTGAAACAGTATATCCGGTAAGAATGGGCCAACATTTCTCTTTCAAAACGACAGCAGTTGGTCTCCTCAGTTCCCAAACGTTTACCGAGTGTTGTTAAAAGTAGAGGTGATGCAACACAGTGATAAACATGCCTCTGTCCCAACTTTTTTTGAAACACGTTGCTGACGACAAGTTCAAAATGAGCATGTTTTTCAAAAAGCAAGAAAATTTCTCAGTTTCAACATTTGATATGTTGTCTTTGTACTATTTTCAATGAAATGTAGGGTTTCCATGATTTTGCAAATCATGTCAAGTCAATTTATTTGTATAGTACTTTTAACAGTAGACAGTTGCAAAGCAGCTTTACAGAAAAATAAAGACTCGAAGGTGACGGTGTGGCAGGAAAAAACTCTTTCGTCTGTCCATATTTAGCCTTTGTTTTTTCCAGGAAGGTCCCATTGAGTTACAATATCTCTTCTGCCAGGGAGTCCTGGCAGACGCACATGACAATAAAACCTTCATTTGAAAGAAAACAAAGAGTAAAGAAAAGACATAGAGGAGGGTAGAATGTAAGACGTGTTAAGGAACCAGAGAAGCCAGGTTAGAAACAATGACATTGTTCTGTAATGGTTGTTTTTAAAAGGTTTTTAAATACATTGAGAGAGGGTAATAACTCAAGATTTAGTATGTTCTGAAGTTCATTCCAGGCATTTGGTGCAAATGAGCTAAAGGCAGTTTTGCCCAACACTGTTCGTGGTGTTGGAGATTATTTTATTTCACGACCTTGTGCTATAAGCACTGGTTTGACTTGACAACAGATTATCGATATCGGGTGGTAACTTACCAATCAGTGCTTTAACTCTGAAAATCAGAACATGACTTTTCCTTCTGAGCGACAGTGACATCCATCGAACCATTTCATACAGTTTACAGCGGCGTGTTCTTGCTTTTGCGTCGGTCACAAAACGTAAAGCAGCATGATGCACTACATCCAGGGTTTCCGCGGAGTCTTAAAAAGTCTAAAATTTGATAATCCTAATTTAAGGCTTTAAAAAGTCTAAAATACGAGCATATTTTGCATTGTAGGTCTTAAATGTAATTTTGTGAAGTCTTAAATCCTTTACCCCATTCGCTTTTTTTTTTTTGTTAAATGCGTTGGTGATATTCATAATTAGTCATGTAGGCTAGGCCTACTTAGTGTCAGTTGGCTACGCTGCAAACTACAAATAAGACACAGTGGAATCCGGCGTCTAGCCCGGTTGGCATGGTGATGCACAGGGCATGGTACGCGCGCATTTAGACAGTAGAGCCTAAAAGAAGCGAGGGAGATTGTCACGGTTTGTAGCAAAATGGACAAATGCAAGTTTAATGAATGCTGGCTTGAACGCAATGATTTCGTAGACTGGTTAAAACGTGTACTAAACGATCCGTTTGAGGCGTACTGCACATTGTGCAAAAGAACACTCAAACTCGGCACCCTGGGTGTAAAGGCACTGGAATCGCATGCGAAAGCGGAGAAGCACCAGGCTGCCCATAAAAGTCTGCAACAGTCGCATGCCATCACTCAATTTTGTTCACCGTTGTCAGGTCCAAGCACATCTCGAGACGGTGTATCAGCTAACTCCGTGCGAACTGTAACGTTACAACACACAAACCGTATGGAATCGAATGCCTCATCCTCAAGTGATTTACGGGATGTCTTTGGCTCCACTGCAACTTAGACTACGTTCAGACTGCACCCTGAAACGACCCATATCCGATTTTTTTGCCCATATGCGACCTGTATCCAATTTGTTATTGACAACCTGAACGACACAGATCCCATTTTTTCACATGCGACCCAGGCCGCTTGGATATGTGGTCCTAATTCCGATGCATATCCGTTATTTTCACATGCGACTGCAGTCTGACTAGTCTGGTTAACACCAGACCATATCACAAGTGAAATATGGTCTGGAATCCGCCTATTGAATTTCTCGTAGGGGAGGTGTGGTTTACGATTGTCCGTTTATTGGACGTTGTGAATGTCTATCATTTGGCGTATACGTAGCCCATGGCCAATCATGGCAGTTGTACCCGGTGACGTAGTTAGAGCGACGAAGAGGCGAAGAAAGACTGAAACGCCAAACGCTGTTCTTTTTTTAAAACAAACTTTCGCTCTAAACTATTCAGAAGTGTCTAAAGCTTGATCGAAAGTTTGGCTCGTATCGCTCGCCGCCATGTTAAATATGATCCATAAACAGTCCCAAATAAACTACAAGCTTCCGTTTGTCGAGTAGTACGCGTCACCGTCTTTCCACCCCTCCCCACTCTCTGATTGGCTCCCTAACTCAGGCGAGCCTTTAGACCATAGTTTCCATGCTGTCTTTTCAGATCGGAACGATTGTGCAAAGCAGCATGGGATTTCCCAGGCTACAGTCTGACCGGACAGGTTGCATTCATGCGACCTACACGTCATCAACAAGAGACAAACGTCACTATTCTGCGTTGGCTAATCCCGCCTCTTTGGTGGAAAACAACATTTGTACAATTTTCAGAATTTAAATAGACTTTTATAGAATTGATCAAGCTAATGGTGGATTTGGTAGGGACCTGGATGTTGATCTGTTAGCCTGATTAAATAAAACAGTTTCGATAACTGATTTATAACTTAAACCATCCTGTATTACAAGATTGTTCTGGAAATTTCCAGTAATTTGACACCTTCGGTCTCGTTAGTCTGCTGCCCACATTAATCAGATTATTGTGCGAGTTCCGCCGCCGCCACAAAAACCACATCGCCAGGTCTCGCCTCATCTCCATGCTTTACTTGCAAACTTGAAGAGTGCGCTTTTTTTTGTTTACGTATTACGTAGATGTGCTTATTACGTGTCAATTTGTGCATGCGGGACACTTTTGGGTCGTTTTCCGTTCATATTGGAGATCACTTACAAGTCTCATATAATTGGTAATGTGAACGGCCTAACAAAAAAATCGGATTTCACAACAAATCGGATATGGGTCGTTTCAGGTTGCAGTCTGAACGTAGTGTAAGTTCCTGATTAATGCAAGCGCGCACCCTAGGGATGTAATGAGTTCATTGGTGAATGATGATAAATTTTGTTATTTTGAAAGTAATTCAGGCTCTCCCAATTTTCTTTCTTTTTTTTTTTTTTTTGTGCGGCATACACTACCGTTCAAAAGTTTGGGGTCACCCAGACAGTTTTGTGTTTTCCATGAAAAGTCACACTTTTATTTCCCACCATAAGTTGTAAAATGAATAGAAAATACAGTCAAGACATTTTTCTGGCCATTTTGAGCATTTAATCGACCCCACAAATGTGATGCTCCAGAAACTCAATCTGCTCAAAGGAAGGTCAGTTTTATAGCTTCTCTAAAGAGCTCAACTGTTTTCAGCTGTGCTAACATGATTGTACAAGGGTTTTCTAATCATCCATTAGCCTTCTGAGGCAATGAGCAAACACATTGTACCATTAGAACACTGGAGTGAGAGTTGCTGGAAATGGGCCTCTATACACCTATGGAGATATTGCACCAAAAACCAGACATTTGCAGCTAGAATAGTCATTTACCACATTAGCAATGTATAGAGTGGATTTCTGATTAGTTTAAAGTGATCTTCATTGAAAAGAACAGTGCTTTTCTTTCAAAAATAACGACATTTCAAAGTGACCCCAAACTTTTGAACGGTAGTGTAAGTCTTAAATTTAACCTGTTATGGTATTTAAAAGGTCTTAAAAAGTCTTAAATTGAAGTTGTTCAAGCCTGCAGAAACCCTGTAACTTTTTTTTTTTTCCCCAAAAAAAGAAATAGGAGCATGCATATATCACCATAATCTAAAATTGGTAGAAAGGTACTTTGGACCAATCTCAATCTAACAACAAAAGGGAAACGTTTTTTCAGCCGAAAATAAAAACTTAACTTTGGTCTGAGCTTTTTTTTTTTTTTTTTAAGGAGGTTATCAATGTGAATTCCAAAGTTGAGCTTTTCATCAAGCCATACCCCTAAATATTTATAATATGGGGTCATCCTCCACAGGAACAATGTGATGAGACTCCAGCCAAGACATAGGGCATCAGGATGATTCAGGCAGGTCAGAGGAGCAGAAGAGGCCAGCATCACTGGCGTCTCAGGATTGATGTGTAACCAGACAGACAGGCAGAGAGCGAGAGAAAACACAGGTTATTAGGTATGTCTGTCACCTAACGGTTAAGAACCGTCTACGTTGTGTGCCAAGTACAAGCAGGTACTCCGGCAAGACCAACTCCGACAGCATAACTAAAAGGGAGCGCCAGAAGGTAACACAGTCATGAAGGGAGCCCTGGGACGTAAAGCAGCCAGCCACTCCACCGTCAACAAACCTCTGTGAACATGTGAGGGTGGGGTCGCGACACCATCCATACATCCCAGTTTATCAAAACACACTATGCCTGAGGACCCTCCAGATCTCCTCCTTTACCTAATAAAAAAAAAAAACTATTAACAAAAGGCTTGACTAAAAATATGTTTTTAGCCTGGACTTAAACACTTAGATGAGTTATTGGAAGGCTGTTCCATAACTGTGGGACTTTTGTAAGAAAAGGCTCTCCCTCCTGCTGTAGCCTTCACCATTTCAGGTACTATAAAATAGCATGCACATATTTTGATGTAGCCTTCACTATACGAGGTACCAGCGCAGAGCCTGCACCTTTTGATCCAGGTAGGCGTGGTGGGTCATAAAGTACCAGAAATTCACTTGGGTACTGTGACATGAGACCATTCACTGCTTTAAAGGTCAATAGTAGTATTTTATAATCAATACGAAATTTGATTGGGAGCCAATGCAGTGTGGATAAGACAGGGGTGATGTGGTTATATCTTCTAGCTCTAGTAAGGACTCTTGCTGCTGCATTTTGAACTAACTGGAGCTTGTTTATGTACTTATTGGAACATCCAGACAGTAAGGTATTACAATAATCCAACCTGGAGGCGACAAAAGCATGAACTAGTTTTTCTGCATCATGTAGTGACATTACATTTTTCATCTTAGCAATATTTCTGAGATGAAAGAAAGCTATCCGGGTGATGTTATCAATGTGAGTTTCGAATGAAAGACTGGGGTCAATAATCACTCCGGGGTCTTTTACTGCTGCACGTGAAGAAACAGAAAGGCCATCCAGAGTTACTGTGTAATCAGAAACCCTACTTCTAGCTGCATGTGGTCCTCGTACAAGTACTTCAGTCTTGTCAGAGTTGAGCAGAAGGAAGTTAATAAGCATCCAGTGTCTAATGTCCTTCACACATTCCTCATTTCTATTAAGCTGGTGTCGCATATCTGGCTTTGCAGAAACACAACTGTGTGTCATCAGCATAACAGTGGAAACTCATACCATGCTTATGAATAAGATCACCCATAGATAACATTATACGAGGGTCAGTCAAAAAGTTCTAAGACAGATGTTATAATTTCAAAAGGTGTGAAAGACATCCCCCAGAATTCCACAGAGAAGGAATTCTCCGATGGAAACACCGCTTGCAGAAGTGTTTAGACTTGTAGAGAAATAGCCTTGTTCTTTTCATAAAGAAAGATGTTTTTTAATGCGTCTTAGAGCTTTTTGACTTATCCTCATATAAAGAAAAAAGCAATGGGCCTTAGACAGAACCTTGTGGAACACCAAACTTTACCATAGTATGCATAGAAAAATTATTTACATCGGCAAACTGATAGCGATCAGTTAAATAAGACCTGAGGCAGGAGAGGGCCGTTCCCTTAAGTCCCACAACATTTTTCTAGTCTATCCAGGAGAATGGAATGATCAATAGTGTCAAAGGTCAAGCAATGCAAGCAAGGAGACACAGCCCTGCTCAGGTGCCAACAGTAGGTCATTTACTACTTTAACCAGAGCTGTCTCTGTGCTATGATGAGGTCTAAATCCTGATTGATACTTTTCATGGATGTTATTCCTATGTACTGTAAATATGAGCATAACTGCTGTACCACAGCTTTTTCTATGATTTTGGAGATAAAGGGGAGGTTTGATATTGGCCTACAGTTGGCAGGGGTCGAGGTCAGGTTTTTTAATCAGGGGTTTGATAACTGCTAGTTTAAAGGATTTGGGTACATATTGCTAAGGGAATAATTAATTATTTTTTTAGAAGCGGTTCAGTTGCTTCTGATATTATCTGTTTGAAGAGTCGTGTAGGTAAGGGATTTAGTGGAGTTAGTTCAATTTATCTAAGGGGAGTAAAATATTCTAATTACACATTTGTTTTTATTTATATTTTACACAGCATCCCGATTTTTTTTTTTGGAATCGGGGTTTTATATATAATGTTATTTTTGTATGTCTCTGCGTGCTATTGTCTCATCTTTAACTCTTAGTTGAATGATGTCTTGTAAGAAGAGAAATGGCTTCTTAATCCATTCACCAGGAGCTTCCACCGTGTAGGTCTTGGAGTTTTAGGTTGTGGATTGAAAATCTTTAAAAAAAAAAAAAATCCGTACATTATACTTCAAAAATGGTAATGACAGTTGTCTACCACCACTGTGGTTGGTTGGAGAAACATGATTTCTAAAGGGGAGTTGCGCCGAAGTAGGTGATTTTTAGATAGAACTTTTTTTTTTTTTTTAAAGGGTGTGTCCAAATATTAAGACAGTTTTCTCCCAACATAATTTATTAAGAATTTTAGCAGGAGGGGTATTTCTGAGGCTTTGGCTTTTTGTTTTTTAAGGGTAGTCCAGGGGCAGGATCACAAGCAATCCTCAATAGCTTCTACTGGAGTTTAACAACACAAAGTCACAAAGTACATGTGTATTAAATTAACTGTGGAAGTACTTTTTTAATGATTTGGTGTTATAAGAGTAATCACGTCACTTTTTATGGAAGTAGTGCCAGAGATACAAGTTTACAAAATTTTCCACTATTTGGCCATGTGAAAATGATGGAGAACTACAAATATCACCTGTAAGTCATGCTTTATATAAAACATAAAGACCTTCTGTACTGCATTTCAGTTGTTGCTCCTGATGACAGCATCTGAAACAGTATATGAAAACAAAAATCTAAATCCTGACCTGTCAAATGTGGGCTTTTTTAGTTTAATTTTATTTATTTATTAATTTATTATTTTTTAAATAATCAGTTAAATCGTTGAGAAAGTGCTATTACAAAGCTGAATGTGCTCCATGTTGTATACGATACCACCTAATGTTCATACTGATTGAGGTTGTCTACAGTGTGAAAGCTCTCCATTCATGTGTTCAGGTGTTTGGCCAGTCATTCCAGCATTACACATTTACTTTTAGTGATTATATATAATGTTATTTCCCAGCTGGGAGGTCCATATCGTGAAATACCGTGACCGAGGTCTTGAAAGTACTGAGCGAGGCCCTCCGGGCCGAGGTCAATATTCAAGGCCGAGGTCACAGTATTTCACTATATGGACCGACCTTAAGCTGGTAAATAATTTTTTTTTTTCTTTACCAAATTCTAACAGAAAACGAGAGCGCCCGAAAGGGAAAACCGAGCCGAGCCGCCATTTTGAATCCTCATTCATGGCTGTAATGCAAATGGCTTCCTCCTCGGTATACAAGTGCACTTCCATGGCAGGAAAAAAAAAACTACATTTTGCCGCCTATGTAGTCCCCTATTTATACAAAATTGAGTCATTCAGGATTCAGCCATGTTTTTGCTCGGCGTTAGCAACAGTTACAGGTTTTTAGCTTTCTCCTGAAATGTTTTCTTTTATTTCTTCTTCCTCAGGGTAGTAAAACTCACTTTCGCTGTGAACACTGTCGTTATCACTATCCATGCTGTAAAATTAATGCTATTCTCCTGAGAAATGCTGGCAAAAACTTAAAAGATTTTTGATAATCTTAAGCCTCGGTCACAACCGGCCGTACGTGCTCCTACGGCCGGTCTACGTGCAAAAAAACGCAAGAAACGCACGGAGGGCACGCGTGTGACGTGCTGATTTTCGAGCCGTAGACCGGCCGCAGAGGTTCTTTGTCATGTCAAACAAACTCTATGGGCACTTACGTTTTTTTCAGGTTGCAAGACAAACTTACGGCCAACGTGCGTCTTTCTCCACGAACAAAAAAATCGCACGGCCAAAAAATCGTACATCCAGTTGTGACCTAGGCTTTATAAATAAATCTTATAAAAAAAAAAAAAAAGATAAATGTTGACAAAAAATGCTACCATGTTTGTTGTGAACGAGCAGGTTGCCAGAGATCCATAACTGGGGTCCGTATCGTAGGATATGGACCCGCTCGCCAGCCAATCAGCACAGGATTTGATGGAAACCGGACACGCGAAAAAAATTAAGTGCATTATGTTCATTATTATTTATCCGTCGATCACAGAACATCCTCCTTCAGACTTAAACCGTAGGTGCCAAAGAAGGCAACTGGACTTGCGTGAAATTCTTGAAGACGTTTCACCTCTCATCCGAAAGGCTTCTTCAGTCCTATCTGACTAGTGGGGAGTTCCAGGTATTTATCCTCTAGTGGACCAAAGGAGAATCGTTGAGGTCACATGGGTCGTTGACACTCTGTCATCCTGTAGGTGTTAGGGTCACTGGGGCCGGGTGTGAAGTGTTCGCAGCCTAGAGGGTCGTTAGGGTCATCTGTGGGTCGTTGGCTCTTTCTGCCATCATGTGAGTTGTTGAAGTCAGCAGAGTCTTGATATGGATGTGTGTTCAGTTTTCTGGGAAGTGTTGTAAGGACTGCATTGTCGGCACCGGTCTTCTCTGGCTAGAATGCGTACATTGCAGTCCTGAACCGAGTGTCTTTTGTTGTTCAAATAGAGAGAGACTGCAGAGGTCCTGGCCTGAGGAACTGACTCTCCTGTGTTGAGCCAAGCAGTTGTTTTCTTTTCCACAATGTACAGGTCTGTGCATTCCTCACTGCATTGAATTGCGTACACTACGTTTTCCCGTTTGTGTCTGGGTATTCTGTCCTTCGGGTGGACCGATTTCTGCCTCAGAGTGTTACTGGGTCTGAAGTATAAAGGGATGATGTATTTGTGGAAAATCTTCCTGAGTTTCTCAGACAGTCCAGAAATGTAGGGAATGACAATGTTCTTGCATTTGTTGCGGTCTTCTTCCCTGTCCGTTAAGCACTTCTGAAGTGCTTCCTTGATGTGTTTTTGCTCCTTCTCCTTGACCTCTGCCTGACCACCACCGATTCGCAGTTCACCGAATGTTTCTACAGACAGAAACATGGATGTGCCATGGGCTCACCAGGGTTCCCCTCTAGTGGCCAATCTATACATGGAGGAAGTGGAAAACAAAGCCTTGACTACTTTTTCAGGAGTCGCTCCCAGCTACTGGTTCAGGTATGTGGATGACACCTAGGTAAAAATCAAAACCCTTGAGGTGGAAGCTTTCACAGAACACATCAATGCAGTGGATATCAACATCAGGTTCCCTCGGGAGGACATCGGTTGAAGCAACCTAGCCTTTCTGCACATCAAACAAGACAGAAGTCTTAGCATCGAGGTCTACCGGTAACCCACACAAACAAACCAGTACTTCCTATTTGACTCTCACCACCCACTGGAACACAAATCGCAGGTCATTTGGACCTTACATCACAGAGCTCAGAATATTTCTATCACGTTAAAGGGAAAAGAGGAGGAGCAAAAACACATCCAGGAAGCACTTCAAAAGTGTGGGTATCCCAACTGGGCTTTCATCAAGACCAGGAAAAGAAACCTAATAGACAGGGAAGGAAACAGCAACAAACACAAGAACATTGTCATTCTCTCCATGTCTGGACTATCTGAGGAATTCTGGAGGATCTTCTACAAACACAACATCCCTGTACACTTCAGACCCAGTAACACTCTGCGGCAGAATTTGGTCCACCCTAAAGACAGAATACCCAGACACACACAGGACAACGTAGTGTATGCAATTCAAGGCAGTGAGGAATGTACATTGGGGAAACGAAACACCCGCTTCACAAGCGTATGGCTCAGCACAGGAGAGCCAGTTCCTCAGGCCAGGACTCTGCAGTCTATCTTCATCTCAATAACAAAGGACACTCGGTTCAGGACTGCAGTGTATGTATTCTAGCCAGAGAAGACCGGTGGCTTGAAAGAGGAGTAAAAGAAGCCATCTTCATCAACCTGGAACGACCATCACTGAACGGAGGAGGTGGTCTGAGACGCCACCTACAATGCAGTCCTTGGAACACTCCCCAGAAAATTGAACACACATCCACATCAAGACACTGCTGACTTCAACGACTCACATGATGGCAGAAAGAGCCGATGACCCTAACAACCCTCTAGGCTGCGAACACCGTTCACACCCGGCCCCAGTGACCCTAACACCTACAGGATGACGGTGTGTCAACGACCCATGTGACCTCAACGATTTTCCTTTGGTCCACTAGAGGATAAATACCTGGAACTCCCCACTAGTCAGATAGGACTGAAGAAGCTTTTCGGATGAGAGGTGAAACGTCTTCAAGAATTTCACGCAAGTCCAGTTGCCTTCTTTGGCACCTACGGTTTACGATGACCTGGATGACGGAGATCCTTCAGAGACGTACTCCTTCAGACTTGTTCTCTAAAATAGCCGTTAATATTCCTGGATGACCTGCCCGAGTAAAATCTGTGTGGGGGGAAACACTCGACGATGAGGAGATTGTTGAGTCACATTTTTAAATTGAAAATCAAGTGGTTAAAATGAACCTTTTTCTACTGGTAATGTCAATAAAAATGATCAATAATTATTGGTATCAACTGAAATGAAATATTTTATCGTGATGATAATTTTTCAGTTCTATCATCTAGCCCTAATTAAACTTCAAATCTGTGTATATAGCAACATGGTGACCGTGAAAATCATTATTAATTAAATGTCTAAGTGTTATTTATAAGGAACACACATGCACCGTCAGGTCCATAAGTATTTGGACAGTGACGGGTTTTGTAATTTTGCCTCTGTACACCACCACAGTGGATTTGAATTGAAGTGTTGAAGTGTTTTAGCTTTAATTCTAGGGGTTTAACAAGAGTATTGTATTAACCATTTCAGAGCCAGGTTTTTACGTGGTCTCTTTATTTTCACAGGCTCAAAAGTAATTGTACCTTTAACTGGTGAGCAGTTTCATGACAAGTTAAGGAGAAAAAAGTTCTGGACTGTTCTTGGGAACTCTTGGTATATGGTCCAAAGAGGTGCTGATGCAAGTGAAGGAAGCCTGGACAAAAAAAAAAAAAAAGCCTGTCAGAGAGCAGAAATTGTAGCAGTGGCCAAGTCAACAATTTGGTACTTTCTGAAAAAGAAGGAATGTATTGGTGAGATCCGCAACGCCAAAAGGCCTGGAACACCATGCAAGACAACTAAAGTGGATGATTGTTATATTGTTTCCTTGGTGAAGAAAATCCCCTTCACAGCATCTAGCCAAATCAAGAACATTCTCAAGAAGGGAGGTCCATCACTGTCAAAGTCTACAATCAAGAGACACCTTCATGAATGTAAACGCAGACCACTGGTCACACTCAAGAACAGAAAGGCCCGATTTAGATTTTGTGAGGAAGCCTGGCCAGTTGTGGAACAGGATTCTTTGGACAGATGAAACCAAGATTACAGTGGTGCTTGGAAGTTTTTGAACCCTTTCGAATGTTTTATATTTCTGCCTAGATATGACCTAAAACATCTTCAGATTTTCACACAAGTCCTGAAAGTAGATAAAGAGAACCCAATTAAACAAAAATATTATACTTGGTCATTTATTTATTGAGGAAAATGATCCAATATTACATATCTGTGAGTGGCAAAAGTATGTGAACCTTTGCTTTCAGTATCTGGTGCGACCCCCTTGTGCAGCAATAACTGCAGCTGCTAAATGTTTCCGGTAACTGTTGATCAGTCCTGCACACCGGCTTGGAGGAATTTTAGCCCATTCCTCTGGACAGAACAGCTTCAACTCTGGGATGTTGGTGGGTTTCCTCACATGAACTGCTCGCTTCAGGTCCTTCCACAACATTTCCATTGGATTAAGGTCAGGACTTTGACTTGGCCATTCCAAAACATTCACTTTATTCTTCTTTAACCATTCTTTGGTAGAACGACTTGTGTGCTTAGGCCAAGTTTACATTAGACCGTATCTGTCTCGTTTTCTTCGCGGATGCACTGTCCGTTCACATTAAAACGCGGGGAAACGGGAATCCACCAGGGCCTACGTATTCAACCCAGTTCGTGTCTGGTCCAGTGCTGTGTAAACATTGAGGATACGCTGTGCTGAGCTCTAGCTGACGTCGTCATTGGACAACGTCACTGTGACATCCACCTTCCTGATTTGCTGGCATTGGGATCACACACACAGCGGCTCAGTCCCGAATCACTGCTCGTGCGCTTCACTCGCGCGCTCTGTGAGCTGCGCAGGGCCGGAGTGCGCACCCTCCAGAGGGCACTCGCTGTTCAGGGCGGAGTGATTTGGAGCGCAGGAGGAAGCGCTGACCCGCACTGAGGTTTATTTACACATTTCAACCTCCTTCAGGCGCTTAAACTCAGTGAGAACATGAACATCACAGCCAGGTGTGTTTATCTGCTGGAGAAGGTGTTCGCTTGCCATCCTTCCACTTGCAAGTGGTGAGTGACTTGCGCATGCCCGATATGCACTGGGATCATGTGACGTGCCGTCTAATTAGTCATGTGATTAGCGTATCCGTGTATTGGCGTTGCTGTGTGCACGCGAATCGTTTTAAAAACGTTAATCTGATGATCCGCTGATTCGAAATAATGTAAACGGGGCCTTAGGGTCGTTGTCTTGCTGCATGACCCACCTTCTCTTGAGGTTCAGTTCATGGACAGATGTCCTGACATTTTCCTTTAGAATTCGCTGGTATAATTCAGAATTCATTGTTCCATCAATGATGGCAAGCCGTCTTGGCCCAGATGCAGCAAAACAGGCCCAGACCATGATACTACCACCACCATGTTTCACAGATGGGATAGGGTCAAATCCATTATGATGGTGTACAGAGGTAAGTTGACAAATCGTCCGTGTCCAAATACTTATGGATCTGTCTGTAGATGACAGTGACCATGTGCTGAAAATAGATTTGATAACATTACAGATGAAATTCATCATCTAAAAGATTTGTATTTGTTTATTTTTAGTGAAGGTGATGAAAGTTCATTCGTAGCAGCAGCCCAGGCCGCCTTATTAAAAGTTCCTCTCTGCTCTTTCGTGAATAGGTTTTAAGTGGAAACTCTGAGTGAGGAACTTTTAAGGCTTTTTAGAACAACCCTTCATGGTATTTATTTTCTTTGCTCAAAGACTGACTTGATGGTTTTTCACTGGCAGAAATTGCAACCATTGAGACCATCTTTATGAATCCCTGAGTAAACTACTCACCCATGCGT
The DNA here is from genome assembly GCF_027579695.1 of Neoarius graeffei. Classification (NCBI taxonomy): domain Eukaryota; kingdom Metazoa; phylum Chordata; class Actinopteri; order Siluriformes; family Ariidae; genus Neoarius; species Neoarius graeffei. The sequence continues at coordinate 11,958,496 of NC_083589.1, read as the reverse complement.
GCATGTTCTCTGATTTTTGTCTTGTTCTGAATGAGATTAATTCTAAATGCTTAGCTGTAATCGGTTGTTATTTTGGCTTCCTCAGGCTCTCTGCATGCCCACCTTTCAGTTGCTGGAGCAGCCCAACGGCCTGCGCAACCACCCCGACACTGTTGACGATCTGTTCAGACTCGCTACTAGGTACTTATTGTGTACATGTGTGCAATTACTACATTTTTTTTTTCCCATTTGATCATAAACCAGAATAAGTGATCATAAGAACCAGGTAGTAAAGATTGACCCAAAAGGTTGTTTTTTTTAAATGATGTTCACTGGGAATGACTTGGTTTCTGCATCACCTTGAATTGGTAATGAAACGTTTCCCCTCTTCCATTCGAGACAGCTGTTCAATTCAACAATGTTTTATTGATATAAAAAACTCATCTGTTGCTGCTCAGCCACTTAAATATGATTTTAAGATACAATATAGTTTGTGGAAAACTTTCAGAAAAATATCCAGTCCTGTGCAAAAGTCTTAGGCACGTGTAAAGAAATGCTGTCGACCAAAAATTGCTTAAGTAATGAAATGAAGTGTTCTAACATTATAAGCAGTAAGCCATAATAAATGAAACGGTCGATATTTGGTGTGAGACGACCCTTTGCTTTAAAAAAAAAAAAGTAATCTCGGGTACAATGAGTGCAGTTTTATGCTGAAATGAGCTGTAGGTTTTACTGAGCATCTTACAGAACCAGACACCGTTCTTCTGGACACTTTCACTACGTTCACACTGCAAGGCTTAATGCTCAATTCCGATTTTTTGTGAAATCCGATTTTTTTGTGAGGTCGTTCACATTAACAAATGTATGCGACTTGTATGTGATCCTCAGTATGAACGAAAAGCGACCTAAAAGTGTTGCGCATGCGCATTGCAGGATACGACGACGTCACACGCAGTGAGCATGGCCAGTGTTTACGGAAGTAACCTAAAGTTTCCTGTGTATGACAGTAGCCAGCATGGAGTACCTGGCGATGATGCAGTTGTTGTTGCGACGGAGCCAGAACATGCACAATAGCCTGATGTTAAGGAGGAGGTTGAGAAGGAAGAGGGCAAGGGTTTTGGCTCAGGCGTTCTGCAGGGTAGTGACTGCAACCTCCGTTCAAAGGAACATCAAAGCCATGTTGTTGTAACTTTTTTTGAGAGACCCGCCGCCTACTTCAGCGCAGAATAGTGACGTTTGTGGCTTGTCGATGACGTGTAAGTCGGATGAATGCGACCTGGCGGTTCAGACTGAAGTCGCATATGAAAAGAGCGGATAGGAATCGGAATTAGGACCACATATCCAAACGGCCTGGGTCGGATTTGAAAAAATCGGATCTGTGTCGTTCATATTGTCAATAAAAGATCGGATACAGGTCACATATGGGCGAAAAAATCGGATTTGAGTCACTTCAGCCTGCAGTGTGAACGTAGTGTTTGTCACACTCGCTCCTTAATTTTGCACCAAAATCCAGTAGCCTTCATTTGTTTTTGTTTTTTTCTTTTTTTCATCTGAAAAGTGCTCTCTTATTGAATATGCTGCTCAGATACAACCCCATTTTGCACTGGGAAACAAACGTTTGGAACGCTAAAATGTTTTTGTACTGACTCAATGTAGAAGTCATCAAATAGAAATCTATAACGGTTTATATATAAAAAAAAAAAAACTAGGGTGCCTAAAACTTGCACAGTACTCTGTATGTATATATTTATTAATATAAGCTTTGGTTTTACAGTGAAAAAGCGCACATTTTTCAGTCTTTGCGTCGTTCGCTGTTTGTTTCAGGTTTATCCAGCGCAGCCCGGTCACGTTGCTAAGCAGCAGTATTATTGTGCACATCATCCAGTGCGCCATCGCGGCGACGACGCTCGACCACCGAGACGCCAACTGCAGCGTCATGAAGTTTGTCAGAGACTTCATTCACACAGGTGTCTCCAATGACGTAAGTGAATCAGTGTACAACAGCACCGTTCATGACAAGTATTGCCTAATGTCGAATAGCAAATATTACGTAATTTTCTGAGATTAGTTTTACAGTATCCACGTTTTGTTTTCGTGCCATTTGTACGTTGTTTTTGGCGTCATTAGGCCCTGTGTTGTTGAGGTTAAATAGAGGCTTAAATATTCTCTCTGTCCTCCACCTTTAGCACGAGGACGACTTTGAGGTGCGGAAGCGTCTGATTTCTCAGGCCCTGCAGCAGCACGGGCAACAGCTAGTAACACAGCTGATCCACACCTGCTGTTTCTGCCTGCCTTCATATACACTGCCGGATGTGGCTGAAGTGCTCTGGGAAATCATGGTGTTTGACCGACCGGTAAGATTCTCGGGGTGGAACGGTATCCAGTACTATACAGTACATGTTTCACAGTATGAGTGGGGTTTTATAGTTCATTACAACGTTACAGGAATATCACATCTCTTCTTAAAACCTTCACCTTGCTAGATTTAAACCTTTGTCACATGCACAGTGAAATTTGTCCTCTGCATTTAGCCCATCTGAAGCAGTGAACACGCGCATGTGCACTAGGGTGCATCAGTTGCCCTCACTTTCATAAAATCTGATGCATTTTTGTTTGGGTGTTCCTTTTCACTAATAAAGACATCCTGTAAAATTTTTTTGACCATATTCAAAAGTCTAATGGTGGCACCATGAGGCCATTATTAAAAAAAAATGTTCTGTTTCCGGTCCACCGGCCGGGTGAGTGCCGTTTGTGCGGTTGAAAAATTTTTTTTTTTTAAAAACGCCGTTTTTTCGACATTTTTTTCGGGTTCGTAAATCTAAAATCGAACTTGACATTTACGCATTCCGCACAGAATATAAAATCGGATCAGCTCTGCGCATGCGCCGTGCGGCACAAAAAAATGGCAGCCACCATGAAGGAAGGAGATCCGGAGTTTTCAAACATTTGCTTAAAGTGCTGATGACACGAACATGACTCTATGCAATTTCTTAAATAAACTATACAACTGTTCCGATTAAAATGGCCGGTGAGCGTATACAATTCGGTTCAGCATTCAAAATAAACGGACTAGACTAATGAAATCGCTTTCAGACATGTTTATGTTTATTACCGAGGGAAAGTGCGTTTGTATTTTAAAATATACTCCAGGTCATCCCCCTTTCCTCACCTTCTTAGGTCAGTGGTCCCATGTGTGATGTAGATGTGACCCCCAGTTGTTCCAGGAAGTTGTCGAAAAGAGTATTGAGACCACTGAGCTCTAGCGCCGGGCCGTTTCCGGGAAATAAGAGCTTGGGTCATGGCAACAGCATGTGTATGTCGGCCTCGGTTCGGAGGTTTCAGTTTCGAAAACTGTAAGAGTAGAATAATATAAGGTACAGACACTTGGTATATTTTACTTCTGTGACTTTTAAATTGTTCATTTTTGGATTACTTGTCATTTTTGTAGTTACTGCCTCATAGAGTGTTTGTGTGTGTGTGTGTGTGTGTGTGTGTGTGTGTGTGTATATATTTATATATATTATATATACAACACGTCCTATCAGCTGGATAGTACAGTGGTAACGCTCACTGACTACGACGCAGGAGATCGGGGTTCGAATCCCGGTCGGGGCAAAACATCATCCAGTAAGGGTCCTTAGGCAAAAACCCTCATGATACATCAGCCTACCTCAGGAATGAGTGAAAACATAACTGATAGAGTCATACCGGCTCAGACGTCGCCCGGGTCAACAAGGTCTGCGTCAGTTGCTAGGGAACCAGGGCAAACTGATGAGAAATGGGCTACTGGAACAAGACATCGATGGACGAGGACAGAAAATACGGATTTGCTGGAATGCTACTATACAAGCAATCCCAGAGAGAGGGGATACATGCAGAGAATGTGGGACCATTGGATACTTCGAAACCCACAATCAAGGCTAACAAAGAAACAGCTATTAGCCCAGTGTTCCAACATCCATAATCGAAATCTGCTATCACAACTAGAGATTAATGAAATACAACAACGATGCTACGGCAAGGGGGAGCCAGGAAGACAGGTCAG